>NC_133620.1:386300402-386900402 GCF_048593235.1 Sminthopsis crassicaudata | reverse complement strand
CTGTTGGTCTTTTACCAACTTTTCTAAAAATTTCTTTTTCTCTATCCTGCTTCTTGTTGTTTTATGAACCATTACCTCTCATATTGGCAGTTATGTTCTGTTTAGTTCTTTCCTTTTTTTGAGTGGTAACACTCATCTTCATTTGAGAGTTTGTGTAGAGGCAGAAGTAGAGATAAAGGGGGATAAGCATGAGAAACAACCAGGAAAGGGTGGTTTGGAGTGGAAAGGGACTTGGGACAAAGAGACTAAATAGGAAGATATTTTACTAATTCAGATGAGAGGTAATTGAGGGCTTGAATTGAGGGCAGTGTGATTGGAGAGACAGGGACATCTATTTAACTATAATTAATCATAAATTAGTTATAATGGACATATGAAGAAAGATGCTATCTGTATCCAAAAAAGAATGGATAAATAGAAATATATGAAAAATAATTTATACACATGTAATAAACACACACACACACAACACACACCTATTTGTGCCTAATAGTCGCTATTTCTAGAGTCAGGGGGAAGGGAAGGAAGAAAAAAGAGAAATTTATATCACAATTTGCTCCATATTTGAAAAGAATAGCAAATTGTACATAGTAGATTTGCAGTTTCATGTGTAATCATATTTTTATTGTACTTTGTAATAAAAGTGCTCATTTTATTCTATAAGTTTAAAATAAAATTTAAGAGGGGGAGTAGCTGAGATAAGTTGTGGAGAAAGGAACAGAAAAAATTGTCAATTGATGAAATGTGTGGGTTGAGTATGAGTAAGGAGTCAAAGACAACATTAATCGGTGGAAACATGGGTAAGTAGGATAGTAATAACTTTGACTATGACAGGAACATTAAGAAAATGGGTGGGAATGGGGGAAAAGATAAAAAATTCTATTTCAAATGTGTTGAGTTTGAGCTGCTCATGGGACCTCCAGTTTGAAATGTCCAACTAGCCTTAAGCAATATGGCCCTGGAGTGCAGGAGAGAAATTATGACTGGATGTAATCTAGGAATCATTGCATAGAGATGAGATTTGTACTCATGGGAACAGAAGAAATCACCAAGTGAGAGAGAAAAGAGAAGAGGGACCAGAGCAGAGATTTGAGACACTATATAGGTATGACATGGCTTTAGATCCAGCAGAAGAAACTGAAAAATAGTCATTTGAGTAGGTGGAGAAAACTGAGTGACAAGACAAGTGTCACAAACCCAGAGATAAGGGAAAGATAATCAGCAGCAAATATTGAAGAGAGATTAAGAAAAATGAGGACTGAGAAAAGGCCCTTAAATTTACCAATTAAGAGACTATTACACTGATTAACTTTGAAAAGAGTAATTTAAGTTGAATGAGGTTGGAAGTCAAATTTCCCGAAGCTTTAAGGAGAAACTGAGAGCAGAGGAAGACATTGATCTTAAGTTACTTTTTAAACTGAAAGGAGTGGAATGGGTAGATGTGGGATAATAATTTGCAGGGATAAGATCAAGCGAGAGTTTCTAAGCTTGGGAAAACAGGGAAGCAGGGACATGTTTGTAGGAGCTAAGAAAGAATAAATAGAAATAGTTATTCATCTTTCTCGTCAAAGAGGGCCAAGGGAGAAATTGAAGATAAGAGGGAGATAGAATAGGAATGATAGAAGCAATCTTCTGGAGAAAACTGATGAGATAGGCAAGAAGAATCTCCTCTTTATCAAAGCCTGGAGATAGTAAAGGAAGAGGTGATTTCATAAGTAGGTGACATAAGATAGAAAGTGTTAGACAATGTTCTCAACCAAGTGAAGGAAGGGATTATCCTGGGGGGGGGGGGGGAGAGTTGGAATGTCATTGGGGAAATGATATAAACAAATGAATCTAAGGTTTTTTTACTACAGTGAAGGCCCAGTTGAGATAAGAAAACACTATTATGAATCCAGTCAGCATGACTTTTTAATTCCCTCTAGCTTACTGCAGCTCATAAGAGTGAAAGCTAAAGTTTAGACTTAGATGGTGAGAGTAACCCAGAGCTAGGATTTGATAAGTCCTGGTCAGTGAATCAGACAAAGGGGCAAGGGCTTTGAATAAATATGATAGTGTAGAATAGAACTAATTCACCAAAAGTTTAAGTTTGGAGAAATAAAAAAGTACAGCCAGTGGTACCCTAAGATAGATTGAAGATCTATTAATTGATAGATTGAAGGATCAAGGAATAAAAGATCATGACAAAGATAAATAGGTATAAGAGCAATAAGGAAGAAAAAGAAGAAAAAATAAGTTTATTAGGCACTTATAATATTATATTCTATAAGCTTATAGATTCCCTTAAGGGGAGATTGTCATGATGATCTCAAGATTGCCAAGCCCAATCCAAACCTGAATTAAAGGTTTGGGAATGAGTGAACAGAATAGCAAGGGTCAGGGGTTCAGTGTCACTGGAATGGGGAAAATAAGAGGTAGGGAGAATAAATGAACTAATTGGGAGATTAACCTAGGTAGAAAATAAGTAGATGGGATTGATGAGGTGAGGTGATTAAAATATTCATGGATGTACCTAAAGGTCCCCTCCTCATGGTAGCTGGTGTGCCTTGGAAACTGAGGTCCAGAGGAGTTGTATTTCCTGAACAAAGTGATACAACAACATAAGTTTTAGAGTCAGGATTTGAACTCAGTTTCTATCACCCACATCATCTTTTTGACCATAAGACTTTGTTGGTAAGGCTTACATGTGTGATCCTGCCAATGTGGCTTCCACAAATAAATTCAACTATAGGACCAATTTTAAGTTTTCTATTTATTTCATGAATGAGTGAAATGTTCTTTATTGGGGTTTTTTTGGGGAAATTTTTTTAAAAATAGGGAATGAAAAAAGGAAAGAGAAAAAAAATAATAATTTGAAATAAGTTCTATAATGGAGCCTTGTTCAAAGGATAAAAGCAAACAATGTGAAAACCCAGGGACAGTTAAAAATAAAAGCTTCAAGACCAAAAATACTTGAAGCAAAATTTATGTGACTCTCAAAAAAGGATAGTCTAGACATGATATTCTATTTCCAAGAATAAATAGATAGTGTCATAAAGGAATGAATTTAGAAATTGTATTTTTTTGGGTCTTTGGTAAAAGAAAGCCATGTGAACAGACGTTCATTCTTTAACTCAGTGAACACAGAATCGAATTATTCAAAATTCTATCAGCAAGATCTATGAAACTATGGTAGTGAAAGGTTAACTTTCATAGATAGTACAACCCAAGTTTGATCATACCACTAGTCCTATCATTTCTTTCCTTTCAGATAATACACAAGTACTACAGTTGATCCTTACACCTGTTCCCAATATGAGAATTCTTGTGGTCTGTTCCTCACTTCTTAAGATATCAATGTTCAGACTCCAATTAATGATCAGCAAACCATATCCAACACTAAGCTATTTTAAATGGTATAGTAGTAAATTAAATATTGACTCAAAAGTCAAAAGAATTCGATTCAGAATCCACCTCTGACACTTATATATATAATATTGAGCAAGTCATCTATCCCCCTGGGTCTCGGTTTCTTTATCTGTCAAATAATGATATTGGATTAGATGGCTTCTGTCATTCTTTCTAGCTCCAAATCTATTACCCTGTGATCCAGATCTCAGGTAAGAGAAGTGACGAACTAGTGGTATATGATCTCACTTTATGGCATAGAGGCAAACTCCAATACTCAGACTCGGTGATTTGGCAATGTCAATTCCATTCTTTTTTGTGGGGTGCACTTTGCCAAATCCTTAACCTTGTCTATCAAGCCATGTCTACTCATTATAAGAGCAGTTCCTCCCTTTGATTCCTTTTTCCAGACTTTGGTTTCTGTTGACTTTTGAGGGGAAAAGAAAAAGGAGAGGGGGGAGAAGTTGCTGATTCAGTAGATATATAGCACAAAAGACTTTTCCTACTCTGCTTGGGAAAAACTGTGCCCAGTAGCTCCTCAAGCTGAACTCCCATCATCAGTGAATGTCTAGTTTCCTCTTGTATGAGTACTTAGGAAATCTGGAATTTAGGAAGTCATCTAGAAAAAAAGGACTCACTAGAACTATTCCATACCTTTCTCTTCCTCTACTTTGAGCTCTATATTTACTGTACACATTTTTGCAATTGCACTGGTTTTATTGGTATTGACATTTTTACTGTTATTGTTCTGGCAAACTCTAGATTATCCACTAAGTAGATTATTCATGACATTTTAAAATCTTAAACCAAAGTGCTTCTGTCACCCAACTTATCCCCAACTTTTCTCTCCTTGCTACCAAACTCTGTGCACACAAGAAATGTTAATATCAAATTTAATATCAGCTTAGAGCAAAACATAGCTAGGAAAGCAGATTTGCTGCATAAGAATCATATAATGAATCCAATTTAAATATAAATTGATTTTGGATTATCTGGACCACTAGTTCTCTCCAAGCTGATGAGCTTATATGGGGAGAGTTGATTGTAGAGAAAATGAGAAAAATCACTGGAAAGAATTTTTGGTGGAAAAAAAAAAACAAGGAAAGAATTAAAATCAAGCAGCTTAAAGTCAAGACCCCAGTTCAAGTTCTGTTCTGTCATGTGATCTTGGGCCTGTTTATCCATCACATGTAAGGTATATATGCTGTTATTCAATCATTTCAGTCATGTCCAACTCTTTGTAACCCCATTTGGGATTTTTGGGGGGCAGATGTTGGAATCACTGCCATTTCCTTTTCCAGCTCATTCTGCATTTGAGGAAACTAAGTGACTTTTTTGAGGTCAAACAGCTTTGAGCATTTAAGGCTGGATTTGGAACTCAGATCTTCCTGACTACAGGCCTGATGCTCTATCCTTTGAGCTACCTAGCTGCCCTGAAAAGTGCTACATAAATGCTAGCTGTTGTTATCATCATCATCTTAAAATAAGGAGGTTGTACTAGGTGATTTCTGAGGTTCCTTCCAACTTTCACATTCTGTGAAGATACTGAAGAACCATATAGTTTTCTTAACCAGTGACTCAGTCCTCCTGGCTGTTGTTTAAGGCTTATATTTGAACCACTGTTTTCTCTTTGACAACCTAACTTCTGAACAGCTCTTTATAGGAGCTGTGTCTTTAACACTTCTCTTAACTTTAACTTTGGCAGTCTGAATCTAGGAATTTTTCTTGCACTTCTCAGAAGTGACAAGAAGCATTGCCAATTGGTGACTTTTTTTGAGAGAACAAAATGTTTGTGTTAGTTTTTTAGGTTTTTCTTTAAAATAAAAAAAAAATAACCAGTTTATTTTGGAAACTACAAACCAGAGAGTTCTTCAGACAACAGCAGCTGCCGAAGCAGCTAAAATATGAGTGAGGCTCAAATGTTACGACTGCCTTTGTAGAGAAGCGAGAAATAGCAGAACTCATGATGGGATCACAGACAGAAGAAAGAAGATTCAAAAATAGCCAGCTTGAAAGGGCTAACAAGTTAAGGTCCAGAAGTCTAAGATGGTGAGTGTAGTTAAAGGACCTCAAGAAAATCTAACCAGTCAGAAGAGTAAAGATACTTATAGACTGCCTTCCAAATTTTTTCATTTAAATCCTTATGGCATTTGTCATAAGGCAATGTATTATAGTAGCTAAAATGGTGAACTTAGACTTGGGAAGAAAAAGTTAATATCCCATCCCTAATACTTCCTTGCTTTGTGACCATGAATAAGTCACTTAACCTTTGTGAGGGTCAGTTTTTCCATATGCACATAATAAATATCCTATTATGACAATTAGTTCATTTTATGTCAGGGTCCTTCAGGTCCATATGGTTCCTTCCACTGTTGCATTAGAAAGTTTATGTTAAATAATCTTGATATTTGCTTTAAATGGGATTAAGGTAATTTAATTAATTGTTCGATCCACACACACCCCACTCTTGCATGTAAAATGAGAACATTATTTATAGTACTATAGGAAGTCGGTGTGTTTCCCTGGGAAAATATGATCCTAGAGTCAGGTTCAAATACTGTTTTTTCATTTATCCTGATTTTTTTTTTTTACCATGGACAAAGTGCCCTATCTCTAACTTTTCAGTGCCCCTAAGGAATTTAGTAAGACTATAAATTACAAATTGTTTTTTTGTTGTTGTTTTTTTGTTTATTTTTTTTCCTGAGGCTGGGGTTAGGTGACTTGCCCAGGGTCACACAGCTAGGAAGTGTTAAGTGTCTGAGATCAAATTTGAACTCAGGTCCTCCTGAATTCAAGGCTGGTACTCTATCCACTGCACCATCTAGCTGCCCCAAATTACAAATTGTATTTAAATTACAAATTGCATTGGATCTTCCCCTGAAGTTCCCCTCACTGATGAATCCCCAGGTCCTACAATATGCTGGAGCCATCTCTAACCTACTTCCAAGAGCCAATTGTAAAATTTTTAGCAGGAGCATTTACATTTCAGACATCTGCAAATACTATAAGCCACAGATTTACTTATTGTTTTATTGATTGTTTAGATTTTAAAAAAGTGATGGAGAAAATGTTAAAATGCAAATTAAACTTAAAAGTGTATCATGCATAGATATTTTTTGAAATGTTAAACATTTGCCAGCACACTCTTAAAATAATCTCGCCACTGTCTACTTGTTGTAAGAATTGTTGTAAGGATCAAATGAGATAATATATGTAAAGCACTTTGTAAATTGCAAAGCTCCATATAAATGATCTTTACTGTTTGTAAATGGGAGTGCCTCACTTCCCCAACCTTAACACACATACTTGGTCATCAAAATTTCAGTGAGAGTTTTCTGTCCCTCTTGTGGTGGGAGAGCATTTGAATGAGGTTAACATTATAGCTCATTGGGCAGAAAATGGAAGTGAAGCATGAATTCTAGAAGCAGATCACAGTGCTGCAGTCCAAATGCAGAAAGGATGACAACTTCAGTTATCCAGATGTCTGTCCGAGATGTCCATTTACTATTTGCTTTCCCAATCATTTCTTAAAAATGAGAGTAACCACTATTCTAGAACTAATTCTGTTTTCTTACCAGTGAGAAGGAATTGGTTTCCAAAGCAGAAATGAAAGAAACCTTGGAGCTAAAAGACTGTGTCATCTTGAAATCTGTGATAAAGCAAAAACAAAACAAAACAAAACAAAAAACCCAGGCATAGTATGTGCCCAATCTAGATTTTGCAGGAGCAAATTTCAAGGAATTGAGAGAAAAGAATAGGCCTACAATTCCACAGGAGAAATTGGCTCAAGAGGGACAGGAAACTCTCACTGAAATTTTGATGACCCATAAAATATTGCAAAGAAAAAGAAATTAAGGAACTTCCAAAAAAGTTCAGTGTGACTTTGAGTTAGAAAACTCATTGACCAAGTTAGATTTTTAAAAGCACATACAGAGTAGGGAAAGAGGGGAAAATGCATGTATTAAATGTCTACCAAATGCCAAGTTCTATGCTAAGCTCTTTACAAATACCATCTGACCTAGGAAGTTCAAAGAAACAGGATTGCTGTTTGCTACAAAGATTATAGATATAACAAGATGAAGAGAAGGCAACTGTGACCAATTTCTATTTTTTGTCTATGTTTTCTGCCCAGGAGAATAATTTTGATATTGAGAAGACAAAATAAAGTGAGTCATTGAGACCCAATTTAAAATGAGGAGATAATGAAAGAGTCCATAGTCTCCTTCAATGTGTTCTGATCATCAGACTCAGACTCAATATATCCTAGTTATTAAGAGTACTCAGGGAAATGATTGCTGAGGAAAAGGATAAGGATGTAAGAGAGCTGAAACCCATTATCAGATGAGGATCAATTGAACAAAGTGGTGACATTTCATTTGGGGGGAAAATAGACTTAGAAGAAACAGGGTACCCATTCTCTCTATCTTTTGTGTATGTGTGTGTGTTTAACTAGGTGGTAATGTCCAGTTCTGCAGTTCTGTTTTCTTATGTCCATTTAAAAAATATTTAGTTGATCTTTTTTTCTGTTTCATTACTTACTAACCCAATTCCCTACATTAACTATAAAAGCACTCCCTTGTAGAAAATGCATATAGCAAGGGGCAGCTAGGTGGTGCAGTGGATAGAGCATCAACCCTGAAGTCAGGAGGACCTGAGTTCAAATCTGTTCTAAGATACTTAACACTTCCCAGCTGTGTGACCCTGTGCAAGTCATTTAACCCCAATTGCCTTATCGAAAGAAGGAAAGCAATGTCCTTATTTACAAAATGGGAATTATAGTAGCACTTACTTTACAGTGTTGTTGTGAAAAGAAAATAAGAAAACATCTGTAAAGTACTTTACAAATCATCAGGAAGTTATACTTTGGTCAGAGTTCTGAGGTCTTTCAGAGTTGTGTCCTTCACATTTTTGATTGTGGTCATCACATGCATGGTTCTGGCTATGCCCCTTTCATTTTGCATTGATCTCTGACATTCTTTTTCAAGGATATGAGGGACTCTGACATGGAAGAAGAATTAACCTTGTTCTGCTGGTTGTACAGAACAGAACTAGGAGTAAGAGGTAGAAGTTGTAGAAAGATTTCAATTCCTTATAAAGAAGAATTTCCTAAAAAACTTGCACTGTCTAAAAACATGATGAGCAATGAGAGGCAGTGGGGGTATAATAGCAGAGGTATGGGATTTTGGTATCTGACTAACTGGCTCTGTTTACTTCCTACCCAAACCTAGGCACATCACAACTGCTCTAGACCTCAGTTATCTCCCATCTAAAACCAGGGGATTAAACTAGATGATCATTAAAATCTATTCTAGATTTCAATCCCATGATTTTATGAGAAATAGGAAATTTCCTAATAATGGAGGTCTTCAGAAAGAACCTACATGACCTTCATCTTCAGATGGGATTTGGATCAGATGCCTTTTGAGATCCTTTCCAAATATGAGATTCTACAATTTTAGATAGATCCCCTTCCTCTGCTAAGGCAAATATCAGATTTCGCCTCACTTCTTAGCAAAATGAAGTGAACTTATTCAAATTCAAAGCCTTTTCATTTTCCCAGCTCCTCCTCTGCCTGGCAGGTTGGGGTTATCCAGAAGGTCCATGATGACTTCCCAGAGTTCTAGGAATAACTCTAAGGTTTTGTGGTGTTTCTGATACTCTCATTCATGAATCACATCTGGTGTATTCTCCTTAGTGATAATCAACCAGCTCACATCAACTAACATTTACAAAGGGGTATTTTTTGAGAAAGGGTAGTTGGGGAAGAAATCAACAAAAGACACCCAAATTGGGGGCTCCTCTCTGTACACAGTCACAAGGTTAAATGGGTTCAACCACCCATTTAAAGCACACACACAATAAGGCACAGATTTAGGGACCACATGCATTCAAGATATATCCCAAGTTATAGCTCCTGGGAGTGCTTTTCTCCCTTCTGAGAATCCCTACCAAGTTTATTAAGACTTTTTAATGAGTCATTCCATTGCTTAGCTGGCCTAGCTCTTTGCTGGGTAAGGTTTCATGACTGATGAGTCAGTGCACTTGCTGGACTGGGTCAAACAAGTCATTTGGCTGCTGACCTGACCACTCACCAAACTTGGCTGCTGCTACTGACTCCAGTTGCCAATCAGAATTCTCTGAAGGCTTTGATGGATCTCTCAGTCTCACAAGTCCCCTAGGTCTTCATTCTCTTGGAATACTCATTCACCTAAGATAAAAAATAAACACAAGCGAAACAAGAATTACCATTTATTTCCCTACAAGTGGAACCCTGTACAAGATGGAAGCCCAATGCCTCTCCCCAGCCTATGTTCTCTCAGCATTATCTTGGCTTGATTTCTGCCAGAAAAGAAAATGCAGCTCAGGAAGGATTCTTTGGCTATATATCTTTTTAGTCCTTAGTCTGTCTTCTGGCTCTAAGGCCAATTGGAAGTCTTTCCATCATCAAACAGTACAAATTGTTGAGTTATCATAGTGGAAATCTCTCTTCCATGGTTCCACATGTTAGATTAGCAGCACACAGATAAATAATGTCGATATATACTTCAAGGAGAGGACCCCAATTTCTACTATAATTCTTTTATTTTTTTAATTAAAACTTGGGAAAGGGTAACAAAAAATAGCTATTGTTAATATTAGACATCAGAGAAGAATAAGTTTTTTGGTCCAAATCAAAGAGCATTAGTGAAACTGTGAAAGGATAATGAAATGAAACTTAAAATACATAAACCCCTTTTGTTTTCTCATCTATTAGCATATTTTAACAACAAAACAACCGTGGGAGTTTATTATTGTTGTTATAATTATCCACATTATCGAATGAGAAAGTACCTTCACCATGGTAACAGAGCTAGTTAGTGGTCAAATCCATGTTCCCTTAAATGAGCCTATAACTTACTTTAATAAACCTTTCTGACTTCCTAGTGTTACTGAGGACTGGGAATAAAAAGTGGGATCTATTTTTGGCTAATCATTCACTTAACTGAAATAATTTGCAACAACCCTGCAATCTGTATCATTAAACTGAATTATATTTTCATAGAATTTTTGTGACAATCCTTTAAGATTATAAATTGTAAAGCACTTGCATTAGCAGAGGGAGTTTCTATGTTGAAGGTAGAACCAGATTAAACCAATAGTCGAGTTGATTATATAATTGAAGATATGATCACTTATATCAGAAATCAGCAAATTCTATCAATCAAGGCTTGATTATTTTGTTGGAGTCCAGACATGGACATGTCCATGGACAACAGAATAATAGTAGAGATTAAATTTAAGGGTAAGGTTTGCCTCAGAAAACTGATTGTTAAACATTTACTAGGATACTTCTATAAAATCATGGTTCCAAACTCTTCTCCCCAGATAATATGATAGGATCATAAATTTAAAGGCTGAAAGAAGCCTTAAAAGGTTATCTCGCTCAACTCCTTTCTTTTACAAATAAGAAAAATGAGGTCCACAGAAGCTTAACTTAGTGCCTGTCATATAGTAAACATTTAATAAATATTTTCTGACTATTAACAGAGACCCCATGACTTCCTGATTTCTGGAAGTTATGCCTCCATTACTTCAATCCAGATATATATTAGTTTTTTCTTCACCACATCATTCTATGAATTTATATTGACTTGTAATCCACAATGACCCCCAGAACTTTTTGGCCATTTGCTACTTTAACAATGCCTCCTTTCATCTTGTACTTGTAAAGCTAATTTAATCCAAATATGAGATTTTTACATTTATCCCTGTTGACTTTCATCAACCTTATGACTGTCTAGCTCTTTTTGGATCCTGACTTTGTTATCTAATGTGTTAGTTCTCCTTCTCAGCTTTGTGTCACCCACATGTTCAAAAAACAGGACGAAATGTGACTTTCTCCAAATTGCTTCTTTAAAAAAGTAAACTCTTGGAAAACCATGCTAGTATAGTATGGAGGAAAAAAGAATATCAAGTGGTAGATAATCCAAAGTTACTTAGATTGGTGTCTAGAATATAGCCAGAGATACATTGTTACAGGTACATTATTTTTACTCATCACTGAAATCTCTAGTTGCATCTCCTTGTCTAAATTCAATACAGCTTCATTTATTTGCAGCTTGGAACCCATTATATGATAAGAATACAGATGTACTATATCCATGGAAATAACCTATGGAATGGACATATGTTTGCACAGAATCAAGAACTATGCAGCACATTTAATCTATATTGCATTATTTGCTGTCAAGGGGAAGAGGAAGGGAGAAAAAATTGGAACACAAGGTTTTTCAAAGATGAATGTTGAAAACTATTTTGAAAAATAACTATTATCATTAAAAAATAGCTATGCAGCCCTAAATCCAGAAGGAGCAATGGCAAAGATCTCCTGGTATCTGTGTTCATACTAGATAGCTTGCACTACAAAATTACCTCTGGGCTACTGGGTACTAGTGACCAACAACTTATTCAATGGATTCCATTTCTAAAATGTGGTTTATCTGGGAACAAGATGGGACTCCTACCTATCCTTAATGTATCTGTAACATTCTAGGAATCTTGACTTCAAATCAAGCATATCCCCTTTTCTCTCCAGAGGGAACAGAGATCAAAACAAATCCCACTTTAAATCACTGTAGAAGACAGTTTTCTTCTTCCATATTTACGGTTCCAAAATGGACATGCTCAAGACCTTTATTCTTGCTGCCTAATTCTTTCTAAAGAAAATAAGGCCAAAGAAAATGTCTTTAACGATTCCCAGAGTGTTGCTAGACAAAGCACCGGATTTTCTGAGAAATAGGTGTGGGTCCCTTCCTTTTAGATGCTGAGGATAAATCGAGTGGGTGTCACAGCAAGAATAGTAATTATGTCATCTGTCTTGTCATGGAATGAGACTATGGTAATTGCTGCGTTTTCTCCTGTCATTGAAGCTTATAATTATAGTGCAACTAACAGGATTATGTGCTAACTTGGGCTGTTTTAATCACCTCCTTTACTCATGTAATATAATGGTAAAATTCCACCATTCTTTTAGGGCTGTAGATTCTTTTTGATCTTTTCTATTAAATCTGACAGTTTGCTACCAAGAAGGGGAGGTAGAGGAGCTCCATGCAATCAATAATATTAGATCTTGAGTAAATTGTACTTTAGACTTAAGACAGAAAAGAAGAGGAGAAGGTTGTTCTTAATTTTCCAATCAAAATAAGGAATTCTCTTTTAGAAGGCTGATTATCATCCAATGTTTCACATTTGTTCAGAGAGATTCAGAAGCATCTACAGTGTGTTTTATTTGCCAAAAGGAAGTCTTCAAACATTGGTGAACTCAACCTGGAGTTGAGCTTTACAAATCTTATGCCACAAATTGAGAAATTTGATGAATTGCTCCGGAGAGTTAGTAATATATGGAAATGCACTAGACTTGATTCTGCCATTGACATTATATGGCCCTAGGTAAGCCACTTAATCTCTCTGGGTCTCAGTTTCCTCATTTGTGAAATGGGGACAATAGTAACCCTAGTTTTCAGCATAATAAGATAATGTATGTCAAGTTCTTTGCAAACTTTGAAACACTATAAAAATATTAGCTGATTGCTAGCAACAGAATAGATTAGTGAAAAGAACATTGGTCCCAAGTCTCCTACTCTTCAGCTTACCAGCTGTGGTAGTATTGGGTCAGCCATTTATATTTTCTTTCTGGGTCTCAGTTTTCTCTGGTGATATTGGGTTAGACATTTATTATTTTTTTTCTGGATTTCAGTTTTCTCTGTGGTAATATTGGGCCAGGTTTTTATACTTTTTTCTGGACCTCAATTTTCTCATTTCTGAAATAAAGATAGAGAAAATGCCCTTGTATTCTTCATATGCTTGTTGTTTGCTTAAAGCAAGATAATATATGTGTGAAAATGTACATGCAAAGAGCTGCCTGAATATAAAGCATTACTATATATGGGATTCATGGAAGAAGATTTGAGCCTTGTTGCTCATTGTGTATTTAGATGGTTTTTCCATGTCTATATGTGAATATTAAGTGGCCAGTCATAGTGAATAGGTGACTGTTCTTAGAACTGAAAAGACCTGGGTTCAAGTTTTATTTTTAATAACTGGGAAACAGTGGTCAATTTATGTAAAGTTTAACAGGCCCAGGCAACTTTGCATAGACTGTAAGATCAGGTGAGTTGCTAATCCACACTGGTAGAGAGTTTCCACACCAAGAAATTCCCCACGCTAGTAAAATCAACTTGTGAAATAAGCTTAATAAGCCTGGATTCTAGCATCCTCCTTGAAAAGTGAATATTATAATATTTATTATTTATAAATATTCATAAAAATCAAATTTTATATATTAAATGTTAATTGAAATATATTTATTTTAATTTATATTTATAAAGATCAAATTGCTTTACAACAAGCTCCAGAAGACTGTCCAAAAGTCTTTGGTTTTACTGGAATAAATAGGAATTAACTCTTGCTTGTAATAAGTGGGACTTCAATTAAGGTGTAGAACTCCTTTGCTGATACAGACATTTTATTGTAATCTAGCCTGCACAGTATGTACTAAATGGAGGTGCCATTAAAGGGGCACCCAGCATAGCACAAATTCTAAAATAATGCTGAGTGTACTTAGGAAAATTAATATTGCATGGAACCAAACCAGCTTCATGCATTTGGTCTTAAGCTGGGCACTTATTGCTTGGCAATATCATCTAGCCCATTGTGTATTACATGCCACTGTCCAGGTGCACAAAGAAGGTTCAGCAATTTGTTGGGTTTTAGTTTGCAGTTAAATAATTCCTGTAAATTAAGCTACTCCCCTCTTCAACTGCCCAAGGTCCCTCCAAGACACATCACATCATCCTGGCTTCCAATCCTAGTCATTGGTCTTCAAAAGCAAAGGAAAAATAACAATCCTAATCACACCATCACCAGTTAGGTTCAATATGTTTGCCACTAATTCTCATCTCTATTCACATCAGCCTACAAATCATCCCCATGTGGATGGGGCACTAGTCTCTCAAACTCAATTTGTCCAAAATCAAGCTTGATATCTTTCCCCAAAACCACTTTTTTTGTTGGTTTGTTTTTCCCCAATGACATCCAGTATTCGTGTTCAAAATTTCATATTGGCTCAGACTCTTCCTTCTCCCTCACTTCTCTTGACATATTACCAAGTTACCAAGTTCTGGCAATTCTACCTCTACTGCATCTCTTACATCTATTTTCTGTTTATTCTAGCTGCCAGCATGCTAATACACGGCTTCATTGCCATCCACTTATTTCTTTGAAATAACTTTCACAACAGCTCATTGAAGATAAAAGGAACAGAAACCTAAGTCAGGAATGTCTCTCTTCAAGTCCCAGTTATAAGACAAAGTGACTGGGATGACCTGGAAGTCACTCAACATTTCAATGTTTGAGACAACCTTCTACTGTCAAAAAAGGTACTGATCTTGCCTCGTCGATATAGAAATATGGATGGAATCAGATCCAGTTTAAAAAAAAATTCCACAAGTGTGCTTGTCAGTTTAATACTGGCTTGCCAAAAAAAATTATTTTAAAGTATGTAGAGCACACTTTTTTTTAGGGCAAGAAGAAAATCAGGGTTAAGTGGCTTGCCCAAGGTCACAATCTAGTAAGTGTCTGAGACTGGATTTGAACTCAGATCTCCTGATTCCAGTTCCACATGCTTAGAGGAAGCTGTTGAATCAAAGTGATCTTCTAGTCTAGCTGAAAGATTTATCTGCTATACCAGTTTGACTCTAAGTCCCTTACTATATATTATTTAATATCATATTTCAATATCATATCCTTTTACTAAACTGTAATCTCCCGAGGGCAGTTTTTTCCTAAATATTCAATGTCAGAGCTCTGCATTTAGAGCAAAATAAATATTTGTTCAATAACTGAACTTCAGCTCTAACATCTTTAAAAGTAAAATAAGTTGGTTATTTTCTTGAAAAATACAAATCTAGGGGCAGCTAGGTGGCACAGTGGATAGAGCACCAACCTTGAATTCAGGAGGACCTGAATTCAAATCTGATCTCAGACACTTAACACTTCCTAGCTGTGTGACCCTGGGCAAGTCACTTAACCCCAGCCTCAGGAAAAAAAGAAAAAAGAAAAATACAAATCTATGACACTGTGTCTGGGACACAAATCTATCACCTTTTAGAAGGTGATAGAAAAGTTCTTAGATTCATCCCATTTAGAGTCAAGGCTGAAAAATATATTAATGGCTTACTTGTGATGATAAATATTAATACTTGATTTTTAAAAAAACTGATTATTTTCCCCTTACTCCATTTTTCAATAAATTCCAGTGGCTCCCTATGAATTTCAGGATCAAATATAAAAATCCTGTTTGGTTTTTAAAGCCCTTCATATCCTGCCCCTTCTCCCTCCCCCTTTCTTGTCCCCTTACACCTTGTAGCTCTCCATGTATTTGGCAATCTAGTGATACTGGTCTCTTAAGTACTCCTCATGTACAACACTCCATTTCCCAAATTCTGAATCCTAACATTTTCACTAGCTTCCCCCCACCATCTGCTAGAAACATTTCCCCGTTTTCCTCAATCTTAATTCCTTCCCTTTTACTCTCCCCAATTTATCATATGGTTGTTGTCCTTTGTAATCAAAGACCTAAGTGACATCACTATGTTGGGATCAAGGTACAATGTGTTTGTGATTAATTAGACTGCTACAAGCTCAGAAGGCTATACCACTGAGCAGGCACAAATAGTAAATCTTTGGAGTGAAGGTGTCTCTAATTTTATGCCTTTCTTTTGAGCTGCTTTACTTCAAAAATATACACAGGACATAGCTTCAAGAGGCAAGGTTCGCTACAGATTTTATGGGGCCTTTATAGAATGACATAATGAAATAGTGCAGTAGAGTTCCTGGCACATAGCGGCCTCTTTATAAATACTAGTTGACTGCCTTCCTTATACTGGAATATGAAGTCAGAAAATAAATCATATACTAGAAAGTGATGCAGGATCCAACTCAGGTTGAATATACATTGGAATATTTTTGTAGTCCAAGAAAAGAAGAGTAAAGTATTGTGATAGGTCATAGTAGTGATGTATTTATATTTGAAATCAGGTATAAATTAAGGTGAGACCTGGATCCATCTATCATCAATTTATAGTTTCCATTAGGTATCTACTACATGCAAGTCATTAAGTACAAAGACAATAATGAAAAAGTTGGGATTTTTTCCCCCTCAAGAAATTTGTATTATATCAGGGATCTTTCACAGATACATAAGCTAGTGGATAGAGAACCTTCCCTGGAATCAGGAATTTAAACCCGGTCTCAGACATTTAACACTTTACTACTAGCTGTGTAACCTTGGGCAAGTCACTTAACCTCAATTGCCTCACCAAAAAAGCAAAGCAAAACAAAACAAAATATAGATACATAAGAGTTTAGGCTGGGAGAGATGGTAAGGAAAAGCTTCACAGTGAAAGAAACAATTGACCTTAGCCATGAAGAGGACTAAGGATTCTAAGAGGCAGGTGAGGATGAAGCACAGTTATGGCATGAAGCACATTATCTCCATGGCATGGGGAAGAGCAGGAACAATAAGAAGCATAGTTTGGCTAGATTGTAGATTGCAAAAAAGAGAATAATATCTAAGTCTAGAATTAAATTCCAACCAGAGAGGTTTATATTTAATCCTAGAGGTCATAGGGAATGACTGGAGTTTATTGAGAAGAAAAGTGACTTGGTCAGACCTGAATAAGGAAAATAATTTTGACCACTGTATAGGTGATAAATTGGAATGGAGAGAATGTATAGACAATAGATTGGAATAAGAAGAAATCTGAGGCAGAAAATCCAATTAGATAGATATGTAATATTATAGTCAAAGGTTGATGAGTACCTGGATAAGGCAGAGAGTTATGGGTTTGGGAGAAGTAGAAACATATAAAGAATTAAGAATAACTCTGTAATGCAAGCCTGTATGGTTTGTAAACAAATATGATGCTTCCTTCAGAAGAAACAGCGATATTAGAAAAAAAAGGTATATGTTTGGCATATATTAAGTTTAAGAGGCATGTGGGACATCCAGCTGGAAATATCCAAAAAGTATTTGCTGATGCAGAATTGAAGCTTCAGAAATTATCCAGATGAGCAAAAGTTAATATGAAAGGAGGAAGATGGGTAATCAATTTCAGGACAGCAGCAAAATAAACAATTTCTAAGCTCAGGTCAGACTGCCTTTTATCTGTATTGGTCTGAACCAGAATAGAGAGAATATAAACAGTGACTATGAAAAAATATACACAGGACATAGCTTCAAGGGGCAAAAATTGCCCCTTGAAGATTTTTAGGGACTTTTATAGTGACATAATGAAATGTCTCTATAAAAAAGAGTTCTCTCTCTCTAGAATCAGTCCTCTTTCTACTGCACTGTCCCATCTTTGATATTACCTGTGGGATCTTGGACAAGTCATCTGTAAAATGATGGGGAGGATGAAGTAGTAAATTAAAAAAACCAGCCTGTAATGTTCCTTCCAGCTCTAGATCCCAGGATGCCTGTAGTGCTGTAGAACAGAGGTATCTATGGCATCCTACCTCTCTGTAGATTACAAGGGGAGATGGGGGAAAGATTTTATTCTGTAATATATTTCCTAGGATGAGAAATACAGCTGAAAGAATTTAGGAAACAAGTCCAAAGAAGATGAATGATTTGGCCAGAATCACATAGGAGGTATTTGAACCCAGCTCTTTCTGGCTCCAATTCCAGTGTCCTATTTAGCTTACCATGTTGTCTGAGTTCTCATATGCAATGTCCACTGTAGTGGAAAAAATGTATAGACAATAGCTTGGAGTGGGGAGAAATATGAGGAAGGAAATTCAATTAGGTAGCTATTCAATATTACAGGCAAAGGGTAATGAACACTTGGATAATGTAGAAATATAAATAGATAAAGAATTAAGGATAACACTATAATGTAAACTGGTGTGTTTGCAAATAAAAATGGCAGAAACAGGGATATTAGAAAGAGGGGTGGGTCCCATTCTCCAGCTTCATTAGTCCCCAAGGCTCCCTCTCAAGGGATCTGTGATGACTTCATCAACACTACTCTTGTCCCCCCAATCCCCATGCCCTTTTGATTTTAAGGGAAATTCACTTCTACACCAGGCATGGGTAAAAATGCAGTGGCGAGGAATGTGACCTAGAGACTCTGTAGCTGACATATTCACCTGGCCAAGTTCAAGTCCTAAAGACAAAGCTTAGGGTAGGTCCACGTGACTTAATAATTGTTTTGATGAAGATGTGACTAGTGACCTGTTTCCCTGCATGCTGTCATAGAAAGAATACTGAATGAGGAATCAAGACATATGGTTTCTAGTGCTAGCTTTTCCTCAAACTAACTGTGTGACTTTATCATGGATAAATTGATTAATCACTCTGTGGCTCAATTTCTCTTTCTGTAAAATAAGATGGTTATTTATACTAGCCCCTTTCTAATTTTAAAATTATCAGAAGCTTTTTGGAAAAAGAAAACTCACATCATAAAGGTGCATAATTCAGCCAAAAAAAAAATCCCCACCTTGGCCATAACTGAAAATGCACATCTCTTTCTCTGCATTTCAAATCCTTCTTTACAGCAGAGATTGGATGGTATGTTTCCTCTACTTTTGAAATCATGTTTTATCATTGCATTGATTAGAATTCTAAAGCTTTTCAGAGTGTTTTTTTTTCCTATAATGCAATTGGAAGGATTATTCTCCTTGCTCTGCATCACTTCCCAGAGGTTTTCCCAATTTTCTCTGAAACTAACCACTTACGGCACAATAATATTCTATTACATTCATATGCCATAATTTGTTTAGTCACTCCCCAATAGGATACCTTAGTTTCCAATTTTTGAAAAATAAAAAACCTGCCACAAATAATATTTATACATATATAAGTCCTTTCCTTCTTTCTTTGATCTCCTTGAGGTATGTTTCATAGTAGTATAACTGGATCAAAGCACAGACAGAGTTTAATAAATTCCGGGGCATAGCTACAAACTGTTTTCTGGAATACCTGGATCAATTTATAGTTACACCAACAATGCATTAGTGTACCTTTCCTCCCCCCAGCTCTTCTAACATCTGTCATTTTCCTCTTCTGTCATCTTTGGCAGTCTGATGAGTATGAGATAATATCTTAAAACTGATTTAATTTGCTTTCCTCTGTTAGTAATTTAGAGCATTTTTCAAATGATTGTTGATAGCCTGTATTGCCTCCTTTGAAAAATACCTGTTTATATCTTTAAATCTATGGTTCTAATTAAAACACTTACAGAGGGAACTCTGGAATACATCTTTTCCACAATTACTTGCATGAATTTAATCATGAAGAGGATTTTGTCCTGGAATAAAAATCAGAAATAGAATTACTATAAATTTTGGAAGATGAACAAATTAAAAATGGGATATCCTAGGAACCTTTAGAAAATAAGCAGATATTCTTTCTTTGTGGCATTTGTATCAATTTGAAGATTTGGACACAAAAATATACTAAAAAGATTTCATTTGACTGCTATATACTTATCTCTGCCTGTAAGCCTCTAATAAGCACTTACAGGCAGAACAATCTAATTGGCAGGATGGGTTAATGTTCAAGCCATTCATTTGCCAAACACGTTTCATTTCACAGACAGCAAGTGAAATGAAGTTGATCTCCTCCTCCTATGTCTTAGTGATTGTTGGCCCATGGCCTAACCTCCTGCTACCTGGCTGTTCCTGGGGAAGGGGAAGGGAATGGCATAGACTTTCAGTGGGAATTCTATTGTGCTGTACAATTGAGGCATGCCAGAAAGAGTGAGAGAGGTGGAGGGGAAATTTACAGCATGGAACACTAGTCTCTGTTACCTAGTTATTAGTCCTTCTCTTTTGTAAGCTTTCATAATCTTCAATTGATATAAGGCAAGTCCCCTGGTAAGTTCTTTCTTTCTTTAGAAAGGAACATAGGGACCCTTTCGCATTAGGACTTGGTGATTTCAGCTTGTGGTATTTTTTTTAAACATTCTATTGGTAAAGATAAATTTCCTAGGTATGTTGGTATTCAGAGTGGATTTTATGGCACCAACAATAAACTGGGGAAGCCAGTTTGGCCACCCTATGCCCCTAGAATGACTGGTTTATGAGAAAAACCTCGTCTCCCCCAACATATACACTAAAGTAACTCTTCCAAACTCAGGACAAATCCTTTTTTCCAATATTCATGATTGGTATTTTCACTAGGTGCTAGGTATCTGTTGATACATTTGGAAAAACAAAGAAACAAACAAAAAAGTCTCTAGCTGCCTTTGACTTGCTGAATATAAAACAGTACTACTTCTAACTTAAATACATAACAACGATAGCTAACATTTGTAAGGGTTTTGAGGTTTGCAAAGCATTTTACTATGTTAGATTTTTTGATCTAACACCCTGTGAGATAGTTATTGTTATCCCTCTTTTTCAGGTAGAAAACTGAGGGAGACTGTTAGGGTTACTTACCTAAGTTGCTTAGGGTTACATAGTACATATCTGCATTTATATGTGAACTTAGGTATTTCTGAGTGGACCCACATTCTGTCCATTAGACTACTAGCTACTTCTTTGTATATGTGAATAGTTAAATACATATGTATACATACACATACATGCATATGTACATGCAGAGAATACTAAAGCTGGAATCCAGATCAGGGGCACAGAATCTTAGGGTCAGAAGGGGCCTCAGAAGTCAAATCAAGCCATGCCTAAAAAGTAATCCTTCAAGGTTGAAATGAGTTCATGATTTAGACATAAAGGGTATTACTATCCGCAAATTAGGAGAACATGGATAGTCTATCAGTTAGATCTCGGAGAAGAAAGGAATTTATGGCCAAAGAAGAACTAGCAAACATTTATAAAATACAAAAAAGATAATTTTGATTACGTTAACTTAAAAGATTTTTGTAGAAACAAAATCAATGCAGCCAAGATTAGAAGGGAAGCAGAAAATTGGCGGGGGGGGGGGGAGGGGATGGGGAAGGGAGAGAAATTTTATATCCAAGGACTCTGATAAAGGCCTCATTTCTAAAATATAGAGAGAATTGACTCAAATTTATAAAAATGCAAGCCATTATCCAGTTGATAAGTGGTAAAAGTATCTGATCAATTTTCAGATGAAGAAATTAAGGTTGTTTCTAATCATATTTAAAAATGCTGTAAATCACTGTTTATTAGGGAAATGCAAATTAAGACAACTCTGAGTACCACTATACATCTTGAAGATAGGTTAAGATGACAGGAAAAGATAATGATAAATGTTGGAGGGGATGTGGGAAAACTGGGATATTAATACACTGTTGGTGGAATTGTGAACTGATCCAACCATTCTGGAGAGCAATTTGAAGCTATGGTCAAAAAGTTATCAAATTGTGCATACCCTTTGATCCAGCTGTATCCCTACTGATCTTTATTCCAAAGAGATCATAAAAAAGGGAAAACATGTGCAAAAATGTTTATGAAAATACTGTGTTGTGATCCATATTCAGTTCCCATAATCTTTTTTCTGAATGCGGATGGCTCTATCACAAATCTATTGAATTAGCCTGAATCATCTCATTGTTGAAAAGAGCCAAGTCTATCACAGTTGATCATCACATAATCTTGTTATTGCTGTGTACAATGTTCTCTTGGTTCTGCTCATTTCACTCACCATAAGTTCATGTAAGTCTCTTCAGGCCTCTCTGTATTCATCCTGCTTAGCATCAGTTCATGTAAGTCTCTCCAGGCCTCTCTGAAACCATCCTGGTGGTCATTTCTTACAGAATAATAATATTCCATAACATTCATATACCACAATTTATTCAGCCATTCTCCAACTGAGGGGCATCCACTCAATTTTCACTTTCTGACCACTATAAAAAAAGGGCTGCCATAAACATTCTATGCCTGCTCAGCCCAAAGGCCAAAAGTCAGAAAATAGAAAGTAATGTTTGTTTGACTCTATCATAGAATAAAGGAAAAGAGAGATATAAAAGAGAGGTCACCATCAGATTGTGAAGGACTTTATATTCAAAGTAGAGGAGTTTATCTTAAAGCTTCTTAAGTAAGGAAAAGACATATTCAATTCTATGCTTTAGAAATAGTACCTTGGATCACAACATAGCCTTTTCATTCTTTTTGTTGTTGTTTGCTTGCACTTTGTTTGCTTTCTCAGTTTTTTCCTTCTTGATCCGATTTTTCTTGTGCATCAAGATAACTATATAAATATGTAAACATATATTGGATTTAACATATATTTTAATATATTTAACATGTATTGGACTACTTGCCATCAAGAGAGGAGGGTAGGGAGAAGGAGGGGAAAATTTGGGACAGAAAGTTTTACAAGAGTCAGTGTTGAAAAATTACCCATGCATATGTTTTGTAAATAAAAAGTGTTAATTAAAAAAAAAAAGAAATAGTACCTTGGCAACTGTACAGAAGATGATTTAAAGAGTAGGTAGACTAGGATAGAGAGATGAATTAGAAGATTACACTAATACTAAAAAAAAATATGGAAGCAGAACCAGTAATGTTTGGTATTTGATCATGGCTTTTACAATGTAATTTTTAACCATTTTTTTACTAATAATCATAATCATAATCATTTCCTTTAGAATGATCAAGGATGAGTGAGATGGTAAACTTGATTGGAAGGATGGTGGTACAATTGGCAGATGGAGGGAAACTAGGAAGAGAAAAAGATTTCAGGAGAAAAATAAAGTTTTGTGCTAATCATTTTAAGTTTGAGATTCCTGTGAGATACCCAGGAAAATGTTGTGCCAAGATATATAGAGACAAGTTGAGAAATATTAATTTTAATTGGAGAATTTATTAAAGTAAACTGCCCCACGGGATTTACATCCAAAGTGCATGGTGATGAACAAAAGGATATAGTGCTTTTTATATAGTTTGACAAAAACCAGCAAACAGGTTAACTTGATTCCTTATTGGACATATTTACAAATATTTGTTAAGGGAATATGTAAAAGACAGGGGCGAAGTCTTGCATGAGATTTCCACGACTAATGTTATGCAGGAAAGGAGACAAGGGTGCATGCAAAAGGGGTTTGGTATTGCTGGATCATTTTAAATTCTCAAACCCAATTTTCCTGGGGAGTTGGGGCTATGACGGTAACATAAAGAGATCTAAGAGCAGTGGATGATGCAAGCATGTCTTTGAAGAGAGAGGTAATGGTTGGGTATATAGCCTGCACAGAATAAGACATGGAATCCAAAGTGGCTGATGAGATAAACAATACAATAATATTCTATAACATTCATATACCACAATTTATTCAGCCATTCTCCAACTGATGGGCATCCATTCATTTTCCACTTTCTGGCCACTACAAAAAGGGCTGCCACAAACATTCTTGCACATACAGGTCCCTTTCCCTTCTTTAAGATCTCTTTGGGATATAAGCCCAGTAAAAACATTGCTGGGTCAAAGGGTATGCACAGTTTGATAACTTTTTGTGCTCAAAGTTATTCTTTTAAAAAATATCAGTTACTGTTTACAACCTTCTCTTGGTTCTGCATTCCTTCATCCTTTCATGTAAATCTATCTGTCTTTTTCATAGATCACTGAGCTCATCATTTCTTATAGCACAGTAGTATCCCATCGCAATCATATATCACAATTTGTTCAGTCATTCTCCAATTGCAGGCATCCCTGAAATTTAGCTTTCTTATTTATCATATATAAATACCTACTTGTCACTTGACCTCCTTCCAAATGGCTAGTTTCTTCTTACACTGTTTCTGACTTCAATACCATATAACTACACTGGTCACTTCATTCTCCTCTCCCTTTTGTATGTTGTCTTTTCCCATTAGAATATACCATAGATTATTCCCATAAGAGAGTCCCAATAGAATAGTAGTCATTGTCAATTGTCCTGGAAGAGGAACAAAATGACATCACAATGTCGGGGTCAAAGTATTGTGTCTGACTGTGGTTGATCAGAACAATATGAGCTCAGAAAGCTCTACCCCATGTCAGACACAAATAGCCCATTTGAAAAATTGGGGAAGATTCTCTAAATTTGCACATCTCCCGTTTCTTTTGAGCTGTTACAATTCTGCTTTGCTTATAGAGCACAGCATCTTCTTTGATGGGGGTGCACCATGCTAGGCAGTCTTGTACCAATGTCTTCCATGTCTCACAATCAATTAACAGAGTTCTTCAGAGATACTTTAAGAGTGTCTTTGTATCACTTCTTCTGACCTCCATGTGAATGCTTGCCTTGTGTAAGCTCTCCATAAAATAGTCTTTTAGCCAAATATATATTTGCACTCAAATAATGTAACTTGTTCATCAGAGTTGCACTCTCTGCAGGAGAGTTTGGATGCTTAGCAGTTCAGCTCAAGAGAGGATCCCAATGTGGCTCTTTTTAACAGTGATTCAGGCCAATTCCAACGGTCTTGTGATGGAAAGAGCATCTGCACCAGAGAGAGAGATGTGGAAACTGATTGTGAATCACAACATAGTATTTTCATTTTTGTATTGTTTTTTGTTTGAATTTGTTTTCTTTAACATTTCCCCCTTTTGATCATATTTTTCTTGTGCAGCAAGATAATTGTGGAAAATGTATAGAAGAATTGCACATGTTTAACGTATATTGGATTATTTGCTCTTTGGGAGAGGAGGTGAAGGGAAGAAGAGAGGAAAAATTTGGAACCAAGGTTTTGCAAGGATAAATGCTGAAAACTATGCATGTTTTGAAAATAAAAAGCTTTATTTAAAAGAGAGAGAGAGAGAAAGAGAGAGAGAGAGAGAGAGAGAGAGAGAGAGAGAGAGAGAGAGAGAGAACCTCAGTGTCAAGTACCTAAGCTTGCCAAGTGATTTCAGAATCTCCCTAAGACAATGCAAATAGAAGCAGTTCAATTTTCTGGCATGGTGCTGCTATATGTCTGTGAAACCTGGACAAACTGAGTAGATTCCCATTAGAATTTAAGCTCCTGAAGGGTAAAACTGGCTTTCTTTTTGCCTTTATTTGTATATGCAACACTTAACACAGAAAATTACAGTTAAGAATCATTAACTTAGCAAAGCTTATTACCTTGCCTAGATGAGTACCCAAACAGTTTCAGTGCTTACCTCACAGGGCTGTGTGTGAGAGAAACATTTTACAGCTATAAAATCACTATAGAAATGTAAATTATCATTAGATTTTTTTAAGCTTCTTATTTCCAAAACACATGCATGAATAATTTTTCAACATTGACCCTTGCAAAATCTTGTGTTCCAAATTTCCCCCTTATCCCCATGCCTCTCCTAGATGGCAAGTAATCCAAAATATGTTAAACATGTTAAAATATGTTAAATCTATATGCATACATATTTATACAATTACTGTACTGCACAAAAAAAAATCAGATCAAAAAGGAAAAAATGAGAAAGAAAACAAAATGCAATGAACAACAACAAAAAGAGTGAAAATACTATATATTGTGATCCACCCTCAGTTCCCACAGTCCTCTCTCTGGGTATAGATGATTCTCTCCATCCCAAGATCATTGGAACTGGTCTGAATCATCTCATTGTGGAGGAAAGCCACGTCCATCAGAATTGAACTTCGTATAATCTTGTTGCCGCTATGTACAATGATCTCCTGGTTCTGCTCATTTCACTTCTCATCAGAGTGAACTAGTTCTAACAAATATTTTTCATCTTGTTTTCCATGCAGGTCTCCAAGGCTGCAGCAGACCTCCTGGCGTACTGTGACGCCCACATCCGAGAAGACCCCCTTATTATACCAGTGCCTGCATCAGAAAACCCCTTCAGAGAGAAAAAGTTCTTTTGTACCATTCTCTGAGTCCATTTGTAATGCAAGCGTCCCCTTTTCTGTCTGTGAAAGCCTCCCATAGAAATTATGCATGCCTTTAGCATTAGAGAATAATAGAGAATATGACTCTTCCTGCTGCCTAAATAAAAATGGCCGGGGTGCTGTGCTTTTTAAATTTACTTATTAAAAAGCAGTGTACCTTTTTACAGCAAATGATACATGTGCCAAGTAGAATTAAACATGGGGTTAGGGTTGGGGTTTTTTTTAATCATTATAAATCCCAAAATGTAAATGCATTAAGTTAATTCATTTCAGTGAATATATTAATTGGGATGAGCACTGTTTTTTCATGGAGGAAGGAAAATTGCAGCCAATAATCATTAAAGTATCCAATTAAAGACCTTTTGACCAATTATAACCATTATTATATCCTTTCCTGGAGAGATACTAAGTCCTAGCTAATCTAGAGCATCTCTATTTCCTACTTTCCCTCCTCCTCTTTAAGAGAGAAGAGAAATGAGGATTGGCTTGTTCTTCCTCATTTGCACCCTAGGGAGGCTCCATGCCTTCCTGCAGTTACACACCCTATGTGGAGCGACCTTTGTCTTTCCTGTAGCACTGCCTGCTGTTAGTTGTTCTGTAAATGCCCCTTCTGCAACTGTGGAATGTTGAGTGAACACTATAGTAAATTTGCCTATAAATCCAAGCTGTGATTCTGCTGTTTTTATTTTGAATCGACCTAATTACCCAGAGTTCTTTTTTCCTCAACACAGACATGCAAGAGGTATACAGGAAGCTAAGGACACCATAGTTCATCCCCATCTATTACTCTGCCTCCTACTCTAGTCTATTGAGAGTGATGTTTTTGCAGATCCAAAGGTCAGGTATAATGGATGATCAGCATTTATCAAATGTCCACTATAGGCAAGCACTATACAAGAAGGTATGGCCCAGGCTGCCCTTGAAGAGATCATAATCTAGTTGAAGAAAACAGGCTTGAAAAATATACCAAGAGTAGGTGCTAAATAAATGTTTATTGACTGACAAATTTAATAGTCTACAATGAAACAGTCACTTACCTTGCCACCTTCCCACCACTAATGTTGGGAAGGGATCCCAAAAGTCTGGGGGTCATAGACCAGTGTCATGAGGTGTCTCAAAAGAATTTACAGGCTTGAACCCATATCCCAGTCAAGGGGCCAAAATTTGTTATAATCATAACACCAATTAAAACAGGCTAAAATCCAAAGAATTTAGCAAAGAACTGCAACAAGGAGATACATTTATCTAGTCCTTCATGTTATCATTATGCTAATTTTATGGCCTAGAGGTAGAACTGAGGAATGGTCTCAGAATTTGGTTATCACTGACCAGCAGACCTAGGATTATTCTAAAGCAAGAAGACTTTAGAGTCATTGACAGACAAGATTGTCAGAACTGTAGTATTCTAAGGTTAGAGAGTCTCAGGATCACTAATATATCTTCCCTAAAGTCTAAAGGACTTCCTAGGCCAGAGAACTTTTATAATCATTGACTGAACAATGGCATTCTTAGATCAGAGGCTCTCAGGATCATAGATTCCAAAGCTAGAAGATTTAGAATCACTGGCAGATTGTTAGAACAGAAACACCCTAAAGTTATTGCTGTCTCCCCTAAAGCTATATTCCATCAGTACCCTGATTAAGTACCCCACAATCTACCTGTTCTATGAAGAAATCTTCTGGAAAATTAACTTTGTTTAGGCTAAATCCTTTAGAGCTTCTCTAGTTCTCTTTAAGCTGTCCTTGAATTGAATCTATAGAATGAGAACTGGATGCAACCAAAATGGTGCCTGGAGATGAGGAAAATAAACCTTGGGACAACATTTGTTTTAGGTTCTCTTTCAGTCTCTTTGGAGATTGGAGCCTCATCCTTACTGTAGGACACTAGACAAATGATTGTCTTTTTTTTTTTTTTTTTTTACAATTTAGATATATTCCAAAGATCTATTATTTTATCAGAGTAGACACTCTCTCTCCCACAGTGACAAATCACAATATCTCCACACCTTAGTGGACAATTTTTAAAGGCAATATGGTATAGGTGGGGATTTGAAACCAGGATGTCCTGAGTTTGAATCTTGCTTCAGATACCTACTATCTATGTGAATCTCAATTTCCTCATCTGTAAAGTGGGAATAATGATTTGTGAAATACAGTGAGTGGTGAATGCATAGAGAATCAACCTCAAGATTCAAGACTTGCCTCTTATTTGTCCTGGCTAAATGACCTTGAACAAGTCACTTTATATCTCATTGCTTCAAGAAATTCTCCAAGGCTGTTATAGAATATGCACCAGTATGTATTGGGGGCAGGAGGGGGAGAAGGGAGATAATCCTTATTGGGAGTTCCTCTTGACAATGAAATCAAAAGTCTAGTTCAGTATACTTATCTCACACATTTTTGTTCAAAGTATCACACCATCTATCACCATTGTCATTATTACCATTATTAATTATCATCATTTTTAGTATATTCATGAACTGCTGTGACCAAAAAAGAATTTTCATGTGGTGGTCAATTTTCCAGTAATAAACCTATCCACTCTTAGCAAGGCTATATTCCCTGATGGAAATGCACCATTCCTTACTCTATGCTAGAAATCATTTTTATCTTTCTATGTATACTTCGTGCTCAGAACAATACTTCCACCTTTTAGGTGCTTAATAAATGCTTGTTGACTGACTGACTTTTCTACCTGCCAGAATCTTATCAACTACAAGCCACAACTGAATTAGGATTTCAAAGAAGACCAATCTGTAAATAGAAGAGGAGGGTGCCCCTTCCTTTTTCTTTGTTATGTCCTAAAAAAAAAAAAAATGCAAGATGGGATTATTATTTGGATAACCAGAAAATGTTGTTTTGGAGCACAAGGGAGTCCACACTCTCCTCACTTTTCACTCTCAATAAGAAAAAGGCAAGGTTGAATTCCTCAATGATCATAGCTACTTGATTAGTTGGAAGGCAAGACTGTCTCCTCTAGTCCCTTCTAGCTGTCTCCTCTTCTGTTTGGGTAAAAGAATGGAGTCTTCCTCCAGGACAGATGCTAACACTCCAGGTAAACTACGGCTTATCAATTTATTCTTTTAGGGGAAATCTAAGTAAACCCCAAGTTCAGACTTTAAGGTTTTGCTTGGCAGAATTATAGGATTATTATAAAATTAAATTAATATAATAATCCCTAGGATGGTCTTTTTTGCTTCTGCACTACAATTGCAGGATCCAAGTATAGAGAATCTGTGAAATACAAAATCCCTCAAGACCACCTCTATGCACACTCTGATCTCAAGTAATCTTATGCCAAAAGACATTAGGAGCCAACTCATATATAACAAAGAGAATTTGTTTTGCAATCTGCCATCAGCAAGGGAATAGAAAAAATAGTACACTGTAGGGGCACTGTTTTGTTTAAACAAATAGAGAAATAAGAAAGAAAACAGCCCTTGGGATTCACAGTTGATTAAGGAAAGTCCAGGACTGTTTAGGTTCTTCCAAACTGCTTGATAGCATCTCATTTGCTTGCAATGGACAATGACACTGACCACCCTGGGAGAATCCCTATTGCTTTCCACCCCATTGAACAATCTCTGCTCTGCTCTCCATGGATATGGCTATTACTTCCACCCTGCTTTTCTAAGTGAGCCCATCCTTTGTTCAAGTTCCACGTGCTGCCAAATTTGATACACACCTAACCTACATCACATGCTTGTGTTACCTCAGTCCAGAGAAATTAACAATTCTGTACAGGGGTAGGTCACTCCTACCTGCAAGAGAGGCAGAATCTATCCCCTGTTCCACAAGAGCCATTACATGCTTCCCTAGAGTTTGGAATTTTGCTTTCCCTTACAAAATCAGATACAGTAGAGTTTGGGCATTAGTAATTACACAACATAGCATCAAATACACATCAGTGCATAACAAAACAAGTCTGATTAACCCAGTGTCTCAGGTAATCACTTCAATGTACTGTGCACAGCAAAATACAACAATTAATCTGTACCTCCCCCTTCACCGATCAAGAGGGTTATTACATTTAAATAAGTGCAAATTTATGCATTGTATGAGAATAATAAAGGGAAGCTAGATATTATCAAAGTTCATTTAATTTGACTGGAGAAACAATGTAAAATTCCTTACAAAGAAGTATTTTGCACAGAGACTAGCATATAATAGGCATTTGATAAATGTTTATTGATTGATTAATATTGATTTTTAATGGACTAAAGACTTGATAGCTTTTCAATGACTCTGGGTCATCTCAGTGTTTTGGTTCTATTATTAAAAGTTCTTTTAGTCCTAAAGTCCCATTAGTGTGTACTCACAATATCAATGTTAGGTACCTGAGAGCACTTTATTTGTCAAGTAAATACAGATAAATTAGCTACTGTGTATGATAAAGTGACTCCAGAGTTCAGTTTATCTTCAGTCCTTTGGGATTTATGGCCAGGTAGCTTTACTTTGCTATACCTAGCAACATAATTGACCAGAGAAAGCTGCAATACATAAAATTTATCAAGACAAAAGGGCAGAGGCTGTGCTGGGACACAGAATCTTTAGAGGACAAATCTTTAGAGAACAAATTCCTTTATTTCAAGGAGATCAGAAGAAAGTTAAAACAAAACAAAACAAAACAAAACAAAAAAACAACAAAACAAAAAACAAACAACAACAACAAAAAAAAAAAAAAAAAAAGCAGGGCATACTCCCATCCTCACTCCTTTTGCTTATCCATCTCCAGGTTGCTTAGAGACACAGTGCTGGAATCAAGAGGAGGACCTGAGTTCAAACCTGACTTCAGAAGTTTATTAGCTATTTAGTAAGTTACCTAACCCAACAAGTCACTAACCTCCATTTGCCTCAGTTTCCTCATCTGTAAAATGTCAAAGTACTCCAGTATCTTTTCCAACAAAATCCCAAGTAGAGTCAACAGGAGTAAGGAACAAGCTTCCTTCCTCCCCCCTCCCCCATTACTTTTCCTAGTTCTCTTTTGTTTTCTCTGTAATAACTAAGATTTTGGTTGTTTTTTTCTTTAAACTGGATAAAAGAGACCTTTTTTTTTTTTTTTTTTGCCTCATTTCTTGCTTACTTTTAATCACTGATTTTAATCACAGACAGACTGAGACCTTAACTTAAAAAGGTCAAGATCTCCCACTGCATCTGGGGCCATCTCCAGTCATCCTGATCTCTATCTTGCCACTAGACTCAGATGCCTCTGGAGGAGACTGAGACTTTGGTGACCTTGCACAGCCCTCCCTCCCTTAAGTCCAATTCACTTGCAAGTCGATGGCATTATTTTTATCATTGGTTCTCTTTGAGAACAAAGGGGAAAGAAAGACAACAACTAGGAGGAGGAAATTGTGTCTAAAGTCAGGAAGAAATGAATTCAAATATTCCCTCAGATACTAGGTGAGTGACATTGACCAAATCCCTTAACTTCAGTCTGCCTCAATTTCCTGATTTCTAAAATAAGGATAATAATAACATCTACTTTACAGGATTGCTGTGAAGGTCAAATGAGAGGATATTAGGAAAGCTCTAAAGGAAGTGCCTTGCAGAGTAGGTAATTAATAAATAGTGGTTTCCATCCTTCATTTGTAGATGCACGAGTCTGCCTATCATTCTTCTGTTTTCACACACTCTTCGCCAGTAGCTCCATGGTGTTTTCTGGTTCAACTTTCTTTTTTGACTCTAGCTGTTTTGGATTCTCCACTGCATAAAGGGTTATCTGAAGCACAGAGCTGGAAACAAATGATTGACCCCTTGGAAGTGAGCAGCAGGGAATCTTTCTGTACTGTGCTGTTCACACCATGGGCAATCAAGAAAAGTCAGTTGTTCAGATGAGGACGTCCATGGCTTCTAACTCCCCAGGCATTCAGCTCAGAGTTCTCCCTTCACAAGAGTCCCTGTTTCTCCAACCACTAATTTGCCTCAGTAATGTACCAACCCTGTCACTCATTCATCCTGCCAGAGATGAATCTGGCTTTTTAAGAAATATACTTTGACTCCAACTGGCTTATTGTACACTGTTCTTTGTGAATAGAGGTTGTTATTGTTGTTCATGCTATATTCTCAGAGGATCAATGATAACATAAGTGTGAATTCCTGACTTCTCCATCAAGAGGAACTGCCAATTTCTCTTATTTGCTGTTTCTCCACACCATCTTCCAAATTCCAGACTTTTTTGGCAGATCATCCTCCTCTAATGCTTTCTCTAGTCACCTCCACCTTCTTGGAAGAAGGAACCTCCTTCTACAAGTACCTTCTTCAAGAGCTTTTCCTAATGCTCCTGTTCCAAGTTAGTGACCTTTTCCATTGTCTTATATTTACTTTGCATAGATTTGTTTATATGTTGTTTCCTCAGTAGAGCATAAAGTCCTAAAGATTAGGGACTGTTTCAGTTTCAGCCTTTCCTAATCCTCCTGTCCCAACTTAGTGACCTTTTCTATTGCCTTATATTTACTTTGCATAGATTTGTTTATATATTATTTCCCCAGTAGAGCATAAACTCCTAAAAATTAGGGACTGTTTCGTTTTTAAATAATTGATTGACAGTGGCCATTCAGGGCTTAGCACTTAGCACTGTGCCTGGTACATTATAGGTGCTTAATAAAAGCTTGTTATATTCAGGGTTTAGAATTTAGCAGAGTATCTGGGACATAGTAAATGCTTAATAAATGTTGATTGTTTGATTTGGTGTCATGGCCACTATGATTTGCCTTCCTTAGTAGCAGATATATCCACCAAATACCTGAATCTCTAGCAAAGAGACTATTAATTAATAATTAAAGGCAGGAAGAAGGAAAGGAAGCAGCACTGAATCAGTTTCCTCACTATATGCTCTAAGTGATTATGAATATCACTTAAAACTAAAGTAGCCATAAACACTGTGGTTGATGAGAGAAAATGGAACCAGAATTTAGGTGATCTGGACTTCTGCTCCAAATCTGTTACTTGCTAGCTATCTGACCTTCAGAAAAGTCAACCTCTCTAACTCTCAGTCTCTTCATCTACAAATGGAGATAATAGTTTGTTTTGAGACCCAGAAGTGAAGGATTCACCCCTATGTTAACTATTCCCAAAATAATATGGGTTATGTATAAATGTCAACTATTACTAATGACATCATTTAGGGAGGAAAGCATTAGATGTAAATTAACTCATCAAGTACTATAGGTATGCAAATGGTAATTATTGTTATTGTAAATATTAGCTATTTATTTTTGTATTATGATAAATGAAGAAGCTTTTCTTTCAAGACTAAATTAAAGCTATATCAGGAATTTGGATTAGAGGAAACTAAAAGTTCCTTTTAGTGATAAGATCCTAGGATTCTTTAATTACTTGTAGATGATTCCTTCATAGTGATTGTCCCAAAGGATTAGCCCAATCACATTTGATTTATTTGAGTCTTTCACATAATCACAGTTTTTCAGAGTTGGAAGAGACCTCAGAGATCAACTAGTACTACCTGTACTGGAACAAGAATTCTCTTGACAACATCTCTGATGGGTGGCCATCTGCCCTTTGCCAGAAGTCTAGTGAGGGCCGACAGGTTCTCCCTCTTGGGGCCAACGAGGACAAATCTGACTCCTTTTTCATGTGACAAATCTTTGAAGGTAGCTATCATGACCCCTCTAACTCTTGTCTCCTTCTGTCTCAGGAGCCCCAGTTCTTTCAACTGAGCCTTATATGGCATGACCTTGTGTGACTTTTCACCTTACTGGTCATCCTTTTTCTGAATCCTCTCCCACTAATCAGTGTCTTTTCACCCAGGAGGAAGCTAGCTGACAAATTAACTAGTGTGCTGAACTTGGAAAAAGAAATTGTTGCTTTTGAGTTGTTTCACTCAAATCTGACTTTTCCTGATCCCCTTTGGGATTTTTCCTGACAGAGATACTGGAATGGTTTTCCCCTTTTCTAACTCACTTCACAGATAAGGAACTGAGACAAACAGGGTTAAATGGCTTGCCCATTCTTACACATCTTGTTCATGTCTGAGGCCAGACTTGAATGCGTGAAGATTAAATTAATTATAATTAATATTCCTATAAAATAAGAAAAGTTATAATTTGGCCTTGGTCAAGCCATAACTGGAGTATTGTATTCAGTTCTTGATTCCTAGCTTCATATGACTTAGCAGTGCAATATGGCAGACAAAAAAAGCAAACATATTCAAGGTATATTAGTAAATCTCTAGCTTTTGAAATAACAGAAGATAATTCTTTTATACTCTGCAGTGGGACAGCTACATGGCTCAGTGAATACAACACCTGGTCTAGAGTCAGGAAATTAAGTCTTCCTGAGTTCAAATCTGGTCTCTAATTAATTATGTGACCTTCCACAAGTTGTTTGATTCAACTTTCTTATCTATAAAATGAGCTGGAAATGGAAATGGAAAACCACTCCAGTATCTTCAAATGGGATCATGAAGAGTCAGACATGACTGAAAAATGATTGAAAAAATAGAAAAAGAAAAATGCTGTGTCCTGGTCAGTACTTACTTACTCAGTTCTGCATATACACTTTAAGTAGGATATTGAGAAATAAAAGTATATCTGGAGAAGGGAAATCTCACAGTAAAAGGATTGGAGACCATATGAAGATGGCTTAAATGGCTAGGAATGCTTAGCTTTGAAAAGAGAAAGCTTAACCTAATAAGCTGTCTTCAAAAATATAAATAGGTTACTATACAAAGACCTCAATGGAAAAATAAGAACAATGTATATAAGCTACAAAGAAGTATATTTGGATTTCATATAAAAAACAAAATCTCTAAGAATTAGGACTTTGCAAAAGTAAAATGGATGGTCTCAGGAAACATTGTATTCCTTATCATTAGAAGTCTTTAAGTAAAGGCTCAATGATGACTTGTTGATAATGTTGGGAGATTTAGATTCAGGCACATTGTGCATTAGAAGCCCATCCAGATGGACTTGAAAAACTGAAGTCCTTTCACACTCTGTTCTTTAATTGAAGTAATGAAGAGAATGAAATCACCACCTCCCTTCCTGATATTTTCTCAATTTTTCTCACTTCCTCTGGAAATGCAAATATTGAAAATGACTCAAAAAAAAGTAGGTTCATTCTGGAGTGCAATTTGGAACTCTGCCCAAATGGCAATCAAACTGTGCATATCCTTTGATCCAGCAATACCATTACTAGGTCTCTGTACCAAAGAGATTTTAAAAGGGGGGGGGGAAGAACTTACTTATACAAAAATATTTATAGCAGCTCTTTTTGTGGTGACAAAGAATTGGAAATTGAGGGGATATCCATCAGTTGAGGAATGTTTGAACGAATTGTAGTATATAAATTTAATAGGATAATAATTGTGCTCTAAGAAATGATGAACAGATAGATTTCAGAAAAACCTGGAAAACTTACATGAATTGATGCTGAATGAAGTGAGCAAGACCAGGAGAATGTTGTAACAGTAATGGTAACACTGTACAATAATAAACTATAATTGACTTACCTCTGCTCAGCAATATAATGATCCAAGATAGTTCCAAATGACTCACAATAAAAAAAATGCTGTCCACATTTACAGAAAGAACTAATGGAGTCTGAATGCAAATAAAATCATACTGTTTATACATTTTTTGGGGAGTGGAATGAGGGTGTTGTTTTTTTTTTCTTTTGTCCTGTTTCTTCTTTCACAACATGTCTAATATAACATGTTTAACATGATTGCACATGTATAACCTATATCAGATTGATTGCCACCTTGGGGAGGAGAGGAAAAATTCGAAACTCAGAATTTTTCAGAAAATGACTGTTGAAAATTGTAACTGGAAAAAAATACTATTAAACTTTAAAAATATATGTTTAAATAAATTTCTTCTTTGAGATATAAAACTTATCTAAGACTGATCAAACAGTTCTAGATTCCTCTTCCTTTTTTCTCCCTCATGATGAATATTACAAATTATTTGCCACAATTAGATATTGTTGATCTAGGTTTTCTGACTGTGAGCATGAGCATCTTAAGTCAGCATTCTCTAAAATGCTTGGTATAAACTTTCCCTTCAGCCTCTGATTAGCATCTATACGTGTCTGCATTGTTGGCAGTTGTAATTACAGGGAGTAAGTACACGTTGCCCAAGTCACAAAAATCTTTGTTCTGATGTCATCTTCAATTTGGGGTTATTATAGTGTCCTAAGAAAGTAAGATGTGGGAACAGATTAGATAGAATTGAGTATCACTTCTATCTCCTTGAGAGGCTAAGTGGATAAAGAACTGGCTTCAAAGGCAGGAATCAGGTACAAGTGCAACCTGTGACAGACATTGGCTGTGGTATTCTGGGCAAGTCATTTAATTTCTCAGCACTATAGTCAACCCTCTGAGATTACAAACTGTTGAGATGTCAACTTTAAATGGTAAAAGTTTCCTGATCTGGTAATCTCCTATACCCATGAGCTAACAGATCCATTCCTAATCCCCATTTCTATCTCTACCTCCTTCAGCTTCCTGCTGGATGATGGGAAAGTTCAAGTAACAGACAATTCTTTAGGAGAGAACAGGTTTGAATATATTACATAAACCATATATCTATTATGAGCCCTGGGATGTGTTTCAGAGTCCCTTTTCTTTGTATTTCTGGGTGAGGGTGATAAAAGAAGGGGAAGATATTACAGAGAAATTATGAAAAAAAGAAATTATGAAAACAAAAACAAAACACCCAAGCTCTATGAATGGAGCAATATCAACTTCCATTAGCCACTGCCTGACATAATAACCACAGCTTACCTATTATGTAGCACTTTGCAATTACAAAGCATTTTCATATCCATTATCTGATTTCAGCCTCACAACAACCCTGAGAGGTAGCTGGTGCAGGTTTTATCATTCCTACTTCACAGATGAGAAAATTTAGGTTCAGGGACTTGAATCACCTTGTCCAGGATGCCAAGTAAAGAACAAAATTGGAACTTAGATCTTCTGATGACGAGTTTTGTACTCTTTCTACAATTCCTTTTTCCACAGCTCCTCTCCTATCTGGTTTATATACAAGTTTTTTTTTTTTTTTGGGGGGGGTTCCTAATAGCTTTATTATATATTTAAAAGGAATGAGCAAATTGTACTATATACAAACTTTAGTCATACATGTGTAAAGAGTTGCCCCTTTCATATTTAAACAATTTATTTATGGAAAGGGACAGAAACACAAAGGGTCTGAGGCAACCTTTAAGAAAGCAGCCCCTCAGATGAAGGCTAAGATAACTAAAATGTCTTGTTTCTCAGCAACTAGTTTATATATAACTATTTTAAGCATTTGGAAGTGAATTATTAGAATCTCTGAAAAATATGACATTTTGATGACTGAGACAAGTATATATTACCTCCTTGTGGTATATAGAATAGAAATGTGAAATTTGTTTTTTCACTCTAAGGTGGAAATGAGTCACTTAGCAGAAAAAGAGCCTGCTTTAAGGTCAGTCTGTTAGCAAGCAGAAAAGTCAAAAAAGCCAAAAAAAATACTGGAAGAAGAAATGGAGAAAAAAATAAAACTATCTCTTTACTATTTGAAAGATTTAAAGCTAAGCCTAGCTGTGCAGATGAACTGAGAGAGTTGAGGGAAGAACTTAGAGCTTTCGATGCTTCTATGCTGAATTGATTGAAGAAAGACTAGTTTTTGCATTTACTGTTGGGGGCTGAGCTTGAAAAAGAGAATTTGTTTCTGGAAGCATGAGAAGACAAGAAACCCCATTGCAGTTTGACAGAATGGTCTAAAGAAAGAAAAAGCTCTTTTGTCTTGCTCTTTTTTGCCATCCTACTCCTTAGAGACCAAGAGAATAACTCTGCAGATCTGAGGTTTAGGAGCACTACTTGAGCCTAAAAAGATTAATATTGCCTTAGAGTGCTGTTCAAATGGAATATCCATAAGCAGCCCACCTGGCAGATGACTTTTGGGGACAGATCACTCCTTAAGGAGATCAATGATACCGAAATCTGCAGTCCAGAATATGAATTGTTCCAAGAACATGAGTTTTCCTACTCATAGGATTTCTGTAAGTTTGTGCCCACTCTCCCTCATGGACATTGTTGGAAAAATATGACTTAGGGTCTATGTCATGTTATATTTATTCTTTCTTTGCATTATATTTAGTAAATGTTTCATGATTAAGGTTAATGGTGTCATTTTGGTGGCTGACTCATTTAAATAAGAAGGATACCAGTAGCTTCTAAAGCTACCTTTCAATCAGCCAGTAAAAATTTAGATGCTATGTTCCCTCAAGCAGCTTACAATCTAATAGGAGAAGACAATATGTGAAAGAAAGTTGAAAATCAGGGGGCAATGTGTATAGAGGAGTAATAATATATTGTAATATATGTAAAATGTATGGGATTGCCTGTCATCAAGGGGAGGGAGTAGAGGGAGGGAGGGGATCATTTGGAAAAATGAATACAAGGGATAATATTATAAAAAAAATTACTCATGCATATATACTGTGAAAAAAATTATAAATAAAAAAATGAAGAAAAAAAAAGAGGAGTAATAATAGAGAAGTCCAGAAGAGTTAATCTCATGTGAAATAGTTGGCTTGGGAGCCCTACTTAAATGGAGATTCTATGATCTTCACCCTGGGAGAAAGGAGGGCAGAGGAAGAGGGCATTGACTAGATGTGCGTTCTAGGGTTAATGTGATTTTGAAAGTTGAATCAAAAGGTTCCTAGAGCATGAGAGGGAATTTAGAGTATTGCCAGGTGGGAAATTAAGAGGAGTTGTCCTAGATATATAGTTCTCCACCAAGGAAACTCCAGGGCTCTAAGAGCTTGACCAGCTACTCTATAATTCCCTCTCCCCTGGCCTGATGGCATGAGGACAGGTTGGATGAATGACCTGGCTCAAAGAGCTGGAACCATTTCAAAGTTACCCACAAAAATGGTCATAAAATAACATCCACTTTAGGAAACTCCCAGTCTGAGAACTCCTCTTTAAACTTGCCTAAAGTTAGTTCCCTAAAGTACACAGAGGTTAAATTATTTTTCTATACTTATATAGTCAGAGACAGGATTTGAATTCTTATCTTCTCAACTACAAGCTCAGGACACTGTCCACTATGCCACAATGTCCTTCTTTCTCTGTCATACATATCTACCTACAAATGATTTTTCCCCTCCTCTTCAAGTCCTACAGCCAGTTAAGCATGTCGGAAGTTATTGTTATTATTTATGACTAATAACTCTTCAAGGGGCTGCCTCTACACTGCTAGTTAATTTGTATAAATTTTTAAAGACCCCTGAGGAGCAATATACAAATAAAATTTTTTAAAAGCCTCCGCAACCACCATCTTTTAAAAAATACCCTAAGAAATAATATAGTTGCACATTGCTGATGGTTTTTGTATTACTTTGACCCACCATTTACAAAATTGCAAAGAACTAGTACACTATAAATACACCTGAATACTAGGGAAATTATAGTGAACAGGATTTGTGGTGATGAGGAAATGGGGAGGATGACAAACAAAAGAACAGCTTGGAGGCAAGAAAAACATTGTCCCAAGCACAAAAGCAATGTTAACATGGGGTCTTTTTCCTCTTTGGAATTAGAGATGCCTGATGTCCACAATTTGAAATAGGGGGTAGTTAAGTGTCTCCTGGAGGAAACACCCCTCTTGTTACATGGCAAGATTGGATGGGTGACTAGTAATTCTCTGATTTTCTTTTATATCCTGCAGTAAAACCCTGATTGTGTAATTGGAGTGCTGTGTTCCTGAGCTTTTTGCTTTTTGTTAAATAGACTTCAACTCAGTATCAAGATTATGCTATTACCCTGGGATGGAATCAGGGCAATCACTGTCTTGATCCACTGCTCTGGACAGCAGTTTGCTAATACCCTTTGGAGAAAAATTGCCAATTGGTGCATTATTGGTCTTTAACATATCAAAGAGAAATTCTATAGTGTTACATAATAGAACTGGAGTAAAGATACCTGCATTGTGGGTCAAATTGTGCCTTCCCTATGCCCTCATCTGTAAAATAGTGTAATATTTATTAAACTGCCTCACAGGGTTGTTGTAAGATAGTGAGATGGAAAGTAAGCGTCACTTGCTAATTATTTTAATTTTTAAAAAACTGGAGGAGTGAAGCTAGATGGTTCAATGGATAGAGCACCAGCCCTGGAGTCTGGAAGACCTGAGTTCAAATGTGACCTTACACACTTTATTCTAGCTGTGTGATCCTAGGCAAGTCACTTAATTGAAATAGCCTCAGCAAAAAAAAAAAATTCAGGTAAAAAAACAAATACAAAAGAAATGTTTCAAATTCACTTTTATAAAGTGATATTTACTGAGTCAAATTCCTGTAGATAATGAGGTGCTCCAGAAGCTCATGCTGGTGGATAATGTACTGATTGTAAAATATGCCAAGGATCCAAGACATCACAATGTATCTATTCACCATCTATCACTATCTGTCTGTTATCTATGTCTATTAATTATCTATTATCTATTTGTGTCTATCTATTCCTCATTTATCGTCTATTTACCTATTTTTCAACAGATATTACTTAAGTATCTTCTATGAGTCAAAAACAGGGCTAGGTAGATGCTAGAAATATGAAGACAAAAACTAGTCTTTTCCCTCAAAAATCTTACATTCTGGGGAGGAAACAACATGAAACACATGTATAAATACAAAATATAAGCTTTTTCTTTTTTAAATGGGGAGGAGGAAGAGGAGAAACTAGCATCTGAGGAATCAGATAGGCCTCATGCAGGAGGCAGCAATTGAGCTGAGCTTTGAAGAAGGAAAGAAGAGATTTTAAGAAGCAGAAGGGAGAGGCTTCCAGCCACGAGCACAGCCCATGCAAAGGCCCAGTGGGAGACAATGGAATGGTGTGTATGAGGAAAGTCAAATAGGATGGTTGGACTGGACAGTAGAGGGGAGTAATGTGTACCAAGAAGAGGTAGCTTACAGCCAGACTGTAAATGGCACTAAGAGGGAATTTGTGTTTTATTGAGCAATAAGGAAACAGCTCATAAATGAGAGCCATAATAATTCAAATGAGTTTGTCTTGACAGGGAAACTCAAGTAGGTGAAGAATGTCTGTTGTCTAGATTATGGCATGTAGTTGGATGGAAATTCCATAGAGGAGCTCATCCATGCTGAATATATATATATATATATATATGTGTGTGTGTGTGTGTGTGTGTGTGTGTGTATATGTATGTATATTTATATAATATATATATATATCTGCTTATGCACATATCCATGAATACACATATATTAAGACATAGTGTGGGGGCAGCTAGGTGGCGCAGTGGATAGAGCACCAACCCTAAAGTCAGGAGGACCTGAGTTCAAATCTGCCTCAGACACTTAACACTTCCTAGCTGTGTGACCTTGGACAAGTCACTTAACCCCAATTGCCTCAGCAAAAAAAAGAAAAAAAAAAAGACATAGTGTGCATTTATTTATTAATGTACATAGATACATCAATACAACATATGCCTGCATTGCTTTGTGTGCATGTGCTCATATACACATATACAAATTTGACCTTGCCGAAAGAATTTTTTAGTTTTCCAAAAGCAATCTAGAATGCTCTTCTTCTCAATTCAGATCCTGCTTATTGTCCCTGCATAATGTGTGTTTGTGTGTCATAGATTCAAAGATAACTTGCAAAGTTTCTTTTTTCCTTGTACTATTTAACCTTTTATAAACTATCAGCCTCTACCCTCTTTTGGGTAAAATTCATACAAAGAAACTATAACTTTTTTTCAGATGTTAGCAGCCCTTTCAAAGAAGAGTTTTCAAAACTGGGACACTGATACATTGTTGGTGGAGTTGTGAAAGAATCCAGCCATTCTGGAGAGTAATTTGGAACTATGCCCAAAGAGTTATCAAACTGTGCATACCCTTTGATCCGGCAGTGCTGTTATTGGGATTATATCCCAAAGAAATACTAAAGAGCGGAAAGGGACCTGTGTGTGCCAAAGTGTTTGTGGCAGCTCTTTTCGTAGTGGCTGGAAACTGGAAGATTAATGGATGTCCATCACTTGGAGAATGGTTGGGTAAATTATGGTATATGAAGGTTATGGAATATTATTGTTCTGTAAGAAATGACCAGCAGGATGAATACAGAGAGGCTTGGAGAGACTTGGATCAACTGTTGCTGAGTGAAATGAATAGAACCAGAAGATCGCTCTACACTTCAACAACAATACTGCACGAGGATGTATTCTGATGGAAGTGGATATCTTCAACATAAAGAAGATCCAACTCACTTCCAGTTGATCAATGATGGACAGAAACAACTACACCCAGAGAAGGAACACTGGGAAGTAAATGTAAACTGTTAGCACTACTGTCTATCTACCCAGGTTACTTATACCTTCGTAAGTTAATAATTAATGTGCAACAAGAAAATGGTATTTACACACATATATTGTATCTAGGTTATATTGTAACATATGTAAAATGTATGGGATTGCCTGCCATCGGGGGGAGGGAGTGGAGGGAGGGGATAATTTGGAAAAATGAATAAAAATAAATAAAAAATAAAAATAAAAATAAAAATATAAGCATAAAAAAGAAGAGTTTTCAAGACTTTAAACATCTTGATTGAACAGTTCCCAATATAAAACTATCTCTTATTCATAACCTAATTGTTTTGTAGTGATGATATGGGTATTAAAAGCATTTTCATTTGCTAAGATTTAAATGTTGATGCCAGCTAATGAAAATAGACATGTTCCATTCATCATCATGACTAATAAAAAATGAGATGTTGAAACCCATTGAAAAGAAATCAGGGACTTGTTCAAAGTATCTTCTGCCTAGACTAGATCAATATAAAAAATTGCTTTTAAATACACATACATGATTATTTTCCACTGAGGAATTAAGATGAGTCAGATATTGATAATATATCACTAAACACTATATTTTAGTAGTCTGATAATAAGTTACCAGAGTTTACTGATTCAACAAAACTTTCATTAACTTATGTAAAATTAATTTGGTTTCAAAACAACTATTTGACTTTAAAACAAAGCAACTCTCAGGATATTCAGTTGTCCTGAATTTCAGATTATTGAAATTTTCTTTGCCTTAATTAGAAGCAAACTATATAAACGCCAAAGGAAATACTATGCTAAGCAAAGGGATTACCAGCTAAATTTATTTATAGAAAAAAGTCAACTAAATAGGAACTTAAATTTTAAAAGTATTTCAACACATGTCATTTTCATTATAATAGCTCTATCCTTTAGATCATTCATTTCTTATTGGGTATCTAAGGACCTGTATTTGTACAATTAATAATGATCACATTTACAGAGACTTTTAAAGTTTACAAAGCATTTTTATTATGACTATCCTGTGAGATAATGAAAAAATGCTATTATTCCTGTTTTATAAATAGGAACACTAAAGTTCATGAAGGTTGTATCTTACTTATAATTATATATCTAATTCTTGACCTGGGATTCCAATGAAGATCTCTTCTAACTAACTAACTAACTAACTAACTAACTAACTATATATATGTATATATACATATATATATACATATATATGTCCAATACTCCTTACACTATGCTGCTTTTTAATGTAGCTCTACTTTTTACCAATGTAAGGATAGATACCACTGGTATTTGGCCCACCTTTTTGTAAAATTGAAGGCAGGCTGAATCTTCACTGCCAGCAGCTTGGCTGGGGAAAGAGGCAGGCAAATTTCAGGACCACTAAAGTTAGTGATCTTCTTCAGTGATAAAGAGATTTACATCAGTCTACCACATCTCAAATATCTCTAATCTAGGGATACAGGTCTGGGTTCAGAACAAAAGCACTTTACTAATCTCAAGAGTGAAGGCAAATCTTAACTTATACTCATCAACATAGCCCTTTCCCACTAAAAGCTGCTTATCCAAAAGACTATCATAAATAACCAATATACTGATTTATCAAATAAAGCAACAATCAGAGAAGTTATACAGTTGTAATATCCTTGATGAAAACATACAAGAAATAAGTTCTATAGGAGGGGAAAGTTAAGATATCATCTCAATCAAGAAGAAAGGAAATGATCTCACCAAAGGAAATGTGTTCTTTAGGACTACAAGTGCTAGAAGTCTAGCAACATGATGAAAGCTGAGCCCACTGAATCTCTGTTGCTCTGGGGTTCTAATCTACCCTTCAAAGTTTGTGCCTCCCCTTCTTCTTTCAACCTATCTTGAGATTCTCTCTTGAACCAACAAATCTCTTCTCATTCATACAATGTCATAGTTTAGTCTTCTCTCAACTAGTCAGGAGTCACATCACAGAGTCATCCCTAAGGGAAAACCACCCACCCCACAAGTGTAGATGAGGGTATTACACTAATAAAACACATTTGCATCCAGCTGGTAGCAGTGATTTAAAGTTATAGCATAAGATGACTTAGAATTGGCAAAAACAAAGCTTACAAGGTGTCAGAAGTTGCAACATGAATGGTGAGTATTTCAACTGATTTTAATCTAGCTACTTTAGGGTTTGATCAGTCTTGTTTATAAACTTCATAGTACATAATTTCATGCTCTTAAATGATTACCTAGGTGTCTAAATATATAAATTAGATCATGTCAGGATCTGTCTTTCAATGCTTCTTTCATCTAAGTCATTGAGAAATGTTGAATAACATGGGGCTAAGGAGAGAATACTAAAGATTTCTACTAAAGACAAGTTAAAATTTAGTCAATGGTTTAAGACCTGTGCTAGTCCTGGACAATTATCTGCTAGCCAATATTATAGATACAAGACATTCCATAAAGCATATAAAGTACTAAACAAAGAATTCTGAGAGAATGTTAGTCTGTTCATTATATCTATAGTATGCTTTAGGCCAAGTTTTCTTCAATTCTTTTATGTGTTATCTAACCCTCTAAAAGTGTAATGAAACCTAAGGACCCTTTTTCAAGATAAGGTTTTTAATACACAACATAAAATACACAGGACTACAAAGGAAATGTGAAAATTAAAGCAATATAAATGAATTGCTAAAAGGGGACCAAGAGATCCCAAAAAGCACCTTAGTCAACCAACATTTGACTTACTTGCCAAACCAAGAGATATGACTGCCAAAGAAAACATCAGTTTAGAATATAAACTCATCTGTAAAATCTTATGAACAAGGATGATGAACAATTATAAGCAGTATGGTCACATAAAAAATGAGAAGCAGCAGAGGATAAAACCAATCTAATTAAAGTCTGGCAAGATATTCAACTAAGCAAAGTCATCCCAAGGGCATTTAAAGATGAAAACAGAAAAATGATTACAAAGAGAAGAAAAGTATAAAAGTTTTAAAAAGTTTTACAATAAAATACTTTCTGAGATCTAGAACACTACTGCCTCCAAAGATGGTGATCATAAGAAGAGCAATGGAAAGGCTCATGGCGAATAGGAACAGGCTCCAACATATAATCAGCAAAGAACCTGGAAGAAAAATGGGTAAAGGATGTCAACTAAAAATTCCATAACAGAAAGAAAAGATGAGATGATCACATAGTGAAAGTGAATGGTGAATGGTAGATAACCACAACTTAAGCAATTATTATATTAGCAGAAATCTTAGAGGGCCTCTGTCTTGTTGGGCTTCTAATACACTTTGGGGAATATGTGGATGAGAATTGTACAGACGGCTTGTCAGTTGCAACAATGAAGGTTATTCCAAATTGAGGAATACTTATATTCCTTTGAATATTTGAGTAGCTATTTCTTTTCTACTTTCAAAATGATTTTTCTTTGTGCCCTCAAAATTTCATTCTTAAAAAAAACTTCTCTTCTATCTTGGGTCAAATTCCCCTGTAGACAAAACCTTCTGCTTGACCTTCAAAGTCCTTCATAACTTAGTCTCCCCTTTCCAATCTTCTTATACCATAGTCCCCAATATAGTGTATTCTTTAATCCACCTCCTACAAATAAGATACTTCATCTCTAGGTTCCAGGAATTTTCTCTGGCTGCCCCCATTCCTGGAACTAACTCTCTCTCTCTCTCTCTCTCTCTCTCTCTCTCTCTCTCTCTCTCTCTCTCTCTCTCTCTCTCTCCATGATCTCACAAACTTTAAGACTCAAGTAAAATCTCATCTTTTACACAAAATCTTTCCCAACCTCTTTTAAGTATATTGCCTTCCATATTCTAATAATTTCCTTTCTTTCCTGTATATAGTTTATTTGTATATATTTGTTTGCATGTTGTCTACTCCATTTTTATCTCCTTATCCCAGAACAAAATTTGTATCACTTAATTGATTCTCCCTTAAATGCTGCCTTCTCTCTTTCTTCTTGTGTTTTCTCACATATATACAAGTTCTTAATGCTTTACTTCCCCCCTTATTTAATCTCTTCCTTTTCAGTAAAGTACACCGCTATAGAGCTAAAATCCTGAGCTCCATCCTATCAAGTCTTAATGAACCATATGCAGGGATGTGATAATAAATGTTTGTCCACCTGTTTCCCCAAGAGCAAAAGTATGTGTAACACTTTTAAATTTAATATGCATTGTTAATATTGTCTGAAGTCTAGGAAAATCAACAAAGCAATAAATCAAGCTCTGGTTTCAGGTATTTGCCTATTGGAGCTAACTCCAGCACATCCCTGCCTCTGAGATCAAATTTGCCTCTTCAAGATAAAATCTCTAGTTTGATCTCATCATTATCCATACTTTATGCATTTTAAGTAAAATTATGAAGGACTTTAAATTCTAAACTGAGGAAGTTTTATTTCCATCCTAGAAGTAACAGAAAGCCACTAAAGTTTTTTGATAAGGGGAGTGATATGGGTTACTTGTTAGGGGCTCTTCCGTACATTTTGTGGGCTTAAATTTTCTGCACCACCAGTGAACAAATTTAGACAACACAAATCCTATAAGCACGAAGGAAGATATTATCCCAAGGAGCTTAATACAGCATGTATTAGGAATAAATGGAAACTATGGTTAGTCAATTATTTGGAGCACAGTGACATTGTTCAACATCTACTTACATAAAATCCATTTATCTGGTGATAATTTCACTGGTCTAGAGATATGTTGGCCCATGTGTTCCTTTTCTAAAAATGGTATAAAACTTTGCTGAAGAAATAATAATTTCTGGTAGCATGTTAGAAAAGTGACAGGAACTCCAAGTTTCAGTGAGAATAAAAATCCAGGTAAGATATATTGGCACATGGATTATAGTGAGGAAAAAAAAATGTCATCTGGATATTGAAGCAAGAGCAACAGAGAAACAGAATCCCAAAGAAGGAAGAAATAGTTTTGCACATAAAAGACATTTAATAAATGTTTGAATTTAACAGAAATAGGAATTGCAGACCTGTGGACGAGAATAAGAGTCAGGACCAAAAAAGCAAAGAGATACTGACACATTATGGAAGAACAAACCTGAATTTTGTTCTTCACTGAGTTATATGAACTATGAAAAAATAACTATTGACTCTTTGATGACTCTAATTTCCTTCCCCATTTAGGGAGACAGCTTCAACCCCACAACAGTGAGATTAATCATTAAGGTAAGACAAAAAAGTGGTATTACAATAAGAAAGAAATGCTCACAATTGATTTAGGATGAGACATACTCTATATCCAATCTATTGCCAACTCTTGTCATTTCTCTGGCATAAACCCTCCGTCTCTTCTCTGACATAGTTATCACCCTGGTATAGCAATGACCTCACACGTGGACTTTTAGTCATATGGTTGTTATCTTTCCCTCCAGTCTGTCTTCACTCCAGTCCATCTTCCACCCATTTGATCTTCCTAAAGTCCATCTAATGTCACTTTTTCAGTAAACTCCATTGGTTCCCTGTTATCTTCAAAATCAAATACAAAATCCTCTGACTTTTAAAGCCTTCCATAACTTGGCCCCCTCCAATCATTTCAGTCTTCTTAACACCGTACGTTCTGCTTTAGGATGTCTACAATCCAGTCATACTGACCTCCTTGCTGTTTCTCTCTTTCCATGTCTCCAAACTCCAGGCATTTTCCCTGGTTCTCCCTGATGCCTGAAATCCCTCATCTCTGCCTCCTACTTACCTTGGTTTCCCTCAAATCCCAACTAAAATCTTTTTGTAAATATAAAACATTTCTATGTTACTCATTTTGTACAAAAAGACTGGAATAAAAGAAAAGAAAGTGAAAAATGGCATGCTTCAGTGTGTATTCAATCAATATCCATTTTTCTCTAGAAGCAAATAACATGTTTCATCATTAATCTCTTGGGATTACCTTGGATCATTGTATTGCTGAGAATAACTAAATTGTTCATAGGTCTTCATTGAATGATATTCTCATCTAAAAATCTTGCTGTCTAAAAGAAGCATTTCTCAATCCTCCCTAATGCTAGTGCTCTCTCACTGTGATCAACTCCAGTTTATCCTATATATATCTTTTATTCATCGTTCTTTTCATGTTGTCTCTCTAATTAGATTGTGATTTCTTGAGAGCAAGAATTTCCCCCCCTTCTTTGTATTCCCAGTGCTTAGTGTAGTAACTAAAACATTAAGTAGGTATTTAAATGCTTGTTAAAAAGTACTTGGAGAACCATTTTTTTTTCATACTTGCCATTTGAGAGAGAGAGAGAGAGAGAGAGAGAGAGAGAGAGAGAGAGAGAAGACAGAGACAGAGACACAGAGACAGAGACAGAGACAGAGAGACAGAGAGAAAGAGAGACAGAGAGAAAATTTATATCTATCCAATTTCAGGAAGTCATCCACTGGTATTTTGGATTTATTGCATTAAACATGCTAATTAATATCACAAAAGTGAACATTTTTATTAGCTTCCCTAATTATATATAGCTGATAGACTTCCAGTTGTTGAGTTCCTCCTTTATGTTAAAAAATTTTAAGATTGTATTCCTAGAGATGTGTAATATGTCTTGATTCATTAATGACTACATGTTAGATTTTTGTCATCCTGAGAGATAATTTGACATAAAAGTGAAGTCACACACTTGAAGTCATGAGATCTGTGTTATAATCCTGCCTTAGGTACTTACTAACTTTGAGATCATGGCCCTCTCGGTTTCAGTTTCTTCACCTGTAAAAATAAGATAATAATAATTGCTCTATCTACCTCTCAAAGTTGTTGTGAAAAAAGCTCTTTGAAAAGCCTAAAAGTACTATATAAATGTAAGTTGTTATTATTATAAATAGCATTTTCCTTTCTCTCAGTTTGCCCTGGGTTTTATTGGTTATATATAGAATTAATGATTTTGGGAGGTTTCTCTTATAACTCATTGACTTGTAATGTCTCCTATTAGTTCAATTAATTATTTTATTCAGTCTCAGATTTTTCTAGATTGAATTTAACAAGCATTTGCAAATAACCTATTATACGCTGTCATTTTGCTAGTCTGAGGATACAAAGATAAAAGTGAAATATCCTTACCCTTGATGATAATATATAATAATATATTATGGCATATCATATCAATATAATATAATAATATAATAAAACAATAATAATATAGCTAATATTTATGTAGTACTTTAAAGTTTGTAAAATACTTAACAAATATTATCTCACTTTATCTTCACAACAACTTCGAAGGTATATCCTATTATTATCACCCCCATTTTACAGGTAAAAAACTGAAGCATATAGAAGTCAAGTTATTTGTCTGTCATCTCATGACTATCAGGTTTCTGAGGCTAGCTATGAACTCAGGTCTTCCTGATTCCAGGATCAATACTTTATTCACTGCATCACCTAGTTATCTTATACAAAATGTCCCAAAAATCTTAGGGCAACTTTAAGTTGAAGTTTACTTTAAGCTTATTTTAAAACTATTTTAATCTTATATTAAGTTATGTTTAAATCAAATTTTCTTGATAATATACCTTAAGCTATTAAACTTCCAAATGCAAGAAGAATTTTGGGACATCTTTACCTATAAAACTATGTCACCCTCAAATAGTGAAACTTAGTCTCCTCATTTTAAAAAAAAAAAAGCTTATTTTTTCATTTCTTGCTGTTATAATTTTTTCTTTCTATAACGTCTTTCTATCTGCTTATTTTTTAATAGAACTTTGAAATGTGCTTGCATCATGTCAGGAAGTATAGCAATCATATACTTTTCCTTTATATTGTTTTCTGGGACTTTCATATTTCTACAGTTTCTTCTCCCTAATCTGTCTTTCACATCTATTATTTTTTTTCAATTTTTTTTAATGATGTCCAACTCTTCATGACCCCATTGAGGGTTTTCTTGGCAAACATTCTGGAGTGATTTGCCATTTCCTTCTCCAGCTCATTTTACAGATGAGGAAATTGAATCAAACTGGATTAAGTGACTTTCTCGTACTAGTTCACATCTGAGGCTATATTTGAACTCAGGAACAGAAGTCTTCCTGACTTTAAGCCCAGCACTATATCCACTATGTCACCTGCTGACCCCTTTTACATCTATAATACTCCTCTAGTCTCTTTTCCAGTTGAGTTACTAGAATCCTGAGTTTCCACACTCCATCTAACTATATTTATTACTTGCTATTCTTTGCTTCACTGCACTAATTCTCTAAAATTGTAATTCACTGTCTTATTGTGAATCTGTGTAAGATTTTCTATTACCTTCTCCTGAGCTTACTTAGTTCTATTCAGTCCTTTAATTTCTCCTGTGGTTTGGTAGATAATTTGATTCCTCAAATGTGTCTCTTATTCATTTAAGTGTTTCTCTCAAGAGTTCTTCAGTGTAGTTGTTGTTGTTCAGTATTTTGTGATGCAACTTCTGATACTAGCAATAGCACCTTCCTATAGGACTTTTGAAAAAGTGCTTTACATATTATCTCATTTATTTAAAACTACTACTCTAATGGTAGATAACTACAAACATTATTATTCCCCTTTTAAAAAAATTAATTAACAAGCTTCAAAGAACTTATACGATTTACCCATAATCACATAGCTGTCAGAGGTTGGATTGGACCCAAGCTCTCTACAAATCATTTCATTGAATATCTCTTCTGAGATTTTTCCTTTGTTTCTCATGTCACCATTATTGTTATATGAGGATTTGAGGGTTTTTTTGTTTTGTATTTTTAAATTATTATTTATATTATATTGTATATATATATATATATGTATATGTATATATACATATATATATGTGTGTGTGTGTGTGTGTTATTATATATGTGGGTGAATGTGGGTAATGGGTAAAAATTCTCATAGAAAGTTGTAGAAATCACCTCATTTATAGCTATCACAAAATACATAAATTCTCCATCGAAGATCTGATTTTATCCAAAGGTCAGGTAATTTTTGTGGTCTGAAGAGAATCATGTGTTCTTGGATGTTGGATTCCTTAGAGGTATCAAAATAAATAAACTTGAATCACACGCAAATGCTAGCATATACTATAAGACAGCAAAAGGTGACAATATTTTATATATGTGATAAAATATAATTTAATTTTTCTTTAAAAATATTCTTTTTTGAATTAGTGACTTGTAATATTTTTTAAGTGTGCAAGTCCTTGAAACTGTATGATACCAACTAATATGATTTAGTCTGTCAAATTCTAACTTTGGTTTGTTTTCCCTTTTCTTCTGGCAAACACTTTATTCTGAAATTGTAAGTTGTAAACTTTAACTAGTAACTTGTAAAAGGTAAAACTCTACAAAAATTAAGTGATTTCTACAACTTTCTAGGAGATTTTTTCACATTAGTATATAAAACCCACACTTTTGTATCACAAAAAGGACACTTAGTTGATAGTTATCTGTATCAGTTATAACTGCTTCAAATAATGATTTCAATATTTGCTAATAAAAACACAAAGCTGAATGACTCTTTATTTGCTTTTCCATATCTAAGGAACCTAACACCCCAGAAGCACATAGTTCCCTTCAGATTACAAGGTTTATCCATTAAGTAAAGTCAGATCATAGATCCAGAAATTATATCTTTTTGTAATAGTCAGTAGGAAATGTCTTGCCCCTTGTCACATGGACATGCATAAACAGAAATGATAATTATTACCCACTTGCTATTGCCCAGTTTCTTCCATGAGAGCAGATCTTAGAACAAAACTGAATTCTATTAAGTTCTTTCATAATCATTTAAATACATTATTAATTAGATTGCAATTAGATTTAATATATAACAGAGGTGCTTGTTGGTTATATCTAATGTTCCCAGATTATCGTGTTTACTTGAGTCTAGATGATTATAAGTTAAATTAATTGTATATTGTCCATTTGATTACTTCTTACCTTATCCCCTCAACTAGCTATACAAAGCATGGTTCCCAGTTATCTCTCCTTAGCTTATAGACCCAACATTCACCTTACCCCAACAGGCCTAAAGCCCAGGTAAAGTTTCTCATCACTTTTGCTAAGTCCAGTTCATTCTTCCTCCACTTCCTACAATTTGCTGTGAATTCCTCAGTCTCTCTCTTCCCTAAACCCAGTATTAATTTACAATGAATTTCTCAAAAGACAGCTATGTTCATCTCCAACTCTATAGCAAACTCATAGTATCTTTAATTATCCTGATAGATCAAATGAGATAACATATGTGCTTTACAAACCTTAAACATTATATATTATTATACTACAATGTATTATTATATATTTACATTATAGCACCTCTACAATAGCACAGTAAATGTATAGCTTAACACAACATATGTAGTTTATTTTTTGTCCTGTCAGATTTCCAAATAACTAATTTTCAGGTAATGTCTATTCTAAACTTATTAGAACTTTGAAAGTGTTCACTCATAATAGCTAGTATTTTAAATTGTGATTTAAGGTTTTCAAAGTTTTTAAGTGACTTGCCCAGGATCATAGAACTAGTAAAGTATCTGGGGAAGAATGTAAACTTGGGTCTTCCTGATTCCAGGTTCTATGGTCTATCCACAATGCCATTTAGTCACCTTAACAGCTAGCTTTTATGCAGCACTTTTAAGTTTCAAAGGGCTTTGAATGTTATTTCATTTGTTAGATTCAATTGAATTCAATTCAGCAAAGACTTTTTTTTTAATTTATAGGTATTTAAATTTTTTCACCAACTATATTTTGAAATTATTTTAAAAGGTTTTTTTTAAGTTTTGAGTTCCAAATTCTATCTTTCCCTCCTTTCTTCTTCCCTCACCTGAGATGATAAGAATTCAATATAGTTTATACATATTTGGCAGAGAATTATTAAGTATCTACTGTGTTCTAGGCACTGTAGTTGGCATGAGGAATTCAAAGACAAGACAATACCTGCCTTCAGGGAGTTTGCTTTCTGCACAGGAGATGTAATATATATACCAGTACACAAATTAATATAATTTAAAGGATCAAGTGCCATCAACTGAAGAATAAATGGAAGCTCTATGAGGAAAGTGACATTTGAGCTGAGCCTTAAAGAAATGGAGTAGAAAGAAAGGAGCACATTCCAGGCAAGAGAGACTGTTGATATAAGTGGATGGAGACAACTCTGAAACTTAGGAAACAGTTAATAAACTTATTTTTCTGGAACATAGAATATGTTAAAGACAATATGACTAGAAATTAAGGTGATGGAACCAGAAAAGACCTCAAGAGCAAAATTCAGTTTATATTTGATAGTGGAGGCAACAGGGAGCCAAGGAAGGTTTTTGAAGAGGGGAGAGGAAAGCAATTATGGTCAGAGTTGAATGGAAGATAGACTTGAGAAAGGAAAGACTGGCATTGAGGCTGCAGGGGCAGCTAGATGGTGCAGTGGATAGAGCACCAGCCCTGAAGTCAGGAAGACCTAAGTTCAAATGTGATCTCAGACATTTAACACTTCCTAGTTGTGTAACCCTGGGCAAGACACTTAACCTCAATTGTCTCAGCAAAAACAAAAACAAACAAACAAAAAAAAACCCTTAGAAGCCAGTGAGCAGAGAAAAGAGAGAGAAGGGACCTATGCTACAGATGTCTTAGAAATGAAATTTAAAAGACTTAACTTAGATGTGGGAGTTGAGGAAAAAGAAAGCATAAATGATGATAATGAACTAACAAAGCTGGGTACCCTTCAATGGAACCAGAGAAATGTGGAGAAGGGACAAAGATGCTAAGTTCAGGAAAAGTTTCTAAGGGCACATTCAGGTGAAGTTGTCCTATAAGTAGTTAGAGATCTAGAATTTAGGAGAAAGATTGAGACTGGATGTATAAAACTGGGAATCATCCATGTAGAAATGATCATTGAAATGCTTGCTTTGGAGTCACATAGAAGATTAGCATGGCCCCTGCGCAAGGATTACACTTATTTGTGAAACATTTCAAATTTTTACTTGCAATTTGAGCCATTTAAAGACCAATAAGCTTCCATCTAAAAAAAATGATAACTGAAACCATTGGCACAGACAAAATTTCTGAGAGTGAAAAACAAGACACAGCCTTAGCACAGAGCCTTGAGGCTCACCCATACTTAAGAGGTAGGTTATTTATGGTGATCAAGCAAAGGAGATTGAGAAATAGTTGTCTGACAGAAAGAACAGGGTCAGGAGAGAGAAGTGTCAGGAAAGCAGAAGATACTTCTGAAAGAATATACAGGAAGAAAAGATGATAGATGGGGTCAAAAGTTTCAAGTCAAGATGGGTGAAAACTAAGACAAAGGCATTTTAACATTTGATAAGCATTTTGAAAGAGTGGTGGAGTCAGATGCCAGATTGCAGTTTTAAAAAATAAATGGGTTGGTAAGGAAGCAGAGGCAGAGATAATAGGAGAGATATGAGACAATAGTTTGGGGTGTTTTAAAATTGAAGTAAATAGAGGCAGTTAAGTGGCTCAGTGAATAGAGCACTAGCCCTGAAGTCAGGAAGACCTGAGTTCAAATTTTACCTCAGACATTCAACACTTCCTAGCTTTGTGACCTTGGGTAAGTCACTTAACCCAATTGCCTCAGAAAAAAAAGTGAAGCAAATGTATTTTAGGTGTAATAGTACCCTAATTCATGGACCCTAGAGAGGCAGGATGATACTGAAAACCTCATAAGGAAAAATAGCTTAAACTCTATCCAAATGTGTTAGGATTTGTAGTCTTGATTCATCTTTGCATGGAGACAAACTAAACTACTTGTGACACAATGGATAGTGAATGGAAGGACCACAGATTGCAATAATAAGGTTCTAGATAGGGTTATGTACTTAAATGATGTGAACCTTCCCTTCTCCCCATCCCATCCCTCCTCCCCACCACCATCCCCAAACATAAAATAAAATAGAAAAGTAAAATGCAGAGTGATTTGGTCCCAGGCAGGGCTGTTCTAGACCCAGCTCATAATGTCTAGGGAAACCTATTATTAAATTTTCATTATGAGCAAATTTATACAATTTGCTAAAAAGCAAAGATCTATTTTTGTGGATTAGAAAGAAATAGAAAGAAATTTAATAATGTGGATTAAATTTTAAAGTATATCAGGCATATGAGTTGGGTTTTTTTTCCTTTACAGGAAACTGATTGTTAAATAGAGGTCAAAAATAGGAGCAAATGAGTGGTAGTAAAAAAAATAATAATAATAAAAAAGGAAATTTAAGCTTGATTTATGGAAAAACTTTCCCAATCATTAGATTGAGATGCTTTAGGAATTCCTTTTTTTGTCATCTAGCAAAGGTAGGATTTCTCAGTTATGTGCTAGATTTTCTTGTTTAGGTATGGGTTGGATTAGTCGGTTCCTTGGGCCTCTCCAGTTCAGATTCTGTGTTTCTGAGGGAGGGTCTAGAAATAACAATGGGGATGAAGAGCTCTTCTGTTCAGTGGGGTACAAGGCTTGAGAAAAGGAGTAGCCAGCCCTGAAGACTGAGGTAAATGAAAAAAAAAGTTAAAAATAAACGTAAATATTTAAAAAGAGTGAGGTGAATGATTCAATATCTGCCAGAGAAAACTAGAGTTCTCTAACTGCCAGAAGGTGGATAATATATGAGAGAAGAGCAGCTAAAATGAATGTATTTCATAACTTTCTCATTATTAAGGCAGTTAGAAGAAATAATATAGACAGAAAGCACAGGTATGAGTTAAATATGAAGGGATAATATCTTAAAAATAAAATTAAAGGGTGAGAGAGGAATGTGCTTGGGGAAAGGGAAATGGAGAGGTAGAATGGCATAAATTATTTGCCATAAAAGAGACAAGAAAAAGCTTTTACAGTAGAGGGGAAGAAGGGAAGAGGAGTGAACTTTGCTCTCATCAGAATTGGTTCAAAGAGGAAAGAACATACACATTCAATATGGATATAGAAATCTATCTTACCTTATGGGAAAGTAGGAAGAGAAGGGATAATGAGAAGAGGGGAAGGTGATAGAAGGGAGGGAATATTGGAAAAAGGGGTGGTCAGAAGCAAAACACTTTTGAGGAGGGACAGGGTGAAAGGAAAGAGACAATAGAATAAATGGGGAAATACAGTTAGTAATATTAATTGTGAAAAGAGTTTTGAAGCAAGTTTCTCTGATGAAGGCCTAATTTCTCAAATGTACAGGGTACTGAGTCAAATTTACAAAAAATAGCCATTCCTCAAAGATATAAACAATTTTCAGATGAGCTAATAAAGCTATTTATAGGCATAATGCTCTCACTATTGATTAGAAAAATACAAATTAAAACAATTCTGAATTCTACCTCATACCTATTAGATTGGATAGTGGGCCAGAGAGGGGAAATGACAAATATTGGTGGGAATATAGAAAAATCTGAGTCATTAATGCATTGTCATAGAATTGTGAACTCATTCAGCCATTCTATAGAGTAGTTTGATACTATGCCCAAAGGGCTATAAAATTATATATATATATATATATATATACTTTGACTTAACAATACTACTCCTAGGCTTGTATCCCAAAAAAGATGAAAAAAGAACCCATGTGTACAAAAATATTTATTTGCCTTTTTCTCAGGCAAAGAGCTGGAAATGGAGGGGATGCTCATCAATTGGAAAATGGCTGAATAAATCGTGATTTTATGAGAAAATTCCAAATGGGATCATGAAAATTTGGACACAACTGAAAACAACATTCTATCACATTCTTATGTTACATTTGTGATTATATGTGATTATAATAAAATATCATTGTTCTATGGGAAATGATGAGCAGGATGCTCTCAGAAAAACCGGGAAAGTCCTCCATGAGTTCATGCAAAATGAAATGTACTGTGTAAAAAATAATAGCAATGTTGTAGGATGATCAGATGTGAATGACTTTGCTGTTCTCAGTAAATCAATGATCTAGGACTACTCTGAAGGACTTATGATGAAAAATACTATCCATACTCAGAGAAATAATTGATTGTATCTGAACATATATTGAAGCATACTTTTTTTAAACTTTATTTTTCTTGAGGGTTTTTTTGGGGGGTGAGGAGGAAGGATTTATGTTTTCTTTTGCAACATGACTTTTATAGAAAAATTTTGCATGACTTCGCATGTGCCTTCTCAATGTATGGGGGGATTAAGGAGGAAAAGAAAGAATAAAATTTTAAAATTAAAGAAATAAAATGAATGAGATTACTTATGATGCAATAAGGATCTTGAAGCAGATTGGAAGGTTAGGCAGAGAAAAATAAAGACTGGGAAAGGATAAGAAAAATGAGATTGAAGAAGGATAGCAAGGGAAAGCATCTTTTTTCCCCTCAAGAGAAAGCAATTCAGATCATAGGGATTAAGGGAGCTAGAGATAGAAATTTGCTAACCACAGGACCAGTTTATCATAGAACTCAAACGATTGAATTGGAAGAGAAGAAAGTTGAAATTCAAGAAGACTGAATAGTAAAGATACACAATGGCAATGGCAGCTGGGAGGAGCCCATGGTGGAAAAGCCCTTTGGCTTTGGTCAGCCTGCTTACAAATCACTTAGGTGGCTCAGCTTTGAATTCAATCTCTAATCCACAGATTCTTAACCTTTTTTGCATCATGGACCCATTTGGCAATCTGATGGAAGCTATGGACCTCTTTTTTGAATGATGTTTTTTGAATGCATAAAGTAAAATACTTAGGATTACAAAGGAAACCAACCATAGTATATGCAGTCATCAAAATATTTCTTAAAAACAAGTTTGTCAGGTTAAAAACATCCATTCTTATGAATTTAAACATTTTCCTATTATCCAATACTATTGAATCATTGTAAATTTCTCTCTCTCTCTTTTTTTACCCATATTACTATATGGGTAATCATATACCAATACACCCAGGAACATAGACACAGCACAGCACAAGTGATACTATTTCTGTCTAAAATTATAAATGCTGTCAGCATTGAAACTATGCACAAATTTCCTACAAGCATTCTATATTTCTAAATTATCATTCATCCTTATGAATCTTAAAGAGTTAAGTGCACTATTAACTACAGTCAGAAAAATTCTTAAGTTTCAAAAGGCTTCAGAAGAGTTAAATACTTGACATTAATGTTTTATCAGGATCTTCAAATTAGTCTATTTGCTTTTGTCATCTGAGAAGAGGTTAATAGAAAATGAAAATCATTTTGAGAGAAAGCAGAAGACAAAGGGCTCCATATTATATAAAGCACTCTTCTAAATTATCTCTCACAGACATAAGTGCTTTGTAAATACAGTTTTATCTGTTCATGCAACCTTTGTTCCAAAAACTGGGATATCATTTTCTTGACATAATGTCAACTCATGAATTTAACTCATTAATTCACTCTGCATAGTAAGAACAGTAATGAGCTTAGAGACTAATTCTAGGTAAAAGGTAATTCAATGGGAATCAATTTAGCTTTGTCCTATTTGCATCATTTAAGAATGAAAAATAAAGTAAAAAGTACTTTATAATGGAAATTTCTATATCTTGGCTAATTATACCAACAGTACTAAGTAGCAACTCACCTGTGGGTCTAAGTGCAATTAGATTGATTTATTGATATATTTGTAAGGTTGGGTCAAAATTTTCCCATTGCATTTTAGTTTAGATGTCTTAATTGGATGGAAACATGTCTCAATCAATGATAGCTGTCGTTTATGTAGTAGTTAAAGGTTTGCAAGGTACTTATTATCACAAAGGTTTCTCATAAAATCCCTATTTAATCATTCACTCATAGACTTTGGACTAAGCAGGGAAAATATGTGAAAGCTATTTGATGAAATGAAATGTCACAACAGACAAGAAGTCTGTGTTCTTATTGGCTAGGGTGGGGTGAAGTACAGAGTCTGTATAAAAGCATCCAGAATGGAGGGTTTCCAAAAAACAGGATAATATGAGAGTTCTAAGTAAAAACCCTAGAGATAAAACCACTTGGAGATGGAGGAATGTGGTTTTGACCTCAGCCCAATCTTCTCCCATCTTTCCTTTTGAGGAGGGCATTCCAGCTTCAAAAAGCCCAAAGGATACTGGACTTCCCATCTTCCCTCTGGCATCCTACCTCTTTCCCAAGGACACTTTGGAAAGTACTTTATCCATTTATCAACCAGTGACAATGTCTGTGTTGGGAATCATGGATGATGGATGTAAAAACAATATGCTTAAATGGAATTTCTTGAGCATCCCATAAATGAGAGGGAAAAAAGACTTCCAGAAAATAGTATCTGGGGGTTATTCTTTGCCACATATGCTAAAATTGAGCCCACTTTCCCTTGGACCATCTTATAACACTGTGATGTTATCTCATTTGATCTACATGTTCTTATTGTGTTGACTTAGTAAATATTCCTTTCTAAAAGTAACTTAAGATTGGCCAAATAAATTTATTCTCAAATTAGAATCTTGTAGGAAAATAGGCAAGGGCTTGTGCCATAGTTACTCCTGATGACATGGTTACCCTCGGAGCATCGGCAAAACAACTCGTCTATGAAAACGGAAGTTAGGATAAGGATGTCCCAGAAGTTATATGTGTGACATTTGTTAGCCTTTCTTCCAGATAATAATTCACATTTATGTAGTATTTTGAGGATTATGAGATAATTTCCTTAAAATCATCCTGCATTATCATCTCTACTTCATTCATATTTTTCAAATGACAGAGGGCTTAAATGACTTGTCCAAAATCGTAAACTTGGCACACAACAAAGTCAGCTTTTTGAACCCATATCTTCTGACTTTTAGTTAATTTTTCTTCCCTTTCCCTCTTTAAAAGTTCCTAAGGCCCTGGGGGGGAAAAAAACCCTGATATTAAACCATTTTTATCTCCCATTATTGGGATAGACTCAAGCCAAATTGGTGATTTCATTGATTAATGGGATTTTCAGATAAGGGATTTCCTTCTACCAGTTCAGATATCTGAAATTATTGGAGGAGAGAGTGGGTCAGATAGTGAAGAGAATAAATGATTTGTTTTCAGGTAAGTAATAAAGCCAGTGTATATATCAGAAGTCGTACCTAAATTCAGGGTCTCCAAGGAACATTTTTATCCACTAGATCATGCTACCTCTCCCGTTATAATGCTAATTATAAATCTGGATTTTTAGAACAAATTAAGCATTTTTCATATAAAATCACTAAAGATATTCTAATGTGCTATTTATATAAGATTGGGAAGAGAATTTACCTCTTAAAGACTACATTTGATTTTATAATAAATTTGCAAGAAAATATATTCTACAGTCAAGGAAACAGAACCTGTTTTGAGATCCAAAACTATCAATACAATTTATATAAAGCCTTTGCAAATAAAGAAACGGCTTAAACCTCTCCCTACCACCTCATTCCCATTCAGGTCTAAACGACAGCCTCATTGGACAGAGGGATCAGCACACATGTTGCTATGGTAACCAGAGCAACCTTGTTAAAGTTAACAAATAAAATTATCTTGCCGAAGAGATGTCCCCAAAGGATCTTATTAAATCAAATGGAAATAATATCCCAAGTCTCCTTTTTTTCTTCTGAAAACCACTTTTCTTTGGTTTACCAAAACGTGTACCTTAGAGGTGACAAAGAGCTATGATTGCTATAAAACCTTAGTTGGCTGTGTGATTCTATGCAGGTGAAAGCTCAGGTTTGGTTTGTTCCTTTAGGTTAGATCATACGGTTATTGCTTGGCTGTTGCAATTCGTTTACAGTTGTCTTTTTACTGTGGGGATAGAAAAGAAGGTCCAAAATAAAATCCTAATTCTTAAGGGAATTTTTAAAAAGTGCCTTGGATCCTCTCCCCACCAGACTGTCACCCTTGGTAAAAGATGAACATAAGATGTTTCAAGCAAGGTAAACATTTTCTTTCCCTCTATTTCACATGCACACACATCCCCACCCACACACCCACACACGCTTTCTCAATAAGAAGCAGGGAACCTGGGGTTTCTGTGTATAGTGAGATACTCCCTGCCAAGCCAAACAATGCTATATGCTCAAGAGACCCTGTGGGAACTTACAGGAGCAGCAGGAAAACTGGCTAGTCCTTCATTCATTCATTTATTTATTTATTTTAGGTGAAAGCTTGTACACTTGTTTTCTTTTTTGCAGGATCAAGGCTGCCTCATTTACCAGTGTGAGTAACAAAACTTAATAAGACATAGGGCAAAGAAAGCATTTTTACATCATTTTACCATCTCCTTCCTACCTTCATCATCTACCTGCTGATGATGACCCAGTCACTAATGGGACTGCTGACAATCTTGACATAAAAGGAGAATCACCAGTATTATAGATGTGCTACCATTTAGTGAACCTTAGTGAGGTATCCCATCTTGAACCCCACAGCTGCTGCTTGACACTGTGGTTCTGAAGTGCATTTCATAGGAAAGGTGTCTTTGCTGTATAAAAATACAGCAATCCTTTTTTTATTATTATAGTTTTTATTTACCAGATATATGCATGGGTAATTTTACAGCATTGAACAATTGCCAAACCTTTTGTTCCAGTTTTTCCCTCCTTCCCCCCCCCAGATGGCAGGTTGACCAATACTTGTTAGATATGTTAAAGTATAATTAAATACAATATATGTATACATGTCCAAACAGTTATTTCAGCAATCCTTTTTGAGTAGAAAAAGGTTAAGAAGGAAATGAATCACGAAATCATGAATTTATGTGAGGAAGTTGTACTTAGGCAGAGAGGCAAGGCTTTCTGCGTGTTAGACAAGTGAGCATAGAAATATTTATTTCTCTCATGATCATATGGGTTATAATGGATGGAAAGGGCTTAAAGAAATTGACACAGGCAAGAACTGAGAAGGGATTGGTTGGAAAAATGTGGATCCTTTACAGGAATCTTAAAATCCAGGCTCCTTGAAGAATTTAACTAGAGGAGATTATCCTGGATTGATAACATTGCCAACTCATTTATTTACCCCTACAGAAGAATCATACATCCACCACCTCTGCCACCACTGCTGGAGGACTGCAGATTCAGCTTATTCATCAGGGTTGCTAAGCAAGCAACCTATTGTCTAATGCCTAAAGATCAGAAATTTCTATCTAGAATCGAGATATATCTCCAAAAGCAGGGGCTGGATGGGACCACTTCCTTTGGTTCTGAGCAGTTTTTTAGATTTATAGGAGAGTTACAATCCAAACATCCACCCACCCATATATTTACAATTTCTCAATGTTCTTAACAAATCTAGTAGAGACCCCTAGTGTTTGCTTTTAAATTACAGCTTAGTTAAAAAACAAAAACAAAAAAATTTAAAAACAGGTCATTCCAGGAGAGGTTACATTGGCATTTGCAAACGTGATAGACTCTGGATACAAATAATTTTTTTTTTGAGATCAAGGCTCCTCATCCCCCACTTACCCAAATGGCAATAAACAAGTAGATAAAAAAGAGTTTTGAATTGCTTTGCTCTTATTGCTTAGCTTTAGCTATCTTTTATTTCTTTAATAATTTTTGTCCCAGACAGTTCCTTTATTTAATTTTGATTTTTCTTCTTCCTAGATGGATGCACTATAGCAAGAGCATTAGCTGCCATCTTTCAGGTTCAGAACTATCCTTGGAAATGTGCTTTAAACAAGGCATTGGTTTTCTCCTTTATAAATGTAAAATTGACCTTTATGAAAAGAAAAAAAAACATTTATAGTAGCTCTTTTTGCAGTGGCAAAGAATTGAAAATTGAAGGAGATGCCCATTAATCTTGGAATGGCTAAATAAGTTGTGGTATATTGTTGGGATACTATTGATAATATGTAGAATACTATTATAATGAACAGGAAAACCTGGAAAGTCTTACATGAACTGATACAAAGTGGAGTGAGCAAAACAAGGAGAATATTGTACATGGTAACAGGGATATTTTTAAAATATGTTTTATTTTTCATTTATGGTGTAAGAAACTTTTCAACAATAAAGTAATAAAAAGCACATGAATGAAAATATACTATGTACAATTTGCTATTCCTTTTAAATAAATTAAGTTATCAGGTAAATTTTCCCCTTTTGTCTTCCTTCTCTTTTCTCCACCCTAGAAATTAGACACAAATTTTGTATGTGTATGTATGTGTATAAAATCATTCTATAAATATTTTTGTTTATCAGGTTTTTCCTGGATGCAGATAGAATCTTCCTTCATATGCTTTGGTAGTTAATTTAGGTGTTTATAATAGTGAAAATGACTTATTAGCTCAAAGTAGTTCTGTTTTTCAAAGCTGTTCTTAAAACAACATTGATATTATGTAATGATCAACTTAGTTGTTCTCAGCAATACAAAGAACCACAACAATTCTGAAGGGCTTAATATGAAAAATGCTATCTACCTCCAGAGAAAGAACTGATAAGAGTCTGAAGGCAGATCAAAGCATATTTTTTAATTTTATTTTTGAGAGAGGATTTTCGGTCTCTGTTTTCTTTCACAGTTATTAATATGAAAATGTTTTATATTACCATACATATGTAAGTTACATAAAAAGAAAATGTAAAATTGTAGCTTTACCTTTTAGGTAGCTGCAATGGAAATACTTAGATGTTTATTTTGGTTAAGTATCAGAGAATATGACTTGCTCAAAAGATTTGTCTAAAGTGGATTGTTTCTCAAAAAATTATATATAGGTCTAGTTGTAAAACACTGGCAATGGCATTTGAGATAGCTAAATGAAATGAGAAATAAATAGAGAAATAAAAAACTACTATACACTTGTTGGCAGGAAAATCTAGGATCACAATTAAGCAAAAGGCCAAACTAGAAAATGGGTTAGGAGGAAGATAAACTGTGCTTGGCAATGAGGTAGTTGTACATCTGATGTCCTAGAACCAAATTATATGAAGACTATTTAAAAAAATGCATAGACCTTAAGCCATGTGGAACTCAAGATGAAACTTGCATAAATTGTACATTGCAGTTCACATATCTTGACATAAAGCATTTTTAACTCATTATAAGAAGAAATAAATTAACTTACAAAGCAAACAAACAGGAGAGGAAAGAAGACATAATAGAATTAAATGTAAAAACTAATGAGGTAACCTAATTAGAGATGGAGAGGCAAGGCCTAGCAACATAATATAAAATATGATTTAGAGACAGAAAAATATAGGATTAAATTATCAGAAGTAGACCAGAAAGAAAATGATTAAATCAAGGCAAGGAGGATTCCCTAACTTGCAGCAGAGATTATCTAAGTCATAAGAGATATACGAAGAATTGTAGAAAATGGAATTGTAACGTCAAAGGAAGGAACTAAAATTAGAATTAGGATTAAATGTGATTTTGACTTGTAACTCAATAAAAAAATGAAAAAAAAAGAAGTACTGGGCACTAAAAGATAAAGCCATAAGGGATTAAAAAAAAAAAACAGAAAGGGGGAAAAAGCAGCAATGCAATCACCATCCCTTAACTGCTACTAGGCCAGCAAAATACTACATTGCACTGATATGCCAAGATTTTGTGGCTGAGTACTTAACTGACCTCTATCCCAGCCCACTGGCTCCAGTTTCCAATACTGACAGTTCTATCAGTAGCAGAAAGAACATTTAGGCAATCTTTGCCAATAAATACCAGATACCAATATAAATACAAGAAAAAAAAATACAAAGTCCTCTGTGGGAGGCTCTAGCAAAAGCCTTCAACAGGAACTAATAAGATACTGGATGTTCAGCCCAGGTGGTGGAAATAGAAATCTTTTAGGTCTCTTAGGATTTAGGAAAAATAGAGACAGAGAGAGACTCAAGAGATTAGGGTTGCTAAAAGTACAGAACCTCTCAATTTTGCCTGAAAGATAAATATTATGGTCTTTATCACAAGAGGAGGAGCAAGCTCAGTCTATACTAAGGGCTTACTTTCCATTTAAAACAAGCTTATCTAGGTGCCAAAAGGACCATGGGGGTGAGTGGTGGGAATCTAGGAATAGATTAGAAGAGAAAAGTAATTAAACTAGTTTTTTTTTTAAGTATAACAAATCTCTTTAGGGCTATGGATCTAGTGCTGGAAAGAACCTCAAGGGTCATCTCTTATTGAATCTCTTCATTCACAGATGTGGAAAACAGAAGTTAAGGGACTTGTCCATTCATGGTTCCTTAGGTAATTAGCTTCATATCTGAACCTAGAGCCTCTGATTCCAGAGCCAGGGCTATGGATAATGTTATTGTATATACATAATAGAAATTGTGAAAGGGTCTGCTTCTGTCCAAATTGCAAATTGCTGTTTTTGGTTTTTATAGCTTGTTTGAATGGGGACTGGAACCACTCACTATCTTAAGGATACTGGGGAAGAGTGACATATACCAGACCTGGCTTTCTAGGTAGTTAAGGACAAGGGTAATCAGTGTCATTAGTAATTGGCAACAGGAAAGACAATCTGAAAATCAGTCCAGTGAATAAAATTCTCTGCAGAGATCAATCTCCTGGATTTGGAGAGGTTTTAAAAGACTTTGAAGTTTGATTTAATAAATGCTAGCATCTAGATATTGATTTAAAAAAGAAATACTTATTTGAAGGACTTGATAGAACTCCCTAGCAAATGAATAATTTAGCATTTTAGTCTAAAATTTACAGATACTGTGGAATTGATGGATTTCAAAATGAAACAAAAACAGGAAAGATACACCATTGTAGACTAAAATCTGTCTATGGCTTAATAGTTAAGTCTTAAGGAATTACCAAAGATTCACAAAATTTAAACACTTATACATAATTGTGCAGATCTGATGTTCAAATTTGAGTTTTCAATTGAACACTCTATTCTCTATATCATACTGCCCCTTGAAAATTATAATTAGATAGAAAAATAACTCTAACAGTATATTCTACCAGTTGTTAATAATTGTGAAGCCTGCCTTAAGGTTGTCTACATTGTCTTCTCAGTCTACATTAAATTTGGGCACTATGATTTGAAATAAAATTATTCACCTATGAAATATTTCATTGAGAACAAAAATTGGTGAGCAACAATATCCAACCTTTGAAGCTGTGACAAACATCAGTGTTGAGTACCATATACTGTGTGTGTGTATGTGTGTAAAATAGAACCACAATGGAGTACCAAAATTGGAAAGCATATATATGTACTATTTCATCCACCGTAAAAACATATCCAATAATTCAACAATACTTTATACTATATACTTATCATATATTTACTATAATATTATTTTGAAAACCTAACACCTGTCTCTCCTCAACAACTTGAAATAAATCTATAAAGCATCTTTATAGTTTAGCATAAGAATTCTCTGCATATATTTTAAAGATCTAAAATTCTGGAACCATTTTAATTGAGAACCTCAGGCAAATGAAAATGATAATGTGTATTTTTAGCTAAACAAGTATCAAAAGTATGTAGAATAATTTTATGCTTTTGCTTTGATCTCCTATAAGCAAGAATCTAATAGCTATAGAGAATTTATAAGGATAAGAAGCAGAAATTGCCCAGGGAAGATGAAATAAAAAACAATATTTCTTATGTGCATAAAATCAAATTTCTATGGAGTATATGAGGCATTATATTTCATTATGAGTAAGCAGATGTTGAATACTAAGGAGAATTCAGTAGAGTATGCATAATGTAGAATTAGGGAAACTAGGGAATGAAAGATAGAACTACATTATGCATTTTCAAGTGCACAAAAATGAAAGGAAATGCTTAAAAACACACATAGATATAAACGTTTAATATGTGTTCATACAAAACTCTCAGTCAAAACAAGATGCTGAACTTAAAATTCATTTTCTAAGTTTATTTTAAAGTGCTGTTCTTTGTGTAGAAAACTACCTATATAAACTTTCCCTTGTTATTAAGACATGTCATGGAAAAGTTATTGGGGGGGGGACTCTAGTGATGGACTTGAAAAATGTATTGTAGAAAATTAATTTAATGATATACTAGTTTTCTTGTGATAAATGACTAAGAAAATTTTGCCCTTGGGGCTTAATAGTTGAATTTTTAAAAACTGAAGAGATAAGATATTAAATATGGCAGCAGAAAAGGGACTTAGGTCCCTTTTAAATCACTGGCAAAGTTACTGCTCTGGGCAAAATAATTATTTTTAAATTTAATTTAAAAAAATAAAATCTTACTCATTCATTTGATCATTTTACCAAATAAAAAAACAACTGAGAAAAGCTAGAATGTAATCTGGCAAAAATTAGATTTAGACCAAAACCTTATACTGTATTCCAAAATACATTCTAAATATATATATGACCTTGATATTAGAGATCATCCTATTAAAAAATTTAGAAGAGAAGATCGTATATCTCTCACAATTATGGGTAGGTAATATATTCTTAACCAAATAAGAAATAGAGACAATTATGAAAAAGAAAAGAAATAAACTTAATTTTATAAAACTGAAAAGCTCCTTAGCAAGCAAAATATACCAAGGAAAACAAGGGAAGAGGTCAAAAAAGAAAAATATCTTTGTATGATATTTCCCTGATAAGAGTTTGATATCTAAGACATTAACAATTAATAGATATATGTAAATATAAGGTTATATTATACACATACATACATACTATTTGTTATATAGGATGACTTTCTGGGAAGGGGAAGGATACATGATATAAAAAACCAAAAGACATTAATAAAAAACTTATTTAAAACAAAAAAAAAAATGAGAAGTGACCTTCCAAAGTTTGTCAAATAAGAGGTCCTTTTAGTTATATGTAAGTTTAGGAAGTTAAGGTAACAACAATTTACTTGAGGTAAGTTACCTCAACTGCTAATTCTTGTTTTTCCCAATAACAGATTAAGTGAAAAGAGAGGACAGATATGTTAACATGGATAAAGTTAAATTTAACAAATGTAACAGAGTATTTGCTATGGTTCACCACTCATACTAATATTATCACAGGTTAACTGGAATATGAAACAAAGGAACATGTTCTCAAGGCAAACCTGTGACAGGAGAACCACTTTATATCTTTAAAAGTTGGGGGAATTGTAGGCTTGGAGAATCACTCCAATCCATAGTACCTACTATGTGGCAAGCATTGCCTAGATAGATAGATAGATAGATAGATAGATAGATAGATAGATAGATAGATAGATAGATAGATGATAGATAGATAGATGGATGAATAGATAGATGGATGAATTATATATATATATATATATATATATATATATATATATATATATATATATATATATATATATATATATATATACCTATACCTTCAACAATCTAAAAGGAGAAATAAAACATAAAAAAAGAAAGGAAAGGGGGGGGGCACAATTGGGGGAATAGTGAGGGATGGAATACCAGGAAGCAACTTGTTTGGTAGAATTGAAACTAAGTTGGGCAGCAGATGCAAAGTGGGATGAGCTGAGACTTTAGTTCCTATCTTCTAGTCTAGAAAAGAAAGACTTTGGTACTCTACCCTCCAGTAACCTAGAGGGTAGAGAAGATTGAGAGAGGTGGAGTCACATCTTGAGTTAACACTCTGGTGGTGAGTTTGGGAGTGATGAGCTTATCCTGGGAGAGACATCTGGTTCTGTTGAATTGAAATGAGGGTCAATTAGAATTGAGCCTAATCATGCCCCTTCTCTAGCAACGATCAAATAATGAGAGACTGGGAGTCCCAAACAGCTCAGATGATAAGCATAAGAGCAGCAAGCCAGGAAGAACAGGGAGAAGCTGCCTTTGAGCAGGGTCAAGTTGTTGACACTTTTTTCCTTTTGCTAGCAGTATCAGGAGGCTTGAATTAAGCATCTGAACTGCATTGTAGATTTAGGAGTTGTAGGGAACCTTAGAGACCATCTGGTTCAATTCCCTTATTTTACAGAGCTGATTAATTTGCCCAGAGTCATTCAACTGATAAGTGTTTGAGGTTAATTTGTACCCAGACCTTCTTAATTCAAAGCACAATATTCTATCCACTGTGTCTTGCTCCCTCTGAGATCAAGGAGCCAAAAAGAACAACACTTTGCCTCTAAGAGAAACTGGGAGTGAGAAGCAACAGTCCTTTTTAATGTAAGCTAATTAAACATGGTATTTATATAATGATGTTCTGTTCAAAGATATTTGATCAACATCAATGAAGGGAAGAAGGTTGGAGTTAATTGGAGAGAGGCTGAATCCTTAAGACCTATATACAGAAATACTCAAGATTAAAGAGACAAAACATATCTTCCTTGTTCTGAGTCAGAAAACACAAATATGTGACCACTCCCCAAAAAAGTATGGTGTGTGTAAGGACATGTACTTGATCTGGTCTTTACTACCAAATAGGAACCTTCTGTGCCCTGAACTCTGCATCCCAAGTTGTGATATGTGCTTGTTTAGGGTAATTTGTTTTTTTTTCCACTCTGAATTTTAAGTCTGCTGGAATTCTCATTTTTTTAAAGTTGTTTTTTTTTTTTTGCTCTTTCTCAAATGTCATTTTGTACAGAATTGTAACATTTCTTTGAATCTCTAATTTTATACTGTGTAGAGGGCTGGAACTCTGAAAAGGTATATTTGAATCTAAGACAGCAGAGCACTTAAGGCTAATTATCTACTCAACGTGTGATAATGGTTCTATAAACATATAATGATGTGAGGGCTCTCCTCACATCTCCTCACATCAAGTGCCAAGTAATTGGCACTTGCTGAATGTGTTGTGATGAGATAATCAGAGGCAAGAATTGGAGGGCTGAGGGAAAGGGTCAGAGCCTCTCTAAAACAGCATGCGGAGGAGAAAGGACTTCAGGCTCCTGACTCCAGGGTGCAAGATTTATCTTTGGCAAGCTGCATGGCAGCTTGCCTGCCTCCTTCACTTCTCCTCCTAAAGATCAAGGACTTTGACTAATCCTGACTCTGACTGATCTTGGGGCCCTCCAGAGAGCTAGCTCGGACATTATAATGTTGAAAATTGGTCTTCTTTATTACTTTGCATGTTGCTATGGCTAAGAGCTGGTATTGGTTGTGATTGTTACTTAAACTGAACAAAATGGGTGTTAAATCTTTGGAGCTTGGTGAAATGCATTAATTTTCATAAAAGGATTTAGATATTAGAGAAACTCCTATGTGAAAGGGTGATTTCAGAGAACAAAATTTAAACTATTAGCCATATAGAAAAAGGTTCTAAATCACTAATTGTTATTATTCAGTTATTTGAATCGTGATCCTATTTGGGATTTTCCTGGCAAAGATACTGGAGTGGTTTTCCATTTCCTTCTCCAACTCATTTTACAGACGAGGAAACAGTGACTTGCCTAAGGTCTGCATGGCTACAAAGTGTCAAGGTCAGATTTGTAGTCAGTCTTTCTGACTTTCAGGTCTGGCATTCTACTCACTGTGCCACCTAGCTGTCCTTAATAGAGAAATGCAAATTGAAGTTATTCTGAGGTCCTACCTCATAACCATCAGATTGGGGGGGGGGGGGAATGACAAATGGAAGGACCTCAAGAAAACTGATTTGTTTAGACCCTGTTGGCAGATTTGTGAATTGATTCAACCAATCTGCATAGCAACTTGGAATTTTACCCCAAAAGTCATTAAACTACACATACTCTTTGATCCTGAAATACCTCTACTAGACCTATACCAATGGAATCAATGAAAGAATAAGGGACCCATGTGCACAAAAATATTCATAGCAATTTATTTTATAGTGTCAAAGAACTGAAAAGCAAGGAACTGCCATCAACTGGAGAATGCATGAACAAGAATATGAATATAATATAGTACAGAGAACCCTGAGAAGACTTGAATGAACTGATACATAATGGAATGAGCAGAACCATTAAACAAATTATGCAATAATAGCAAAACTGTAAGAACAACTTTGAAAAACTTTAGAACGCTACTCAACATAATGACCAGTCACGATTCTGTAAGAGCAATGAATAAGCATGCAACTGTCAAATACTCAAAGAGCCACAGCAGTTCTGCAACTGCTGTTATCCCATGTGAGCTTTCTAATTTTTAGAGTTATACAAATGAACTTTCTGATTTTTTAGAGCTATAAAAACTGCCTCTAACTAAAATTGAAACAAAACAAAACTAAAAAGCTTTCTTGATTTTGTTGGAGGAGGGAAATTTGACACGCATGTACCCTTCCCCCTAGCCTAATAGGAGACGCACTTTAGTGTGGACAAATCTCAATACCAATGGCTATTCAGTGAACTATATAGCCTGACATCGAGCAACAATGAGACCAGTTTGATTCATAACAGGACTTCACTACCTGAATGCAAACACTTCAGCTGCTTGTCCCAGTTCAGGGATAATTCTGGTATGAAACAATTCTGGGTTTTTGCTATGGTTGAAATCATCCAGAGGGTAAGCCTCAAAGGCTTGTTGTTATGCCAAACTGAGGACACAGCATTCTTGATGGGACTTCTCTCTATAAAACAAAGTGTCTCCTAATAAGAAAAAAAGAGGTGAAAAAAAGAGAAAGGTGATGTTCCTGATACTACCCATCTCCCAAAATAAAGGTTATGAACTTAGAGTTCAAATTAAGAAATCTATGACATAGCCAATAAGGGAATTTGTTTTGCTTGACAATGCATATTTGTTCCAAAGGTTTTTTTTTGTTTGTTTGTTTTTCAAGAACGTGTAAGGTAAAGTATGAGGGAGAGAAAATACACATTTATTAATTTAAAAAAAAAAGAAAAGAAAAGTTCTTTAATTTTTTTAAGGCATTCTTACTTAAAGTCCTGAAGACAAAGTCATTGAGGATAACTTTCTTGGTTCTGTGAATAATATGGAGAAAATTCAGACACTTATCAGAGAGACAGACAGAATCCTTTCTATGGCCTATATATTAACTGAATCTGTAGTATATTCCAGCATCCTTAGAGATATAAAAATTGAGAATAGTACCTGAAATTGGTCACAAGTAATAGGAATAAAATTCAAGACTCTCTTACAAAGCAAGAGATTATTTGAAGATATTATGACATGCATTTGGAAAAAGGCATCTAAGAAATTTCTACATTAAGAAAATTGGTTTCTCAGAAGAACTATTCACTTAATAGTATTTTTTTAAAGTCTTCTACTTCTTTTATATTTCTAAAAAAGTCTCCTTTCCTCTGATCATCCTCTTCCATCTGGAAACTTCTTTTGGTTCCAGCCAACTATGATTGAGGGACTGGAGGTCCCTGAGCCTCTAGAAATCACAAAGTCACTTCCAAGTCTAGAAATATCCATATAAAAAATGGTGTTCAAAGAACTGTTCTCAGGAAACAAATGAAGAACAGAAGCACCTTGAGATCCACTCTCAAGCTCACCTAGGCTAGTTCAGATACTAGATGCCAAATGTGTGTAGTTGATGCCATTTCTATCTCCATGGGAAAAGGTATATATACCTTTCCCCCATACCCTCTCCTTGGAAGTCTGAGTTGTGTAAAGCCACATATTCCAGAATGGGAACCAGAATTAGAAAGGACATTGAGAGCAACCAGAATAATAAAGGGCCTTAACTCTATGAATATTGGTTAAAGGAAATGTGGACATTTAATGCAGAGAAGAAAAGACTCTTTCTCTAGTAAGAAATCTAATATAGGTTATACATCTGCAATGATGTAAAATATTACTACATTATTCATTTTGTACAAGATTCAAATAAAAATAAAAGTGAATAGTATCCTTCAGCCTTCATTCAGACAACATGATTTCTGCTTGAGGTAGATAGCATTTGGGATTATCTTGTACCATTGTATTGCTGTCATTCACAATTGTTCTGTTACTATATATGATATTTTCCTGGTTCTGCTCACCTTACTTTGCATCAGTTCATATAAGGTTTTTATAAAATCATCCTACTCATCATTTCTTGTAACAAAATAATATTCTATCACATTCATATACCACAACTTGTTTGTCCATTCCCAGTTAATGGACATCCCTTTAGTTTCCAATTCTTTGCCACCACAAAAAGAACTGCTTTAAATAATTTGTACAGATAGGCACTTTCTCCATTTTTAAAATGTCTTTAGGATATAGACTCAGTAGTGTTTTTGCTGGATCAAAGGATCACAGTTTTATAGTCTTTGGGCAGTGTTCCAAATTGCTCTCCAGAATGGTTATTTCATCTTATAACTTCACCAGCAATGTATTTGTGTCCTAGTTTTCCCCTAACTTTTCCAACATTCATCATTTCTCTTTCTGTTATATTAGTCAATCTGATATGTATGAGTTGGTATCTCAAAGTTGTTTTAACATTTGCATCTTTATAATTAATGGTGATTTAGAGCATTTTTGCATGATTAAAGATGGAATTGATTTCTTCGTCTGAAAACTACCTGTTAATATCTTTTACCATTTACCATTTATGTTTTCTTACCTATTCTTACAAATTTAACTCAATTCTCTTGATATTTGAGAAATGATGCTTTATCAAAGACATCTGCAACATAAATTGTTTCCCAGCCTTCTGCTTTTCTTTTAATCTTGATTGTATTGGTTTTGTTTGTGCAAAATTTTATATTTTATATCTCACAATGCTATCAATATTTTGTTTGGTCATAAATTCTTCCCTTCTCCATAGACCTGATAGGTAAACTATTCCACACTCTCCTAATTTGGTTACAATATTGCTCTTTACATCTAAATAATATATCTATTTTGACCTTATCTTGTTATGCAATGTAAGATGTTGATCTACATCTAGTTTCTGCCAAACTAGTTTCCAGTTTTCCCAGAAATTTATATTAAATAGTGAGAGCTTATTACAGAAGGTAGGGTTCTTGAGTTTATCAAACACTAGATTGCTAAGGTCATTCACTAATGTATCTTCTGTACCTTGTTGATTGATTTTTTTAACCAGTACCAGGTTGTTTTTATGATTGCTACTTTATAATATAGTATTAGATCACAGTATGGCTAGGCTATCTTCATCTGCATTTTTTCATTAATTCACTTTTTATTCTTGACCTTTAGTTTTCCAGATGAATTTTATTGCTTCTAGTACTATAACAGTATTTTTGGTATTCAATTGGTATGACATTGAATAAGCACCTTAATTTAGGTAGAATTGTCATTTTATTATATTAGGTTGGCCCATCCATGGGCAAATGATATTTTTCTAATTGTTTAGCTCTAACTTAATTTGTGTGAAAAGTGTTTTGTAAACTAATGCAAACAAGATTAAAAGGGAAGTAACAAATTGGGAAAACATTTTTACAGTTAAAGGTTCTGATAAAGACCTCATCTCCAAAATATACAGAGAATTGACTCTAATTTATAAGAAATCAAGCCATTCTCCAATTGATAAATGGTCAAAGGATATGAACAGACAATTTTCAGATGATGAAATTAAAACTATTTCCACTCATATGAAAGAGTGTTCCAAATCACTATTGATCAGAGAAATGCAAATTAAGACAACTCTGAGATACCACTACATACCTGTCAGATTGGCTAAGATGACAGTAACAAATAACGATGAATGTTGGAGGGGATGTGGGAAAACTGGGACACTGATGCATTGTTGGTGGAGTTGTGAAAGAATCCAGCCATTCTGGAGAGCAATCTGGAATTATGCCCCCAAAGTTATCAAACTGTGCATACCCTTTGACCCAGCAGTGCTACTACTGGGCTTATATCCCAAGGAAATACTAAAGAAGGGAATGGGACCTGTATGTGCCAAAATGTTTGTGGCAGCTCTTTTTGTAGTGGCCAGAAACTGGAAAATGAACGGATGTCCATCAATTGGAGAATGGTTGGGTAAATTATGGTATATGAATGTTATGGAATATTATTGTTCTGTAAGAAATGACCAGCAGGAGGAATACAGAGAGGCTTGGAGAGACTTACATCAACTGATGCTGAGTGAAACGAGCAGAACTAGGAGATCATTATACACTTCAACAATGATACTGTATGAGGATGTATTCTGATGGAAGTGGATATCTTCAACATAGAGAAGAGCTAATCCAATTCCAATTGATCAGTGATGGACAGAATCAGCTATACCCAGAGAAGGAACACTTGGAAATGAGTGTAAACTGTTAGCATCTTTTGTTTTTCTCCCCAGGTTATTTCTACCTTCAGAATCCAATTCTTCCTTTGCAATAACAGCAACAACAAAATTTGGTTCTGCACATATATATTGTACCTAGGATTTTTTTAATATGTATGGGAATGCCTGCCATCTAGGGAAGGGGGTGGAAGGAAGGAGGGGAAAAATTTGGAAAAGAAAGGCGTACAAGGGATAATGTTGTAAAAAAAAAATTACCTATGCACATGTACTGTCAAAAAATGTTATAATTATAAAATTAATAAAAAAAAGAAAAAAAGAAAAGTGTTTTGTAATTGTGTTCATATAGTTGAGTTTGTCTTAGCAGGTAGAGTCCCAAATATTTTATATTATATATAGTTATTTTAAATGGAATTTCTCTATCTCTTGCTGCTGGACTTTGTTGGTAATATATAAAAGTGATGATTTATGTGAATTCATTTTTTTTCCTTAAACTTTGCTAAAGTTATTAATTACTTAAACTAGTTTAGTAGATTTTCTAGGATTCTCTAAGTATACCATCACATAATCTGAAGGATAGTTTTGTTTGTTTCCTCACTGCCTATTTTAATTCCTTCATTTTAAAATTATTTTATTACTAAAGCTAACATTTCTATTGCGATACTGAATAATAGTGATAATAATACACATCCTTGTTTTATCTCTCATCTTACTAAGAAGGCTTTTAGCTTTTCCCCACTATAGGTAAGAATTACTAGAGGCTTTAGACAGATACTATTTATTTTAAGTAATATTCCATTTATTCCTAAGCTCTCTAGTTTTATTTTTTAATAGGAATTGGCCATTTTAATTGGACTGTTCAATTTCTTTTTTTCCAGAATGAGGTTATTTAAGAATTCTATTTCATATTCTGTTAATCTTGGCAATTTATATTTTTGTAAGTATTCATGCATTTTGCTTGGATTATCAAATTTACTGGCATATATTTGGGTAAAATTACTTTATTTTTCTCTTTAATGGTAAATTCACCATTTTCATTTTTGATACTAGTAATTTAATTTTTTTCCTTTTTAAAAAATCAAATTAGCCAATGGTTTATCTATTTTATTGTGTTTTTCCTATAAAATTAGCTTCTGGATTTATTAATTCAATTGTTTTCTTATTCTCAATTTCATTAGTTTCTCCTTTAATTGTCAGGATTTCCAATTTAGAATTTAAAGGGACTTCTAATTTGTTTTTTCTAGTTTTTTAGTTGCATGCCCAGTTCACTGATCTGTACTTTCTCTGTTTTATTAATGTGTTTAAAGATATGTTTTCCCTAAATACCTCTTTGCCTGCATCTCATAAATTGTTATATTGTCTCATTGTTATTCTCCTTAATGAAATTATAATTTCTGTAAATTTTTTGACCCAGTTATTCTTTAAGATGAAATTATTTAATTTTTAATCTATCTTTTCACTGCTCCTTATCAAATGTAATTTATATTGCAATATAATCTGGAAATGATGCATTTAATATTTTTGCTTTTCTGCATTTAGTTCTAAGATTTTATACCCTAAAATACTTAGTTAATTTTTGCACAAATGACATGTGCCATTGAGAAAAAGGTTTATTCCTTTCATTCACACTGGGTTTTCTCCAGAGGTCTATTATATGTAACTTTTCTAAAATTCTATTTACCTCCTTAACTTCTTTCTTGTTTATTTTGTGGTTAGATTAATCTAGTTCTGAGAGGGGAAAGTTGAGGTTGGCCACTAGTATAGTTTTGTTGTTTATTTCCTCCTTTGACTCATTTAACTTCTCCTTTAAAAGTTTCGGTTATATTATTTGGTACATATATGTTCAGTATTGATATTACTTTGTTGTCTTTGGTACCATTTTAACAGGACATAGTTTCCTTCCTTATCTCTTTTAATTAGATCTAATTTTGCTTTTGCTTTGAGATCATGATTACTATTGTTGTTTGTTTTTTTTTAACTTTAATTGAATGTTAACTGAATCTGCTCTAGTGTTTTACCTTTACTCATATGTGTCTCTGTGCTACAAATACGTTTCTTGTAAATAGCATATTGTAGGACTTGGGTTAATCCATTCTACTATCTGCTTTCATTTTTATGGAAGCATCTAATTCACATTTTCAGTTATAACAATTTCCTTTCTTCCTTTCATCCTATTTTCCCCATTTATCCTGTTCTCCTCCTCTCTTCCTCTCCCCCTCAGAGACCCCTGAGATTTCTTCTCCATCTGTAGAGACATAAGCAAATCATCTACCACAGGAAGGAGAAATGAGGATAGTTTTTTTTGTTTGTTTTTTTGTTTTTTCCCCACCCACAACAGATCAGATCAAAGAAGCTTCTTTTCTCCAACAGTGCCATTAAGGCTGGGCCTTGAAATATGGAAATCGACTGTGTACACAAGCCAGGAATCTTTCAGAAGACAATGGTGAAAGAGGTTTTGCCATGAGAAGTGTGCAGTTTCTGAGATTTTCACACTGAGTCTAGGATTGCCTCCCTCTTCTACTGCTCTCTTCAAGTTTTCCTAAGTCAAAAATTAGCTGCCCATACAAGGTACAGAACTATGCTTTTTAAAATAAGTCACTTGACACTTAAAGGGACAACTTCTTCTGAGAGGGAAATGGAGATTTTTCATGTAATTTTGAAAGTTTCTTATGATCCTTGAGGCCATGGCTTCGGGCCCTGCCTACTGTCCCTTCCAGAAGGAGAGACTGGTAGGAAGCTCTGGGGCTAGCAGGTAAAGCATGCTTGAGGGCTAAACTAACCTCATTTGGATCCTTTGAGTGTTTTCTCAAGTTGTTCTTTGTCTATCAACAACACAATCAATTGAGTTCTGTTTAATTCAACTCAACAAGCCCTTTAAGCAGCACTGGAAATCCTGAAGACACCTGCTTTCTTTTGCATCTCCAGAAGGGTCTTGGCCCTGCCAGCTTGTGTTTATAAATTTTTCTAAACTAAATTTTCTAAGAGGAGATTTCAAAGGGGCCTTCTGAGATGAGGCCTACAGTACAGTATGAGATAATTTTGGTTTTGGATGCCTAGAAAGTGTCTTGAACCAGAAAAGATGTAGGGGTAGGAGTGGCCCTCACAGCAAGATTCCTGCCATCAAGGTGATTCTTAGTTGGATGCAGAGGCCTGACTCACAGGGCCTCTGGAAACCCTAGGCCTGATTGACAGGTTCCTCCACCAATAAGAAAGAACAGACCGGTGCCCAATTGGCTTTTAACAGTTTTTTTTTTGCCCCACATGCATTATTTTATATAGAAGACCAATTAATGCAAGCCACTCAAGTTATTGTTGCCACCTACTGTTAGAAAACGTAACTGCTTCCTAAGTTTGGAAGCAAGATAAAGGATGTGTTGCTATACAAAGTAATTTTCAATTTTAGGAAATAATAAACAAAGGAAACAAAAAATGTCTTTTGGCATTTTCCTTAAATCTAAACCATCCCCTTTCATATTATTCAGATTTTATTTCCATAGATTTGTGTCAATTTATAATTAATATGGTCAGCTGATTAGTTGGGCTGAATGATATGCATACAGTGTTGGATATCCAAGCAATCTTTTTTTTTTTTTTATTAAAGTTTTTTATTTTCAAAACATATGTATGGATAATTTTCAACATTCACCCTTGCGAAAACATGTGTTCCAAATTTTCCCTAGAGAGCAAGTAATCCAATATATGTTAAACATTTGCAGTTCTTCTATACATGTTTTCACAAAAATCATGAGATAACAAGAAAAATCAGATCAAAAAGGGAAAATATGAGAAAGAAAATAAAATGCAAGCAAACAACAATAAAAAGTGAAAATGCTATGTTGTGGTCCACATAAGGTTCCCACAGTCCTCTCTCTGGGTGTAGATGGTTCTTTTCATCACTGAACAATTGGAACTTGTAGAGGGTCACAGTCAGTAGTAAAACTCTGGGTGAGGTATAAGACCCTTCAGCCCAAAGGGAACCTGCTAACAACGTCTGGTTCAACTCCCCATCTCCCTTAAGGACTCTCTGCTTTCCTGAGAAGTCAGGGGGTGGTGACTAACTGTGATGTGATTGAGGCAGAGTGATAGCAGGTGGAAGAGTGATAGTAGGTGGAAAACTACATACAATAGCAAGTTGTTTATGTGGTCCCACGTGCGAAGTGTTGTTTTTATTACATTATAAAAAGTGGAAAGCCCTTGAAATAAGTGGACTCCATTTTTCCACCCTCCTCAGGAGTCCTGCCTCATTACTAGGAAGGTATATTTAATTACCCCGGTGTGGGGGCTCTAGAAAGCAGGACACAACAGGAACTGGTCTGAATCCTCCATCAGAATTGATCATTGTATAATCTTGCTGTTGCCATGTACAATGGTTTCCCAGTTCTATTCATTTTACAGGTCTCTCCAGGCCTCTCTGAAATCCTCCTCCTGATCGATTCTTACCAACAATAATATTCCATAACATTCATATACCATAACTTATTCAGCCATTCTCCAACTGATAGATCCATTCAGTTTCCAGGTTCTAACTACTACAAGAAGGACTGCTACAAACATTTTTGCACATGTAGGTCCGTTTCCCTCCTTTAAGATCTCTTCGGGATATAAGCTCAATAGAAATACTGCTGGCTCAAAGAGTATGCACATTTTGATAGCCCTTTGGGCATGGTTCCAAATTGCTTTCCAGAATGGCTGGATCAATTCACAACTTCACCAATAATGTATTCATGTCCCAGTTTTCCCACATCCCCTCCAACATTTATCATTACCTTTTCCTGTCATCTTAGCCAATATGAGAGATGTATAGTGGTACCTCAGAGTTTTCTAATTTGCATTTCTCTGATCAATAGTGATTGCTAGAGCACTTTTCCATATGGTTATAAATGGTTTAAATCTCTTCATCTGAAAAATTTGACCATTTATCAATTGCAAAATGGTTTGAATTCTTATAAATTTGAGTAAATTCTCTATATATTTTAGAAATGAGTAGGCTAGAGATTCTTAATCTTCTTTGGGCCATAGATTTTGGCAATTTAATAAAGTATTATCAAAAAAAGTTTCTAAATATATAAAATAATTATTATAACATAACATAATATATGCTATAATATGATGAGGACAATGAGGTGGTGCAGCCAGACTGGAGTCAGGCAGATACACAAATACAAATAGTAGCAAAATGAGTAACAGTCTCTGCCTTCAAAGAGATTACATTCTAACGGGAGAAGACAACACATAAAATGAAGCAACTGAAAAAAGTGGGGAGACATGCTAGAGAAAGAAATGTAGATAGTCAGAATCAGAGTCTACAGAGGAATGAAAGTATGAACACGGATGGCCTGGACCCTTCTTTGAAATGAAAAAGAAGCTAATAAAAAGAAACAACAAAAAAGTAGAATTCAAGAAATAGTTTTGGAGAGTGGTATCAGAAATAATAGGATCAGAGGCCAGATTGCAATGGGTTGAGAAGTGAGTATGAAGAAATTAGATAGTGAATGAGGTGACAAGCTAACTAGCATTTTGTTTATATAGCACTTTAAGGTTTGCAAAGCACTTAACAAATCTTTTTTCATCAGATTCTCACAGCCCTTGCAGGTAGATACTACTACTTCCCATTTAATAATTGAGGAAATTGAGGCAGATAGTAGTTAAATAGCTTCTTTAGGATCACATGGCCTATAAGGGTTTGAAGTCACCATTGAATTCTTGTCTTTCTAACTTCAAATCTAATTCTGTTATCAACTGGGCCAACTAGCTGTCCTTACAACTCTTTTTGGGAATTTAGTGTTGAAAAAGAGATAATATAAGGTAATTTGAAGTAATGGAGAGGTCAGGTCATGTGAAGGATTTTTTAATTTGTAACCTTTCAAAATTGTCATTGATACCTTTTGTTTTTATATTGCCTTCCTTTCACATTATATGCCATTCCTCTTTTTTACTAAAGAATATAATAAAAAAATTCTTTAAATATAACCAATACACAGATCTAAGATTTATGTACACCATTCTGCACATACCATAGTCCTTTATCTCTACAAAGGAGAGAGGAAAAGTGTCATCTCTCGTTTTTGGAGCCAAGTTTGAACATCATAATTCAATTTAGCCTTCTTTCCATTTACATTGTCTTGGGTATACTTTTTTAGTCTTTGTACTGAAGTAGACTAAAGTATATGTGGGACCCCCAAGTAAACTTTGGGTAGAAGCAAAGACCCAAAGAAAAGATTGTTATTTTGAATCTGAACCTAAAATTGAATCTGGTTAGTAGGAGCCCAGAGTTCTAGGTAATAGTATGATTATGTGACTTCTTCAAAAGGGTTTCTTTCAACAGTATAAAAGCCAGAGATAAAAAAAGAAATTATGGGAATGACCCAGCTTTGAGAATTGTTAGGTTATAAGTAGCAGTAGGAAAAGAGAGCAAGGTACTGAAGTGTGGAAATGGAACCCACAGCATTATTTAGGTTCCAGCTTCTTAAATTGTGGTACATGATTCTATATGGGTCTCATAATTAAATATTGGAATCACAAAATTATGATTTATTATCAGTAAATGTTTAATTTGTATATCTCTTTTCTATACCAATATACCCAGGATCATATAAAAATTCTCAGGTGAAAAGGGGTGGCAAGTAGAAAAAGTTTAAGCAGCCCTGATTTTGGGAAATGGGGAAAAGAGAAAATTATTGAGGACCTTGAAATCATGGTGAAGGTCAATGAGGATGAAGAAACCGAGTAGTGACCTAAAGCTGGGAAAGTCGAGGAAATTATTTTTATCACAGACAAATATTTCAGAATTCAAGATCCTGAAATTGGCGGTTATAAGCAATGGTAAGATTAAGCAATCAATCAACAGACATTTTATTAAACATCTGCTATATGCCCACTCTTGCTATTTCCTGGAAACACAAAGACAAAAAAATGAAACAGGCCTTGTTCTAAAGGAAGGCATAGTCAATAAAAGTGCTACACTTGGAATCAAGAAGTTTGAAACCTATCTTAGGGGAAATGTGCATTAATAAGCATACACAGAATAAATGCAAGGTAATAAGGAAAAGTGCTATTAGTTTTGAGGAGGATTGGGAAAAGGTTGTGGGACTTCTAGCCCAAAAGTACAAAATGGGTGAAGTATCCTGTGTGAGAAACAAATTAATTTGGCTGGGTTATAGACTATATATATAAAGTGGTGCATAATGGAACCGAAAAGAAAGGTAATGATCAGATTGTGAAATATTTAAAAACAAAAGTTTTTTTCTCTTCCACATAGTTTATTTTTAATACACAGTGCTTTATGAATCATATTGGGAGAGAATTCAGAGAAAAAGGTAAGAATCATGGGAGAAAAAAAAAGTGAACATAACATGTGTTGATTTATATTCAAACTCTATAGGTTTTGGATCACTGAACCAACCACTGAGAACCAAGTCTTTCATAGTTGATCATCTCACATTCTTGGTATTATTGTGTACAATGTATTCCAGGTTCTGCTTGTTTTGCTCAGCATCAGTTCATGTAAGTTTTTTCAGCCTTTCTAAAAATCAGATTGTTCATCAATTTTTATAGAGCAATAATATTCCATTATCTTCATAAACCACAACTTATTCAGTCATTTCCTAATTGATGGGTAACTACTCATTTTCTAATTCTTTGCTACCACAAAAAGAGCTGCTACAAACAGTTTTGCACATATGGATCTTTTCCCCTTCTTTTTGATTTTCTTAGGATGCACACCTAGTAATGGCATTGCTGGATCAAAGAGTATGCAGTGTTTGATAGCCCTTTAGGCATAGTTCCAGATTGCTCTCCAGAATAGCTGGATCATTTCACAACTCCACCAAAAATGCATGTGTCCCAGTTTTTCCATATCCCATCCAACATTTTTCATTATCATTTCCTGTCAATCTGAGAAGTGAGGTGGTACCTCAGAGTTATTTTAATTTGCATTTCTCTAATCAATAGTGATTTAGAACATTTTTTCATATGGCTTTAATTTTGTCATCTGAAAATTATCTGTTCATATTCTTTGACCATTTATCAATTGGGGAATGACTTGTATTCTTATAAATTTGATATGGTTCTTTATATATTTTATAAAGGAGACCTTTATCAAAAACACTGGCTATAAAGATTATTTCCCAGTTTTGTACTTCCCTTTTAATCTTTGTGTTGGTTTTATTTGTACAAAACTTTTTTAATGTAATCAAAGTTGTCCATTCTGCCTTTTATAATGTTCTCTATTTCTTCTTTGGTCTTAAATTCCATCTCTCTTCAAAGATCTGATAGGTAAATTGTCTGGATCTGCTCATGGGAGGACTTTGTGACCAGCCTAGGCCCTGATCTTAAATAAGGAGTGAAAAGGTAGAACTCAGGAAGATAGTCAAGCAGGAGTCAGTTTATTCAAAGAAATCCTCAGCCTTATATACCTTATGCTTATGTAATACACTTGCATAACTATAGAATACTGCACGTGAGGGACCACATAACAACCACATAAACAACTTGCTATTGTGTGCAGATGTCTCCTTGCCAAGTCGGCATAATTCTGTTTCAAGTACAATACAGGTTATAATGCCCCCTGACTTCTCAGGAAGGTCAAGACTCCCCTGGGGGGGGGGGGGGATGAAGCCAAACCAGACACATCAGCACAGTTCCTTACTGGACTAAAGGGTCTTATACTTTGCCCAGAGTTCACCACCATCTACCACCCTCAGCATCTCCCCCTTTCTTTTGTTTTAATTGAAGCAGGTATACATCAGTGATTAAATCCATAAAACAGTGGATAACAAGTTTCAGCATGAGGGGAATCATACAGGCAAGTAGTAATATAACAAGCAATATGAGTAAACAAAATTCTAAAAATTCCAATTGTCCCAGAAGGAAGGTATAGAAAATAGATATTGTCTTGTGTCTCTCATCCATTGGGCTGCCTCATGTAGGTAGAGTACATTTGTGGTCACCTGCTGTAAGATATTGATATACATACAACAAGAGGAATTCACAACCACACATATGCCTCCTTTAGCAGCCTAGAGATAATCCAAAGTCAATCTATTCTCCATCACTTCACAAATCAGGGAATCCAGTAATTCCAATGGGTTTTGAAGTCCTGATCAATTTCATTGACAATTATTGTTATGGTCATGGTAATATTCGTTAGTCAATTGCCATACATATAGGACTAACAGCCATGCTCTTTCAGTGGCGGATATAGTCAGAGATGGAACCATCCAATGTTTCCTGGGTCTTCTTTGTTTCAAGGGTCTTCTCTTTTTCCATCTCTCTGATGGACAAGGTGGATGCAGCATGTTGCACTCATCAGATTCCTTCCATCTGTAGAGACACAAGCAAACCCTCTGCCACAAGCTGTTAACCTATCTCTTCCATTCACCATTTTCCAGATCTCTTCCCATCACCTGACAATTATCTGAAGATACCAGGGCTGCTTGCTCTTCTGGACACTGCCCTTCCAATGGATTATGAAACCTGTCTGCCAGAAACAATGTGGCCTCATCAAAACCCCCAAAATGAATAGTATATAGTGTTAAGTTTAGGAGTTCTCTGGGGTTATCTGTGGCTCCGCCTCTCTTTTGTTTTTGGAAGAGTGTCTTGATATCTCTGTTCCTTTCTACTATTGCCTGTTCTTGAGGATTGAAGTGGTGGGTGAAATCTGATACTGTGTACAAAAGTGTGTGAAAAATTTAGAAGTACATGCAGGTTCATTATCTGTTTTTATTGTTTGTGGCACGCCCATAACTTCAAAGACCTGTGTAAGAAATTCAGTGACCACCTGGACCATCTCTTTTGCTGCTGGTACTGTAAAAATAAACATGGATAAAAGACAGCCAACCAAAGGATTTATAATGGGTCATGCCCATTTGCCATATTTCAAAAACCACAGGGTTTTTCCCTGGAGGGAGCATAGGAGTGTAGAAAGGGAGGCAAACTGTATAGGTGTTTATTATGCTCCTAGCTTCCTCTTTTGTTATCCCAAACTGCAGACTTAAAGTTCATGCAGCCTGATATTTAGAATGAGATCTTTGGGCAGCCTGGAATAGGGTAGTGTTGGCTAACATGATAAGAAGGCAATCTGTCTTTGAGTTTCCATAAAAAAATAGGTCCTGGAAGACCAGTATGAGAAGGGATATTCAAGAGGTTACCTGGATGCCTTCGTACTTGCTCCTGAAATTTTTTAAAAAGCTGAAATATGTTAAGAGGCTACAAATTTTATTTGGGCTATGGCAATTCTTTGTACTACATCTACTAAATAAGCTGAATAAGACATTATATTTACATCTCCTGGGTAATAAGAAAGGGCTAGCATAATTGCATACAACTCATTCTGTTGTGTGGACTGAAAGGAAGTTCTGACTGCTCCTTTTATAGCTAAGACAAAAGAATATACAGCACAGAAGTTATGTTTGGATGAGGAGCCTGTCTTTGAATTTTTTCTGGGGCTATTTACAATCAGCAGTTCCTTGGTATTTCTGTGGTCTTCTGTAGATATGCTTCTAATATTGGCTCCCCAGGGCACAGCCCAAAATATCATCCATGTAATGTAATAGCATAATCTGTGGAAACTTTTCCTTACTGGGGCAAGAGCAGCAGCCACATAAATCTGACACATGATGGGGCTATTTCTCATTCCTTGTGGTAAAACTGTCCATTCAAATCTTTTAAAAGGCTTGGCAAAATTCATGCTAGGTAATGAAAAGGCAAATCTTTTTATATCCTCCCTATCCAGAGAGATAGAGTAGAAACAATTCTTAATGTCTTTAACCCAAAGAGGCTATTCTCTACTCAACTGAGTAGCAACTTGTCTTATTATAATTTCAATTGCTTCATTTTCCCCCATAGTCTGTGTGATGGTAGTCTGTCTTTGTTCAATGTGCCGCACCCTTTAGCATTGTCAGTATCTTCTTTTTGTCTTCCTCATCCTCCTTTGTTTGGCATCCCATATTGAAAGCTCTTTTTTCTTGATAATATGTGGGATCTCTCAAAGCCAATTTTATTACATTCTACATAGGGAAGGTGTGCTCGGGGATTGAGCCAGGGGACATGGAGTAATATTCAGTTAGTTGTTCTTGCCCAGGTTTCCCCATTATCTGTGGTCCCCTTGAGGAGCTTGCTCTCCTACTTTCTTCATGGCATCATCCTTTGTGCCCTAATCATGTACCCATTTTGACTTTTTTTTTTGGTAGGGGGTATGAGATGTAGGTCTATGCTGAATTACTGACGTGTTTTTTTTTTCTTTTTCCAGTTTTCTTAGCAATTTTTGTCAAAGTGAGTTCTTACTTTTTATTCCTATGCTCTCTAATGTTAATAGGAATGGGTATTGTATTTTGTCAAAAGACTTTTCTGCATCTATTCAGATTATCATATAATTTCTGCTGGGATTTTTATTGATATGGTGGATTATATTGTTTTCCTGACACTGAACCAGCCTTGCATTCCTAGTATAAATCTCACTTGGTCATGTGTATTATTCTGTTGATAAATTGCTGTAATCTCTTTGCTAATATTTTATTTAAAATTTTTCATTAATATTCATCAGAGAAATTGGTCTATAATTCTTTGTTTTGGCTCTTCTTGCTTTAGGTATCAGTACCATATTTGTGTCATAGAGGGAATTTGGCAGAACTTCTTTACCTATTTCCCCCAATAGTCTACATAGTATTGGAATTGATTGTTCTTTAAATGCTTGATAGAATTCTCTTGTGAATCCATCTGGCCCTGAAATTTTTTCTTAGGGAGTTCATTACTTTTTCCAAAGTAATTTATTTCCTTTTCTGTTCATCTGGAAAATGGATGAATTCATCCAAATTGTAGGATTTGCTGCCTACAATGGGCAGCAATAGTTGGGCAAAATAGGGAAAGGTTGAGGTATAGTTGAGGCATATCCAGTGGTCTAGTTTTGCTGTGTTTCTTCTTATAACTATCTTAAAATCTTTTCTAGGAATTTCACTGCTCTACCACTATCATTACTACTTCAATATTTACAGTAATTTTTGTCAAGATGCACTTTCATTATTTTTACTTTTGCTTTATCTGAGATCAGAATTGCTACCCCTGCTTTTTTTTACTTTAACGGAAGCATAATAAATTCTGTTCCAGCCTTTTACCTTTCCTCTATATATGTCTCTCTGTGTCAAATGTATTTCTTATAAACAACATATTACAGGATTGTTTTTTAATCCATTCTGCCACTTGCTTCTGTTTTATGGGAGAGTTCATTCCATTCACAAAACAAAGTTTTTATAAATAACAGGGAGCCATCGGAGTTTATTAGTAGAGTGACATGGTTATAGCTGGGCTTAAGGAAAATCTTCTTGCAGCTGTATGAAGAATGAATTGGGATTGGGTAATTTTGAGGCAGACCATTTGGAGGCCACCTCAATAAGACAGAAGTGTCCTAGTAAGGATTAAATGGCTGTGTGAACAGGGAGATCTGGGTCCAAAAGCCCATTTATTTGCATAGAATTCTTTTCTCACTGATGGAGATCAATGTACTCAGGACACACATGAAGGACAGAGTAGACAGAAATAGAGTGAAAATGAGAGAGAGAGAGAGAACTCTGGTGTGTTCAGGTTTCTTCCATTCTCTTGGAATGAGACTCTGGGAAAAAGCCAGCATGAAATAGAGTTGTAAATCTCACCCAAAGAGAAGTTCCCTAAAGTGTCTTATAGCAAACTGGTGATAGGGACGTCATGGAGTCAGCTCCTCTCTTCTGGGTTTCTTTCCAGACTTGGCTTTTTTTGCTTCAGCAACATATAGTTGGCAACATCAATCTTCTCTTTCCAAAGTCTGTTTTAGTGATAAGTGGTCCTAGGCAATTGGGTGGATAGGTTTGGAATCAGGAAAAACTAAATTTGAATCCTGCCTCTTAAAAATCTCTCAATCTCTTACGTGTCACATGGGAATAAAAATAGGGGCTTACTAGCAATGTTAAGATGTATGTGTGGGTATGTAGATGTGTAGGTACATGGGCAGATGTGATAATAGTTTTTATATTGTGCTTTAAGATTTGCAAAGTAATACATATATAAATGATATCTTTACATAAATATACATATAATTAATATTTATATTGTGCTTTAAGTTTTGCAATGATACATGTTCATTTACAAAAACACAATGTGTATGTGTATGAATATATGTTTGATAATAACTAATATTTATATTGTGCTTTAAGATTTGCAAAGTGATGCATATAAATGTTATATATTTATATAAAATTTATAAATATAAATAACTAATATTTATATCGTGCTTTAAGATTTGCAAAGTAATACATATATAAATGATATCTTTACATAAATATACATATAATTAATATTTATATTGTGCTTTAAGTTTTGCAATGATACATGTTCATTTACAAAAACACAATGTGTATGTGTATGAATATATGTTTGATAATAGCTAATATTTATATTGTGCTTTAAGATTTGCAAAGTGATGCATATAAATGTTATATTTATATAAAATTTATAAATATAAATGATAACTAATATTTATATCGTGCTTTAAGATTTGCAAAGTGATGCATATAATATATATTTACAAAAATAAATGCTATACATAAATGATAACTAATATTTACAGTGTGCTTTAAGGCTTGCAAAGTGACACATAAATGATACTTATTTGCATACATTTTATACATATAAATGATAATAGCTAATATTTATTTTGTGCTTTTAGGTTTGCAGTGATATTACTGATGTATTTGTACATTTATATAAGATACATAAATGATAATCGCTAACATCTATATTTTATACATAAATTTTATGTAAAAATATGTAAATGTAACTAATTAGGTGCCTTCCGGTTTGCAAAGTCAGACACTCATTATTGCCATTATGTCCGACCTCTTTTAGTCGGATGAAGCCGAGGTTAGGAGAAGCTCCGAGACTTGTAAATGCGTGGCTGTACGACTCCTAAGTGTCGGAGGAAGGATTTGAACCAGAGGACTGATACAAGAAGCCATCGGGGCAGAAACAGCAAGCTCTGGCAACAGGTGGATCGTAAGGCGCACTGAGGAGACCAGAAGCCTGAAGGGCCTTCAGTGCGGCCGCGGGAGTGCACAAGCCAGAAGGCCGGGTGGAAGCTGCACCGTGGCTGTTAGCAAAGCTAGCTCTGCCTCTCCGTCCCGCTCCGGGAGAGGTTCTAAAAGTCCAGAAATCTCGTCTCCGTAATAAGACTCACAGGGCTGATCAAACGTGATGATCCACGGAGGATTCGCAGTCGCAACATCTGCTTCCGGGTCAAAAGGAAGACCTCTCTAGGGTCTCGCCGCCGGCGACCCGCAGTAACTTGGACAGTTTTTTCCATCAGCCCCCCGGGCCCATCAGCTTTGTTTCCACCAGACTGGGGGATAGCGAGCTTGGAGTACCCTACAGTCCCTTCACATATCCCCGTCCGTGGGGTCTACGATTCTCAACTCCACAACGTCCTGGACAACCACATCATTCCCCAGTCACGCATGGCTCCCCCAATTACAGAGCGCAACCGCAGAGCCCCGAAAACCTTCCCCACCCCAGTCCGTTAGGCGGCAGCAGATTTCTCGAACGTCGCGCAAATTTCAGAATGCAGACCCGCTCCGCTCCCATGAGCTGCGAAGCGCCAGTGTGGGGAGGAGAAGGGGCGTTTGGGAATTGTAGTTCTCAGGCTTCATTGGATAAGGGCGCGCCCCCTGCCTGGGCTCGGGGCGGAACTTCAGCTCCCGGCCGTCTGCCCAGAGTAGGAGGGACTTGTAGGAAAAGGGGCAGGGAGTGTGAGGAAAAAATGGGAGGAGCCATGAGGGAAGGCAGCCGAAGGGGTGGGGCCTAGGGTAGCTGAACCGCCGTTGTCGCTGCCGCCGCCGGGGGTCTGGGAGATCTTCCCCGAGAGTCTAGGAGGATCCAGTCCACGCGCGCGGGGGTCAGGCGGGCGGGTGCACGCGCGCTTGCAGTCCTGGGGGGGAGGGTGGTCGCGCGGAGGAATCCCCTCCCCACCCGCTCTTCGCCTCCCGCCGTCCCCCCTGCCTTCCTCCGACCCCGGGACGCCGGGGAGCCCGGCGCGCGGCGGGGGCGCGAGGTGGAGCGGGCGGGGGCGGCCAATGCGAAACTGGCTGGTGCTGCTGTGCCCGTGTCTGCTCGGGGCCGCGCTGCACCTCTGGCTGCGGCTGCGCTCCCCGCCGCCCGCCTGCGCCTCCTCCTCCTCCTCCGGGGCCGGCCCTGCAGGTGAGCTTCTGGAAAGGTGAGGTGGGGCGGGGGGAGGGGCTCAGCAGGTGCGGGCTGGGGGGCAGGAGCAGGCTCCGCGCCTCTCCTGCCCCCTCCCCCCCTTTCCTAACTGCTGCCCTCCTCCTAACTAGCACCAAGATGTGCTGGAGTAAGGGAGACCGCCAAACAGTCACAATAACGACGGCCAACCTTTCTGTAGCGTTTTAAAGCTTGCCAGGCGCTTTCTCATCGGATACCAGAGTGAAAACCACGTACAGGCGAAAGCTAATAAATATTTTTTCGTATTCTCTGTACAGAAAAGCTCGCCGGCTTGCGTGATCTCTTGCTCCCATTCCCTGTAGCCTTTCACGCCCGCACCCACACACACACGCCTCCACTAGTGGAAGTCCTTTTGCTTGTGTTCAGGCTGGCCTGGTCCGAATGCCCACGATCGGCCCCGCTACTTTGGGCCGTTCTAGACCTCGATTCTCCTTAAACTCGAAGTTTGTCCGGATAGGATTGTTGCTGCCCATTGCAACCTTAAAAAAAAAAAAAAAAAAATCTGATCTTTAAAGAATAACTTGCTTTTAATGTCGTAGTTTTGTTTTTTGCATGCTTGCGAGAGTTGAAACAGATCCAGACTTGAAATAAGCATGGCTCTGGTGAAAGTTCTCTTTGAATTTAGCTTTCTAGTTCCACTGGAGTGTAAGTGAAAATATTCGAGTCATTTTTTATTTGATCGTATCTATTTTTTGGTGAAATATTTTTGGCAAAAAAAAAATTAAATTCTTGAGAATAAAGTTTTTGTCTCTTTTCAGGCTATTCATTTTAAGAAGAAAACTTCCCGATCAGGAAAGAAAGTTGTGATTATAGGAGAAACCTTTAAAACTATTAGGGACCAAATCTGTTATTTTATATTTAATTCTACTGGGGAATTGCTTAAAAAATAGAGTCCTCTGGCAACTCAAAGTTTCTAAAACCAGCATAGAATATTTGGAAATCCTTAGTTCTCACTTATTAAAAGTAATTCTTAGTCCTTGATAGGTATTCTTTGTTTGTTTTGATTCTCTTTCTCTGAAAGAAAAAGTACCAGCAGGTTGAAAAAACTTTTGTGTTGTCCTTACAATTAAGTCCTGTTCAAATAGGATTTGGTGTATCTACTGTTGCAGTTCTTTTAAGTTTCATAGGAAAAAAAAAAAACAACATATTTAGGTTTTCCTAAATTGAGCTGAGCAGTAATTTAGTGCATTTAAAGATCCAATATTGTCCTGTGCAATTTGTTGGGTTCTTGATTTCCTTTATGGGCTTTTTTTCTTCCCTCCATTGGCATGATGTTCTCATGATATTAGTCAGTAGGTATTTATGGAACATTCTGAGTGTGTAATGACCTTACTCTAGGTGCATGGGATGACATAAAAAAGAATAAATAAACTTTATATTCATAACTTAAGTGGTGGTGTTGTTCAGTCACATCCAACTCTTCCTGACCCTGGATAGCACACCAGTAGTATCCAGGAGGTTTTCTTGGCAGAGATATTGGAGTGCTTTGTCATTTCCTTCTTCAGTGGATTAAGGCAATCAGTTAATCGACTGTCCTAAGGTCACACAGATATAAAGGTCTGAGGCTGCATTTAACTCAGGTCCTAACCCCAGACCCAGCATTCTGCCTACTGTGCCACCTTGCTGTTCAGGAGTCGTTAATTACCATAGGGGGAAAATGGCCGTCTAAGCTTATAACTCCTAAAATGATTGCTTTATATATAATTCAATAAAGCCCTCTAGTATTAATGTAGCCCAGTATAATAGAATCATAGAACCTTTGAGTTTGGAGAGTATTTAAAAGTAATTTAATTCAGAATCTCACCCAAAGCTGGAGTTTCCCTCCCCTCACCCCCCACAGAATCTAAAAATGGTAATCCTGTCTTTGTGTGTAAGAAAACCCATCCTTTTGATGGACATTTGTAATAGTGACAAACTTTTGCTTTTAGGTAAATATTTTCCTATGATCAACCTTTGGCCCCTGTATACCCTCTTGGTATAGCATAAAACAAGCATTTTATCCTTTTCCATGTGATAAATCTAAATTTATTTAAAGGCAGCTGTCCTTCCTGTGAAGGAGGAGCAGCTTTGGTTGAGGGCAGGGCTTATGCAAGCCCACCAAGCCCTGGAGAATTTGGGAGAGCTGAGGCCCCTCCTAGTGGATTAAACACCTGGACTCTTTAAGGGAGTGGGTTAAGAGGAAAGGTAGAAGATGTCAGGACCTGGAGTCCAGAAGGCCTGAGTTCCTGTCCAGTCTCTTGATACTTGCCTGGGTGATCTTGAGTGGGCATGTTTCCTTATGTGTAAAAAAGAAGATGGAATTTGAAAGGAAGTAAGCTCCTTAATATTCAAGACAGGGACCATGGGCTTGCTGCTATTCTTTACCTCTAATGTCATTTTAATTTTTACAAATCTGGTTTCTATAAGAGAGACTGCCTCATGGAGACTGTTTCTTGCCTAAGGTTTGCAAGAGAATATTTTGTCTGAGTTTGCCTTCCTAGATATATCTATTGTGACATAGCTAAATGATAACATGCTATGTCCTGCTTTTATTTTTGCTGGTTTTGCACTAAATTAATTGGGGGAAGAGGGAAGAAGTGGTAGTGAAGAACAAAGCTGAAATAATGTACATTGTGGATAGAAAGTTAATGAGAATCGCGTGGTTGCATTGGTATTTGTGTCTTTGGAGTTGTTTCCATGCTTTAGATGGTAGCAAATCATAATAAAGTGCTAATTGTTTAGACATATTCAAAATATGATTATTATACATAAAGGAACAAATTCACATTATTAGTTATAGTAAAAATAACCATGACCTTTAGGTTAAGGTCAGCCTTGTGGGTTTTTTCACTTGAGTTTAATGTTTCATTTTTAGATATGGAAATAAATCTGAAAGACTTGTTATGTTAGTCTTTGCACAGCTTCTGGAATAGAGTGCCACGTATGTAGTTGTTGCCAATAAATGTTGATTTATTTATTTGAAAATCCAGCATATTCAGTAACTTTGTAATTAAAGTAGAACTTGTTTTATTAATTGGTCTCTACAATTGTGGATTTCCTTGTTAGAAATCTCTAATGAAAATGAGGGCATTACCATCTGTTTTGCTGCTTGGCCTGACTTGCAGCTGAAGCCTTCTTTATGTGTGTCTCCCTCTTAGAATGTGAGGTCTTGGAGAGCCAGGACTATCTTGTGTTTCTGTTTGTGGCTCCAGATCTGACCACAGTACATGTACAGATTTAGTACTTTAAAAAGATGTTTTTTGTTTTTTAAGAAATAGAGTAGGAATTAAAATTCACCTGAAGCATAATGGTTTTACCTAGCATCCTTATTTTAATTGTGTCCTTAATTTTCAATAATGTTGCTTGTGAGAAATACCTTGTTGGATTCTGCTTTCTATTCCATTTTGCTATCTTCTGTTTTTTGGATGAGTTCATCTCATTAATGTTCATAGTTAGGACTGTTAAAGGATCATAGAGATAGAATTGGAAAGAACTTGAGCAGTCCCTAAGTCAGCTACCACATTTTACAGATGAGGAAACTGAGACTCAGAGATTTGCCCCAAATTTTCTAGTTATTATATGTCTTAAGTCAGAGCTGAACCCCTGTCATCTTAGTGTTTATAAAATGCATTAGTTAACAAAATGCCTCGCTCAAATCCCTCCACATGGCTGTTAAAGATATTTTCCTATTTAACCATGCCACTTCCTTACTCCATAAATTCCAATGGTCCTTTATTGCTCCTGGAATTAAATATAACTTCTCTTGTCATTTAATGCCCTCCATTATCTAGTCTTATCTTAACTTTACAGCCTTATTATTCATTACTTCCTCTGCAGCCAAATTGGTCTTCTTTTGATTTTTCACAAGACTGCATTTGCCATCTCTAAGCCTTTGTACTTACTATTCCCCCTTTTCACTTCTACCTATTGTCTCTTGTTTATCTTAAGATTTGGCACAAAGACCCTTTTGTGAAATAAGCCTTTCTTGAATCCTACTCAGATGCTTATCTGTCTGTCTGTCAGGATTTTTCTGGGCAGGAAGTGTCTTTGTATACCCTGTACCTGGCAGTTAGGTGACTAATAAATGCTTATTGGTTGGTTGATCCCAACAGCCTCCACCCCAAGTGAAATAGTAATAATGACACTATATCTATCAAATAGAAGAGGAAACAGACTTAGAGACATTGCCAAATGCCACATAGGTAGATGACAGATTGGGCAGATCCTGGACTTGATCCCTGGGGTTCAAATTCAAGTCCAGTAGGACACTTTTAAGTGTTTTTAAAATATGTGTTGATGCCTTTTTTATATCAAATTCAAGATCCCTTATATACTATCCCACCCCAGAACCTTTCTAACAAAAGAGTAATGCTAAATTTGGTGTCTGACAACACATAAAACATTGGTGTTTGTTCCTACCTCCCTAGAAAGAGAAGAGAAATGCATCTAGTGTTTATCCTTTATATCCCCATCCAACGATCAATGTAAAATATTTAAGTTTTACTTACTCCAGTGACAGCATTCAGATTTTTCAAGAATTAAAGTGTCAGTGTCTATTTCATTGAATGAGAAAATGATATTTTCATTTTGAAGAGGAAATTGAGGTACCAGAAAATAATGGTTTGCTAAGATAATGAAGCCTATAAAGCATCTGATTTCTCTTACCTTATTATATGCTTTCAGTGTTAAATTGATCAATGACAATATATTAAGCACCTACTATGTACCAGGCACTTTGATGACTATTAGAGATAAAAAGACAAAAATAAAACAGTCCTTACCCTCAAGGGAAAGGATCTTAGAGTAGGCCAGGGAAAATATGATGAGGACTTGATCTGAGGGAGATCATCATGTCCTCTACATAGGAAAGATGTAGAGGTAAAAATGACAGAATTTGGCAGTTCATTGACCATGTGGGATGAGACAGAGTGAAGAGTCAAAGGTAATGCTTAGATAGTAAACCTGAGGAGGAGGAATAGAGGTAATATAAAAATAATTCTTAATAGAGATGGGTTTTGTAGAAAAATTTCTCTTTTTTTCAAGTTGAGTTTGAGATAGGTGTGGGACAATCAATTTGAAATTTCCAATTTAAAGGTACAAACAACTAGGGCTTGATATATAGATTTAAAAGTAGTCATCATCAGTATGGATGAAGTTTCTAAGTGAAAGAATATAGAATAGTAGTATTAAACACAAATACAAGTGGGGCTACTAAAATGTACAAAAGGATCTCTGTGGGCTACATATTGACTTAGATATAGCCTCCACGTTAATATTATCTTTGGTCTGTGGTAGTTTTATTTTACTAAATATTACCAATTACACTAATATAATGTTGGTGGAGTTGTGAACTGATTCAGCCATTCTGGGGAGCAGTTTGGAATTACACGAAAAAGACTATCAAATTGTGCATACCCTTTTTTAGTTGGGAAAATAAAAAAGGGAAAAGGACCAAAATGTGCAAAAATGTTTGTAGCAGTCCTTTTTATAGTGGCAAGAAACTGGAAACTGATAGGCATTCGCCTATCAGGTGGGGGATGATTGAATAAGTTATGTTATGTGAATGTAATGGAATGTTATTGTTCTACAAGAAACAGTAAACAATGATTTCAGAAAGGCCTGGAGAGACTATGCTAATTGAAATAAGTAGAAGTAAGAGAACATTGCATACAGCAACAAGATAATGAGATCATCAATTCTCATGGACTTAGCTCTTTTCAAGTGCCTTATGATGGTATAAGTGATCTTGGGTACCCAAAGCCAAGGTTTAAGTATAGTCCCAAGAACAGATGCAGTCTATATCCATTGTCTAAAGACCAACTTAAGTATATAGGGGTTCTTTACCAGACTGGCCATGAAACTGCCAAAGCCTATATGTATGCTATTTGAGGGATTTTAGTGAGCATCAATTAAAGGGAATGTCTATACCATCAAAAATCAGAGATCCTTGAAGTACAATACAGTGATAATTCATTGTGTTGATAATGGCTTGTTTGTTTTTTGTTTTGTTTTTTTTAATTTTCCAGTTTTTGGACATAAGTATTTTTGCTGGTTTTTCTACTATTACATATAAAGCAACTATAATATGTTTGATTAGAAATGTCTTTTAATAGTAACATTAAGAGGTATACCTATTAAGACAGTGGTTCATACCCTAGAACTCATTAATTAAAAAAATTTTTTTTGATACTGTTTTTTTTTCCTAATAAAATTGGTTTCCCTTGTAATTCTATGTTTTACTTTATACATCTAAAAACATTCTGAGCAGGATTTATCACACTTCCAAAATTACCCGTGAAATTTAAGGGAAAAAAAATTAAGAATCCTTTTTGGTGGGACCACATCAAAGTGTCATGCACGTCCCTAGTATGAAATTAGCCTACCAGCTATTCCTGAAATATGTTGCTCTTTGTCCTAGCCCAGTTCTTTTGTTCTTCTTTTCTGGAAAGCACTCTCCCTTTATCTGCCTCTTAATTTAAGTGCAATCTCCTGCACAAAACCCTTTCTCTTGATTCCCCTCCCCAATAGTTGTGTTCTTAACATTACTTTATCATTACTAAACAGGAAGCCCAACACACATTAGGTACTTAATAAGTGGTGTTGAATTTGTTAAATCAGTAATAAGGACCCATATCACCAAGTGTCTACTGAATGTTTCAAATTAATGCCTATATACATCTTAAACTTAGTGTGTGTTGCAGGGTATGGTTAGTAGGAAAAGAGAAAGATAAGCAGTTATGATCAGTGAATTTCCAAAGTTCTGGATGTTGAAGATGGAGTAGTTCTGTGAGATGGCAAGGGTAAGCTGGTTAAGATGTGTCTATATTAGTTTCCAACCCCTGAAGTGGGATGGAGAAGGAAACAGTTGAGGTTGAAGAATTGAAAAGATCAAATTGCTAAAATATTGTCAACTTAAAATTGAAGTCTCTGAGTATCATAGCAAGAGATAGGAAGAAGAAAATTGTTTATGAGTTAGGTACTGAATTCCCTGGGGAGAAAGGGGGAGTTAGAAAGTGCTGGGAAGAGAAATGGTACAAATAATCCTTTTAAAAGTAAAGGTGAAATGTTGATAGGCTGTAATCAGGAAGCAGCAATGGGGAACAAGAAATATGTCCAACCCATTCTGGCTGGTGAGTGGGGACAAAGAGTGGGAGAAAGTCTGGACATCTGGGAAAGTTTGCAAGGATAGTATTTCTTTGCTGTAGCCAAGTTTCTGTAAAAGCAAAAGTGGCTGAAAAGTATTGGTAGGAAAAATAGATGGGAGTGAAAGAGGACTTATGGATGATTGTGCAGGGACTAGTTTGAAAAGGAATGTTCCATGTGGTAGAAGAATATAGCTAGGTGATGAGACCTTGACTTTGAGTGGGACTGGGGAGGAGTAGAAGTATAGATAGATTCAGAAGGAGGTAGGTTGCTATCATGAGTTCTCTAGCTCCACTAAACTCAAAAAGGATTGGCCATTAATTTTTGTCAAAATATAGAATCTTGGTGAATGTGTACCTCTGGGAGATAGCTCCTTTAAGTTTCTCTACTTCTGAGGTAATACTAAGTGAACCTGATGATTAGAGCCCTGCCTGTTTGAGGTTTTGTGCATATTGCTAAAGTTTCTAAAACTGGTTGGCAGAAGAGAAGACAAGGAAGGCCCTACTTTTTAAACATTTTTTTTTCTCACTCCTTTTAGCTAGGTCTTCAAATCTTGTTTAGCTACATCTTCTAAGAAAATTTAAACTTAAGGTAAATGGAAGGTTAACTTTAAGACATTTACCAAAAGGGCTGATTTTTCTTTCCTACTCTTTGAGTTTGTTAGATAAGGAATTTGTTGACCCTAAAATTACCTAATATTAAAAGGTTATAGAATTATTGAAAAATGCTGACCTTTTCAAGCAGAAAAACCAAGGAGAAAAATGATGATTGATTGTCTCCCTAAACTAATTCTTGGTTTAAAGAATTTAAAATATTGAAATGTTTTTTTAAATATTTAAATTTTTAAAATATTTTAAGCTATTTGAAAAAAATAAAGTATTTAAAATACAATATTTGATTCTGTGATTATTGTTGATGCATAGGATGTGTCTAAATCATTGTCACTTATTTCTAGATCAGCTGACTTTATTTCCTCAGTGGAAATCAAAGCATTATGATGTGGTAGTTGGTGTACTGTCAGCTCGAAATAATCATCAGCTACGTACTGTGATCAGGAATACCTGGTTGAAGCACTTGAAACAGCATCCAGAATTAAGTCAACGGTAAGGTGTTTCATAATTAGTGACTGGGATATATAGAAACATAGCTTATCTTGAGCATTTATTTTGAAAATTATACTGTACAGACTGCATCAATATAGGAGAAATTATATCTGGCTTACAATTATGGCCAAGAAATAAATTTAACCAAATTATTTTTAGACATAATATGATGGGAGGAAGAGTATTTTGTTGAATTTTTTTTATTTTAGGTAACCACTATTTTAATCTTATCGTAGCACCTCTTACATACCATAGCCTTAGAATGAAAAAATATATGTAGCTGTGCCAAAAACTTGTTCTCTCTAACGCCACAAAATTAACTGTTTTTAAAAATCAGGATATGCATGAAGTGAAGTTTTGTGGAAGTTTTCAAGTCACAAGTGAGGCAAAATATTTGTGTACTCTATTTCTTGCACTGAGTTTTGGTAAACTGCCTTGTCTTTTGGTTTTTAGATAGAACACATACAGATTAACAGAAACCCAGTACTCTTTTTTCTCTTGTTAACTGACTTTCTCCGATGATTGTAGGGGTCAGTGGAAGGGATATCTATATAAGGAAAGGTTTATAGCAGTGGGAACATGCCCATTTAATGTGCCTTTTTGGCAGGCATTGAACCAGAGCTCTTTGGGGCTGGGTAACTTAAAGAGCCAAATTTGTCAAAGTGAATTTTATGGTCACCAACAATTAGTATTAAGAAATATAGATTTCAAATCTTTATTTCCAACTGTTTTCATTCTTAGAAAGCATTTATTAAAGGTTCTTTTATGTCTTCATCCCAAAAGAATAGTATATCTGTTATCTTTTACATAATATGTGAACAAATTTTGAAAATTAAGTTACTAGAAAAGAATTTTTTAATTGAAAAGCTTTTTATCTTTTAACAATTTGTCTTGTCATACTTTGACTTTAATAATCTTAATAGCTTGTTTTTGAAAGTGATTGGATATCCCTATGACCCTAGGGAGAATTATTCTACAGTTCTTCCTACAATTATGTTGCCTTTATAGTTGTATTTGAGAAAGAGCATATAGCATGGATAAGTCATATGGGACTAATGTCTACAACAGAAATTTAAAATCATTAATGATTTCTATTTATACACACATCTCCCAAACTGATTGTTAAAGAAAGAGATTCTGCCTTGATTGGCCATCAACAAAAATAAAAAAACAAACAAACAAACTATATATATTTTTACAAAGTATGTTTGAATTTCAGAAGTCTTACATTTCATAGTGGAAAGTTGTGCTTAGATAGCACTTTGATGTAGACCTTCTTTATAAAATCACATTGTAATGATACAAATATAAACAGTCATAATCCAGAATTGTCTATTATTGGTGTGGGCTTTTAGTGGTGGCCAAATGTAGAATGTGTCCTTTAATTGTAAAGTAAGATTAGAAATGGGCTTGTTTTATTTAGTATTTTTTGTTTGGTTCTTTTCTTTAGCATGGAGGTAAAGTGAAGCTAGAAAGTTAATTTTTGTTAGTATTTAATGACTAAAAAGAACAAATGTTGAAATGGGCATAGGAGGAAGCTGCATGTTCAAGATGGAATTTTATTAATTGATGTTAATACCAACAAATCTCTTCAGTGTTCTTGTGAAGTTTATAATAGGTGCTCGTGGCTGTAATGTGCCTGTGGAAGACCGAGAAGACCCTTACTCCTGCAAACTGCTGAACATCACTAATCCCAGTGAGTTCTATTTATATGTTAGCATTTATAGTTATAATATTTCTGATTGTCCTCTCTGGATTTTTCTCTCTTTTCTGCCCTAGGATGACTGGCAATCACAATACTTAGATTATTAATTAAGAGTTGCTGACTTTAGCTGTATGAAGTTTTTCTTGACAAATCAAACCTCCCTCCTCCATTTAAATCAAACCTCCTTCCATTTCTGACAGATGGGAGTCTATCAGCAGGTGTAAAATTTCAGAAGGACATGGTTTTTCTTTTCTTTTATGTTATCAAATAGAAAATTAAATATATCATCAAGTATATGCAAATTTTTCTTTCATCTATAAAAGAAAGTTAAATGCTTATGTTACTGAGTTTTGAACTCTTTGCAAAGTCATTTTTATCACATATTGTTAATTCAAATTCCAGTCTCTAGAAATATTTCAAATTAATTACATAATCAGTTTTGTAATGTGTTTGTGACTTTCTCAGGAATCCATCATCTTAAGCTGCTGTAACACAGACAAGTAAAATTAAAATCACAAACAGAAATCTATAGCACAGTGCAGTGAAGAGCTTGAAAGTACTTTGAAAACATTCTTTTTAATTTTCAATAAACTTCCATCATCATAATGAAAAGTTTTGAGCAGTTCTTGGCTGGGATTGGGGAAGAGGGGGTTACTTCATCTTTGTGGAATTTTGAAATGCCAATTTAGGGAAATTTGAAATCTCCTTTCTAAGGATACACATTTTATTTATTGTAAAACTCTCGTGAACCAAGCTGAAACAAATTAAAATATGATTGGGATACATTTGACAAAATAAAAATACCATAGATAATATTACTATGTGCTTTTCTAAGTCAATATGAAGTCTTTAGAGATCTGCTTTAGTGGCTCCATTTCTATTTGAATTTGATTTCACCACTTTAGGGGAGAAATTGAATTTTTCTTTTCTATATTTTACATATGCTGCATTCAGTCTCTATTACTAGTCAACAAATTTTTGTCAAACATTTCAGATATATCTCATTTCCCTAAAATCCGTATTTTTTGAAGCTTTGTTTTTTGTTTTTGCTATTTGGGGGGAAGAGAAAGAAACCTAACAGATGATTGTTTTATTTTTATAAGCAGTCACTTGCTTTATATTACCAGCCCAAGTTAAAGCAAAAATTGTATATAGGTGTAAGGTTTTATTTGTTTTGTCATGTAGCATTTGTTTCTGATCTCTTCTAATTCTTACTCTGTGTCACAGTTATTACATTGTCCTCATTTGAAATAATAACACCTTTGCTCTATCTACATCTTAAGGTTTTTGTGAACAAAGTGCTTTATAAAATTGTATATAAATGGGAATTGTTATTATTTCCTTAGTTTTAAATCAGGAAATCGAGGCCTTCACTCTGCCTGAAGGAACTGCATCAGGATTCTCTGAGGATCAAGTTGTCAGTGTGAGCTTTCGAGTTCTCTACCCAATTGTCATTACTAGTCTTGGAGTCTTCTATGATGCTGGCAATGTGGGTTTCCAGAGGAATATTACTGTCAAGGTGTATCAAGCAGAACAGGAGGTATTGCTCTGTTGCATAAATTGTTTTCCCCAGCCTTCTTCCCCGATCCCTTAATTTCTTTCCCATTTTGTCAGTATTAAATTTGTTTTCCCTAGAAAAGGTCTACAAAATGAGTTTGCCCCTTTGTGGTTCAGAAACTTGATTTTCCTTTAATATAATGGAACTTTTTTTTGTAGCTCTTGTATTGAGACATGCTCATGTCTATGACCAGTTATATATTTTATATTATACTATATGTTGTGTCAGGTTATTATATATCGTCAATTGTATTGCACTCATATGTATTAATGTATATGTGAAATTGTCCTTATTTTTCAAAAAGAATGCCAAAGTAAGAAAAATAAGATCAATGAGTCTCTATAGGTTTCCTAATTGTTGTAATACAATTTAGTTATGATTTAGTGTGCAGTAGAAAATAGTGCAAGATCAACTTTTTAAAGCTGTTTTACTCTGCTTCCATAGCCAGTAGCCACCATTATAATTTTTAACTTCAGTCTATTTTAATGTGTTTTCATTACTACTTAGATTTATTGTCATAAATAGTTATTGTCTTTTTAAAAAAATCTACTTTAGCAAAGAGTATGATATAAATCCAATCAACATGTGTTTCAGGTACTTGGGAAAATTTCCGCTGATTTAGAGAGTTGTTTTTCCATAGTGTGTTTCATTTGAAGGATATGATTTGTTCTGCTTGGCAGAGCCCTCCCAAAGTGGAATGAGCTTTCCTCACTTGGGGTCTTCAAGCAATGTATAATTCTTCCCATCCTTGGTAACTTTTCAGGTGTGTTGTAGAAAGGATTCTTGTTTAGCTAGGGGTTGAACTACTTGGTCTCTGACCTGTTCTTTCTGAGTCTTTATTTCTATCAGCTAAATATGTAATTCAGATTTGCTTCTAAAAGATATGCACATAGTAAGAGAAATAGAATAAAGGGCAGTCTTGGTGAAATTAGAAAAAGAATTCCTCTGTTGTGATTGCTGTATTCATAGAGCTCCTCCACTGGCATGGATGTATTTGACCACAATCTGGTATTATTGCTGTGAAAAGAACCTCATCAAGTTAATAGCCAATTAGCATATAATTCCATCTGTTATGCTTCAGTTACATTTCTTCTCTCTGGGAAATCCTTTAAGTGACATAAGAATTGTACTCCTTAGTAAGCCACCGTACTTAATCTGGAAATTAGGACCTGCTGTGACTTGCCAACATCAGCTACTTAATTGTCTGGATGGTAGATGAAGATGTGCCTAGCTCATTATTCTGAATGAGTATACCACCAGCAGGGGTGCCCAATTCATAAGTACAGTGCTTTGACCATGTTATTGATTTGACCTTTAGCTGCCCTCTTTATTTACATGATCTTATATATAACTGGTGACAGGTTCACTGTCAATGTTCTAAAGTAATTTCTAGCTTAAGTCAGTACTGGCACATATTCAAAAGCCCCACACAAAACTATATTCAGACCTACCTCTTCCTATTACCAAGGTTATAGAACCTTTTTTGCCTGTAAATTAGTGATGTTTACACCTGCATCTTTGAAAAAGCAAAAGTGTGTTTCTGCACCATTTGTAAAAGCTAATATTTAAGAGAAAAAGAAATTCTAACAAAAACTAATTTTGGAAACCTTGTGTATAATTTTATTTTTTAAATTAGAGTGACTTATTTTAGTTTGAAAATTAAATGACATCATTGGTGTAGTGATGGGAAAATACAAGGAGATTCAATGTCATAACCTGATGATAAATGGAAGAGGAAAAGAGAGGGATCTGGGGTTGGTAGAAATGAATATCGATTTAACCAAATAGGATATCAATATTCCTAATGATTTCAGGAGAGGGAGGTGTCTTTTGTATTATATGTGCATAATAATGTATTTAACAAGATATGAAGTGACTTTTTCCCCTGATTTTTAATGATCCTATTATCACTTTTTTTCCCTGACTCTATCGATCCACAGGAAGCTCTCCTTAGTGCTCGTTTCAGTCCCCCCAGCTGTGGAGTACAAGTCAACAGACTATGGTACAAACCAGTGGAGCAGTTCATCTTGCCAGAGGTATGAGGTAGAAGCACTAGTGGTGTACTTGAGGAGGTGATGTTGCTGCTTACTGATCCAATTTGGGAACTCATTTTGGAGCCAGGAGGGAACTCTTGCCTGACTAAATCTTTACCAGACTTCTTTATCAAGGTCAGGAGGAATAGAACACAGATGCAAATTCTTGAGAGTCCTTAAAATACTAGTGAAATTATTAGAAGACTTGCATTTTCTTTTTCTTTTTTTTCCCCTCTCTTTTTATTTATTTATTAATATTGTTAAAGGCTTTTATTCACAAAGCATATGCATAGGTAATTTTTCCAACATTAATCCCTGCCTTAACCCCCTGTTGCAAATTTTCCCCTTCTTTCCCCATCCCCTCCCTTACCTATCAGGCAGTCCAGTACATATCAAATATGCCAAAAATACATGCATACATATTCACAAAGCCATGTAGTTGTATAAGAAAAATCAGATCAAGAAGGAAGAAAAATAAAAACTGAGAAAAAGGAAACAAAATGCAAGCAAATAACAGAGAGAGAGAGAGAGAGAAAGAAAGAGAGAGAATACTCTGTCTGTTCCCATGGTTCTCTCTCTGCGTGTAGATGGCTCTCTTCATCACTAAACAGTTGGAACTGCTTTGAATCATCTCATTATTGAAGAGAGCCATATCTGTCAGAATTGATCATCATATAGTCTTTGTATATGAGTATAATGATCTCCTGGTTCTGCTCATTTCACTTAGCATCAGTCCATGTAAGTCTCTCCAGGCCTCTCTGGAATTATCCTGCTGGACATTTCTTACAGAACAATAATATTCCTATACCATAACTTACTCAGCCATTCTCCAATTGGTGGGCATCCACTCAGTTTCAGTTTCCAGTTTCTTGCCACTACAAAAAGGGCTGCCACAAACATTTTTGCACGTGTAGGTCCCTTTCCCTCCATTAAGATCGATGTCTTTGGGATATGATCCCAGTAGAAACATTGCTGGGTCAAAAGGTATGCTCAGTTTGATAACTTTTTTGAGCATAGTTCCAAATTACTCTCCAGAATGGTTGAATTTGTTCACAGTTTCACCTACAATGCTGAATCTTAAGAATTAATTTGAGCTTTGCTGAATCAGACTTATTAGCACTGAAGAAAAATAGCTATGGGCAGTTTACATGTATGGAGTCAGTAGAGAATGGAAAGACTGAGAGACAAATAGTCTTACTTTCTTCCATGTAAGAGAAGGGAGTATATAATTGTCTATCATTTTATTCCCTCCTGGAGTGTTCACTTAATAGCCTGCTGGGATAGTATGTCAGCTTGTCAGTAGTGCAGCTTGTCAAGTAAGCAAATCTCTTGAAATGTTTTCATAGAGTAACTCACTGAGGCATAAATTTCAGGAGGGGGTCAAAGAGTTAAATGAAACTTGCAGCATGTGCCACTTGAAATATTGCTTAGTCTAATTTCAGGTTACTTTAGCATAAAAACCAAAACTAATTTCAGTATTTAAAAAATCAGATCGTTTTGGTTCACCTGAGTCAATTAGACTTCTACATTTTTCTTTGTATGTACCTGGTTTTTTTTGTTTTGTTTTCCACTTTATTTTTTTATTATAGCTTTTTAATGTACAAGATATATGCATAGGTAATTTTTCAGCATTGACAATTACAAAACCTTGTGTTCCAACTTTTCCCCTCCTTCCCCCCACCCCTTCCCCCAGATGGCAGGTTCACCCATACATGTTCAATATGCTAAAGTATAAATTAAATACAATATATGTATACATGTTCAAACAGTTATTTTGCTGTACAAAAAGAATCAGACTTTGAAATAGTGTACAATTAGCCTGTGAAGGAATTAAAAATGCAGGTGGACAAAATAGAGGGATTGGGAATTCTATGTAGTGGTTCATGGTCATCTCCCAGAGTTCTTTTGCTGGGTGTAGCTGATTCAATTCATTACTGCTCTTTTGGAACTGATTTGGCTCATCTCATTGTTGAAGAGGGCCACATCCATCAGAATTGATCATCATATAGTATTGTTGTTGAAGTGTATAATGATCTCCTGGTTCTGCTCATTTCACTCAGCATTAGTTCATGTAAGTCTCTCCAGGCTTTTCTGAAATCATCCTACTGGTCATTTCTTACAGAACAATAATATTCATATACCACAGTTTATTCAGCCATTCTCCAATTGATGGCATCCTCTCAGTTTCTAGTTTCTGGCCACTACAAAGAGGGCTGCCACAAACATTCTTGCACATGAGGGTCCTTTTCCCTTCTTTAAGATCTCTTTGGGATATAAGCCCAGTAGTAACACTGCTGCATCAAAGGGTCTGCGTAGTTTGATAACTTTTTGAACATAGTTCCAAATTGCTCTCCAGAATGGCTGGATGTTATATATCTGTTTTTGAAGAGGAATTAAAACTTATAATGATTATCTCTTCCCATCTGTACCTCTTTTTGTCAGTTTAAAAAGTTATTAATACATTTCATGTGGACACAGTAGACAGTCCCCTCTTAACCTCCAGAAATCCTTTATAAAGTACCATCATGACTTATCTTTTTGTTAACAGAGAGGTGCCTTAAATTTGACAGAATGATATTAACATTGACTTTTGCCTTCTGTCTTTCCAGTAAGCATCCTCAGTGAATCCTTTTTTGATTAGACTTTAAATGACTTCTGAGTTTAAAAATCTATTGTAAAATAACATTAAAACCATGGATCATTTGTATTTATTTCTTCCTGAAATGTTTGTAATGTTTTTCATTGGGCCTTGCATAGAGTATCTGCTTTAAAAATACTTATTTGAATTAATTATGGTGATTTTTTTTTTTAAATAGAAAAGTTTTAATTAGGGGCAGCTAGGTGTCATGGTGGATAGAGGACCAGCCCTGAAATCAAGAGGATCTAAGTTCAAATTTGACCTCAGACACTTAATACTTCTAGTTGTGTGACTCTGGGCAAGTCAGTTAACTCCAATTGCCTCAGCAAAAAGAAAGGAAGGAAGGAAGGAAGGAAGGAAGGAAGGAAGGAAGGAAGGAAGGAAGGAAGGAAGGAAGGAAGGAAGGAAGGAAGGAAAGAAAGAAAGGAAGAAAGGAATAAAAGGAAAGTTTTAATTGTTTATAACTTTTAACTTTATCTGTAGAATTACTTGCTGCAGAGCTTGAGTTTATAGAAAGAATAACTTCTTTAGTAGATATTTATGCCTTTTATAGACTATTGGATTACTATTACTTATTAAAAAAAATTCAGTGGTATTTATTTTCCCAGTTACATGTAAAGATAGTTTTTACATTCATTTTTGTAAGATTATGTGTTCCAGATTTTTTCTTCCTCCCTTCCTTACTTCTCCCCTCCACGAGATAGCAAACAGTCTGATAAAGGTTATATATGTATGAACATTTTTGACGACATATTAGTCATGTTGTAAAAGAAAAATCAGAACAAAAGGGGAAAACCACGAGAAAGAAAAAGCAAACAAAAAACCTGATAGTATGCTTCAATATCCATTCAGTCTCATAGTTCTCTTCCCCTCTCTCTGTCTCACACACACACACACTCTTTCTCTCTTTCAAAATGTGGATGCCTTTTTCCATCCCAAATCCATTGAAACTGTCTTGGATCACTGTATTGCTGAGAAGAGCTAAGTCTATCATAGTTGATCATCACATATAGATTATCTAATATGAAAGTATTAGATAAGGTTTTTCAGAGAAATTGTATTAAATTAAGACCTCACTTCTGTCCATCAGAGAAAAAGCCAGAAATAATCATTTTGTCTAATTCTTTTCCTTCTCCCCAGAAAGTTAATGTGAGCCCTGAAAATAACTAGCCTGCCTACTGTAGAATCAGAATCATTCTTAAGTAGTAGCTTCCTGATTTAGGATTATGTGCAGAATTAAACTAGTCAGTTTTGCCAGTTTTATTAGCTTTGTTAAAGGATTTGAGAAATAGATGAGAAATGGTGACAACTGACATTAAATGCAGATATAATAGATTGAGAAGCTACTGGGGCTATTTAGTTTTGTGTGTGTGTGCGTGTGTGTGTGTGTGTGTGTGTAATATCTTGGCCGTCTTTGAGATCATCACTCAGTGACTAAGTATAGAAGCAGAGTGGATCTTTGCTAAGATCTAGGGATACCAAAAAAAGGCAAAAACTCAAAGTAGGTTCTGCCTTCAGGAACTCACCTTATGATGGAGAGAGGCTATGTGTAAATAACTGGGTACATACAGGACCTTTCCAGAGTAGAAGATGATGTGAGAGGGAAAGATATTATCACTGGGGGGTAGAAGAATTTTGGAGAGACAAGTAGGCAAGTGTCCATGTGTTGTATCCCACTCTGCTTAGCCCATCCCCTACTAGAGGAGATGAGATTAGAACTGAGTCTTTTTTTTTCCCTGAGGCAATTGGGGTTAAGTGACTTCCCCAAGTTCACACAGGTAGGAAATGTTAAGTTCTGAGGTCAAATTTGAACTCAGGTCCTCCAGATTTTCAGGGCTGGTATTCTATCCACTACACCACCTAGCTGCCTCTAGAACTGAGACTTAAAGGAAAACAGAAACTAAGAAGTAGGGAAAAAAGGAGCATAACCAGGATAAAGACCAAGAGCTAGAAATGCAGTGTTGTTGTCTGTGATGAATAGGAAGTTGGCCAATGTGGCTATATCTCAGGCACGGCACGTGTGGAGTGGAATGAAGTATAATAGGAGGCCTACTTGGGAAGAGCTTTAAAAACCCAAAAGAGACTTTATAATTAATCCTGGAGTTGGGAATCTATGGAGGTTAGAGGTCACACAAACGCTTTAGGAAAGTCTCGTAGGCCCCTGAGTTGGAGATTGGGTGAGAGTGAGGAGAGACTTGATGCTGAGAGACAATCTGGAAAGCTATTGAAATAGTGAAGAGAGGTAGCAGAGACTGTGAAAGTAGAGATGAGGAGGGGCATACATGAGATAAGTTGTGTAGGTAAAAGTGAGATTTGGTGACCAGTTAACTGGATATATGGAATGAAAGTAGAATTGAGGATGACAGCAAGGCAACAAATCTGGATGACCAGAAGAATGATGTTCTTCCAATAATAGGAAATTTGAAAAGAAGAGATAACTTGGGAGAAAAAGAGTAATGAGTATTTTAAAAATTTTATTCATTTATTTCATTTTTGTCAGGTTGTTTAGCTTCCTACAAAGCCATTGGTGATGTGGTACTGGAGCTGTGGAGAAAGACTATGTTAGATACACACTTCTAGGGATCATGAATATTGATTGGTTGGTTGTCCTTCATTCTTAAAGAGGATCAAAATGACATCACTATATTAAAGTCAAGTTGCAATGTATCAGACTATGGCTAAGCAGATCAGTGTGAGCTGAGAATGCTGTACAGGTCAGACACAAATAATCTATGTGAACATTTGGGATAGATTCTCTAACTTTGCACAGCTCACGTTTCTTCTGAGCCAATTCACTTCTACTTTGCTCATAGAGCACAACTTCTTCTATCATGAGGGCCTACCAAGCTGGGAAGTCTTTTGTCAGTATCTCCTATATTATGCAATCAATTTTAAAGTTTTTAAGAGTGTCCTTATGTTGCTTTTTCTGAAGGGTGAGCTTTTGCTGTATGTGTTCTCCATAAAAATCTTTTTGTGCCAGCTCAGTAGAATTTGAATACTTGGCAGCTTAGTTCAAGAAAGGATTTCAGTGTCTGGTATCTTATTGATCTTGAGAATGTTCCTAGGATGGAGACACATTGATTAGTGATAAGAACATAGTCCTAGAGAGATGAGTTGAATATTTCCATAGTGTTCTTCAAGAACATCATCAATTAATGCCGAAGCCATTGACCACTTGTCTCAGGTTGAAATTGATCCCTTTCTAGCTGAAGATGTGCTATTAGGCTCCTTTTGTGTGGTAAAGCCCCTGATGCTGATTCTATCCTAGCTGAGATTTACAAGGTTGGAGGGTCCATTGCTCATACAAAAGCTGACAAATTTTTTGGGTTACGTGGCAACAGATGATTATGCCCTGGATTTCAAGAATGCCTCCATTGTCTATCTCTAAAAAGGTAAAAGGAATAGATTGTTCTGCAGCAATCACAGCGGGGTCTCTCTCTTAGTAATTACTGGTAAGATTCTTGCCAGAGTTCTCCTTGATAAGTTGATCCTACATCTAGAAGGTCATCTACTTAAGGTCCAGTATTACTTCAGAAGGGGCCAAGGAATAGCCTACCTGACAACTCCAGGAGAAAGGTCAGAAGCAGAACAGACGTCTGTACACATTTGTAGATCTGATTATCTGTAGACCTTTGATACTATCAGTCATGAGGGCTTCCTTATAGAAAATTATGTCAAAATTTGTTTGCCCAGAAAAGTTTGGCAGTCTTGTAGGTCAGTTTTATGATGGCATGCTTCCCCAAGTTCTGGACATTGGACAATGGTCTCGCACTTTCCCAGTCACCAGTGAAGTAAAACAAGGCTGTGTATTTACTCCCATGCTTTTTAATATGATGTTTTCAGCCATGTTATCAAATGCCTATAATGAAGACAAAAATGGCATCAAGGTCAGCTACTGCCCTGATGGTAAATTCTTCAACTTGAAGAGGCTACAAACCAAAACCAAAGTGGAAGGAATGTAGGTGCATGATTTTTTTGTTTGCAGATGATTGTGCACTCAGTGCAACTTCCAAAAGTGAGCTACAGCAAAGTAGGGATCAATTCTCTGCTGCTGGTACTAATTTTGGCTTACCAATTACATAAAGAAACTGGTCCTTCATCAGCCAGCACCACACCATCCGTATGTGCTGTCATCAGTTACAGCAAATGGAAAATTTGAGTGCTGTGGATAAGTTCTCTTACCTTGGCAATATACTTTCCAGGGATGTCCATATTGATAATGAGATTGACACAGACATTGCCAGAGCTGGCTCAGTATTTGAAAGTGTGGGTGACAAGAGGTATTAGCCTGGATACCAGACTGAAGGTCTGCAGTGCCGTTGTGCTGACCTCATTGTTCTATGCCTGTGAAACCTGGACAGTGTACCAGTGCCAGGCAACTGAATTTATTTCATTTGAATTGATCATGAATGAAGTGATCACTGAGCTCCTGAGAGCCTTCCCTTCTCCCCCTACCCCTCCACCCCAAAAAAAGAAGAGGACAGAGATTTAGGGCACATGGATGAAGAACCAGGACTCTGACAGGAACAGTATAACTAAGAAAGCAAAGTGTCATGAAAACCTAGTAAAGAGAGCATCCAGCAGAAGTGATCATCAATGTCAGATACTTCTGAGGTCAAGGATAACAACTGAGAAAACATTTTTTGATGGAGCAATTAATAGGTAATTGGTAACTTTTGAGAGAATATTAGAAAGAACACATTGAAAGTGACTGGGGATGGCAGTGAGAGAATTCTGCTGGAGAAGCCTGGGAGGGACTGGATGAGGGGAAAGCTGTCTTGAGTGCCGGAAGATGAGGAAACTTCTTGATAAATGGCCTCAATTTTTTTTTTTTTTTTTTTTTTTTTTTTTTGCTGACATGAGAGCTTCAGTGGAAAGAGTAGGAAGTGGGCATCATCCCTTAAAAATATAACTGATTTTATCCGAAAGAGGTATTGTTCCAATATCCTCTTTAAGAAGGTAAGGAAATATCTAGAATATGTTTGGAAAATTTAAATGATAATGTGGTTAAAGTAAAAAGAAAAAACATTTTTTACAACTTGGATAGATAAGGAAACTTATATTGTACATTATCTTTTCCAAAGTTCTTCATTTAGTTTGTTGAAATCTAGATTTTCTTTGTAGAATATTATTTTCTTTGTGAAATTTAATTTAGAGGTTTATTTTTTCTTTTAAAAAAAATAACAGAGCTTTGAAGGAACAATTGTGTGGGAAAGCCAGGATCTTCAAGGCCTTGTTTCTAGGAATCTTCACAAAGTAACTGTGAACGATGGAGGGGGAGTTCTCAGAATCATTACAGTAAGTCATACTTTCTAGATCTGCAGGGCAAAATTAAAAAAAAAAATGCTACAAGTTATCATACTGACTGATTATTCATTTTCCTTTTTGCCCAAATCCTTTCACTAGGAAGTAATAGTCTGGGTTAATATATATCTAATAATAGGTATATATATTTAGGTATCACTATAGCATAAAGACCTGAAAGGCTAAAAATCTCACTGTTACACATTGTAAATGCAAACATAATGAATATATTACCTTAGTATAAAATGTTTTCGTGTTAATGAATTCCTTGAAAAGAAAATGTCTCTTTTTCCCAAAGTTTTTCAGGTGAAAATTCTTTATGAACCCTTTCTCATTGCTGTCCAAAATCTTCATTTTGTGTGTGTGTCATCAGGCTGGTTGTTTTTCATTTAAAATATCACTTGAAAGAAAAGTCTAAAATGAAGACTCTGTGTATGTGTGTTTAATGTTACTAAAGGAATTTGAGATTCAGGACTTTGACAGGTTCAATAAATTTAAAATTTCCGTTTTGTTTCTTTAATCTTACACTAAGTATAGAATTTTAGGGAATAAGTAATAAATCAAGAAAACTTTAAAATTTGCAGGTGCCCAGATGATCTATGACTTAGCCAAAGAAAAGACCAATAGTCCTAAAAGTTTTCTAGATGCATTTAGAAGTTGTGTCTTGCTCAAAGTCACACAGCTAGTAAGTATCAGAAATAGAATTTGAAATAAGTTCCTTATTTCAGGGAAAATCTCCCTTTTCCAAAAAATGTATACCATGTGTCCCTGAATTCTGCTACCTTGGCAGGACATTTTTCCATATTCCATCAGTAATTGAAGAGTCAATGAATTCAGCTATTTTTGTAGCTACAAAATTTGAATCTCTTAACATTAATCTCCTTAAGACATTTCTTCAGCTATCAGTTAGCATTTTTGTGATAAGTAAAGAGTACCATCAATTCCACTGAACATTGCAGTTGGCCAGCTTAAAGGCATTATTTCTGGCAGCAGTGCTTGCAGAAAAGATCTGTTTGAAAGATGGATGATTATAGGGATAGCAGTATGGCAAGCTGAGATTAGATGAGTAGAAGTGCAGTACTGATACAGGGAAGCAGTCTTAGACAAGAAGACCTGTTTCTGGAAACAGCATCAGCAGAGCCCATACTGGTGTGAAATAACAGTTCAGAGTGAATCATGGCATTGGACAGGTGTAGAGTAGTTAAAACCAAATGTTAAGGATAGTTGCATTATACATGTACTCTGTGGAGAGGACTTCTGAGAACTTTTTACTCACTGTTTTTCTTGCAGTGTCATATTAATGACCACACTTAACAAAACTATGTTTAAATTACATTGAAACTGACTATTTACAAGACAGTCTGAACTATGATAATGTCTTCTTTTCAAGTTTCTGAAAACAACAACAAAAAAAAAGATGTTGAGGGGGTGGAAAGACGACATAACTGTATAATGTAGCCCTGGGGACCTAGGAGACTTAGGATGCCTGAGATGTTAAATTATAATTAGATGAAGAAACATGGAAGAACAGTGTAATTATAGTGATATTAATTCATCTTGTTGCCTTGTGAACTTAAAAGAATATTTTCTCTGAAGTATTCTGATTTTTGCCAAATGTTTTGAAAATGTGGATGATTCTTAAAATGAAATATGCTGAATATTTCATTCTTGTCTTCATTGATTTCTTTTTCTAGGCTAGTGAAGGAGCATTGCCTTATGAATTCATGGAAGGTGTAGAGGGAGTAGCAGGAGGCTTTATTTATACAATTCAGGGTAAGTTTATAAGCAAATGAATGAAAAAGCCTACGGAATTTCCTTGGCCTAATACACCAATCTAGAGTTAAAAAGCAGGGTTTACGCTCCCCCCCCCCTACTTCTTTCACCTCCTTCTTTTCCCCCTTTTCCCCTTCTCTCCCCCCTCCCCCTTCCTCCCTTCCATCCTCTTCTCCATTAATAATAGCTTTTTTATTTTCAAAATTTTATTTTATTTTCAAAATAATGCAAACATAGTTCTCACCATTCACCCTTGCAAAAACCCTGTGTTCCAAATTTTTCACTCCCTTTCTTCCGCTCCCCTCCCATAGAGAGCAATTCTTCTATATATATTTCCATATTTATCATGCTATACAAGAAAAATCAGATCAAAAAAGAAAAACAAATGAGAAATAAAATAAAATGCAAGTAAACAACCAAAAGAGTGAAATGTTATATTGTGATCCACATTCAGTTCCCACAAATCTCTCTCTGGGTGTAGATGGCTCTCTTCATAAAATCATTAGATTAGGCCTGAATCATTTCATTGTTGAAAAGAGCCATGTCCGTCAGACTTGATTGTCATATACTCTTCTTGTTGCCATGTATAATGATCTCCTGATTCTGCTCATTTTACTTAACATCAGTTCATGTCTCTCCAGGCCTTTCTTACTTTCAATTTTATTAATCTCACTTTTTAATTTTAGAATTTCAAGTTTTGTGTTTGTCTGGGGGTTTTTAATTTGTTCCTTTTCTAGCAATTTTAGTTGTAAGCCCAATTCGTTGGCCCTCTCTTTCTCTATTTTATGCAAGTAGGCTTGTAGAGATATAAAGCTTCCCCTTATTAGTGCTTTGGCTTTTTGCTGGGTAAGTTATTCTTGGCTGCATACCAAGTTCCTTAGCCTCCAGGCCTTTCTGAAATCATCCTCCTGATCATTTCTTACACAACAATACTATTCCATAACATTCATATATCATAACTTATTCAGCCATTCTCCAATTGATGGGCAACCACTCAGTTTCCAGTTTTTACCCACTACAAAGAAGGCTGCCACAAATATTTTTGCACATACCGGTCCCTTTCCCTCCTTTAAGATCTCTTTCTGGATCAAAGGGTATGCTCAGTTTGATAACTTTTTGCACATAGTTCCAAATTGTTCTCCAGAATGGCTGGATCAGTTCACAGTTCCAGCAATAATGTAGCAGTGTCTCAGTTGTCCCACAATCCTTCCAACATTCATCATTATTTTTTCCTGTCAGCCAATCTCACAGATGTGTAATAGTGTCTAAGAGTTGTCTCAATTTGCATTTTCTGATCAATATTGATTTAGGGTATTTTTTCATATGACTGGAAATGGCTTTAATTTCTTCATCTGAAAATTGTTCATATCTTTTGACCATTTGTCAATTAGAAAATAGCTTTGTATTATAAATTTGAGTCAATTTTCTATATATTTTACAAATGAGGCCAAAAAGGAGTTTTTAAAGATAAGTGAGAAGCTTTTTGGGGATGATACAGTCTTAGCACTGGCCTATCTTTTCAGCAGGGATGAGATAGAAAAACATTTTTGTAGACCTGTGTAGACCATTGGGTGGAAAGAAAAAATGGAACCTGCTCTTCTTCTTTGCTTTTACAGGACTTGGGTCATCCTATCCTGCACTTAGATTAGGCCAGTGAAACAGTGAGGCTTAGTAAACTCCTATTTTTACATTTTTCTTTGAGTCTTTTTCTCTTCTTCTTGTAATGAAGATTATAAATTTCAGAAATGTTTTTTAAGAGCTCAGCGGCTAAGAATATTAGCCTGGAAGTTTTTCTTAAGTAATTATTTGAAGGAAATTTTTGAGATTAGTATTTATTCACCTGTATTCTCTCAGTCATGGTTAAGAATGGAAGAATACTACCAATATATTCATAACTGAAAGCAACTGAGGGAGCAAGGACTGCTTGGTGATGCTACAGTTCTCAAAGTCTGAAAAACAAATGCAGTGTATCCAGTCAATAAGTACAATTCCTTCCGAAGGGTTCTTGGAGTAGAAGTGTTTGTTTTGCCAGTGACTATAAAAGAAGAGAGAGAGAGACTTCTGGGGTTTAGTACAATTTACTGCTATTGTCAGGTTTAGAACTAATACCTATGTTAGAGAGGCCTTTCATGCTACCAGGCTTTTATATTAATCATGGCAATGTTTTGGACAATATGAAATGAAGCATGGCATATGTAGACCTGCCTGATAAGTTGGGGTTTGGGTTTTTTTGTTTTGTTTTGTTTTTTTTTGTTGTTGTTTTTTTGCTGAGGCAATTGGGGTTAAGTGACTTTCCCAAGGTCACACAGTGAAGATAAGTTTTTAAAGAGAGGTTCTGCTTTTATTCTCAAAGCTTTTCATGTTATCTCCCTAGTTTCCCAAGGGGGGGGAAATAGATTGAAGCAAATATAATGATCTTACTGTTAACAGAAGTGAATTGAAAGGTTAAAACATGTCCCCATGGAAATCAGTGTAAACCACTACATAGAATTTCCAATCTCTCTATTTTTGTCCGCCTGCATTTTTTATTTCCTTCACAGGTTAATTGTACACTATTTCAAAGTCCAATTCTTCTTGTGCAGCAAAATAACTGTATGGACATGTATACATATATTGTATTCAACATATAACTTTAACATATTTAACATGTGTTAGTCTACCTGACAACTGGAGGAGGGAGTAGAGGGAGTAGAGGGAAGGAGGGGAAAAAATTGGAACAACAGGTTTTGCAATTGTCAATGCTGAAAAATTACCCATGCATGTATCTTGTAAATAAAAAGCTATATTAAAAAAAATAAACTAAAATGGAGTAAAAAGGGAAAAAATTTTCCCCATGTATTACATTTAATAATAAAACTGGATCTAAAATTTGGGCCCATAATCCTAGCACAGGTTCCTTCCAATAGACAACATTGATGAGAAGGATTTTACTTAGATCATCCAGAAGAGGTTGGCTGTATCGGCTTTGGAATAAAACTGTAGGGAAGTTAAAGATTTTTCCTAAAGCACTTTCCTAAAGTCACTGAAGGGACACATAGATAGGAAAAAAAAATACTGTTCAAATATTAGGTCTTCTATGTAGCCCAATTAATTGGGATTCTACTCCCCTGCTGTGCTTCCTTTCTGAGGGAAATGACATCTTTGGTTTTGTTTGTTTGTTTGTTTGTTTTGTTTTTTTAAGCTTTTCATGTCTTTTAAAATTATTGTTGAAAGGACTCTGAAGGTGTCTCCCAAATCACTTAACTTTTGAAATATGGAAGCTCCAGATCTTTTTATCTTTACAAAAATGAAACACTTAAACAGATTCATTTATCATTTTCACTACTCTCTCAAAGTTATGAAGATGACTTCTTTTTCCCAGATTCCTCTGAGCCTTTTGTTTTCTTCTTTATTTTATTGCTTTGTTTTAAAATTTCAGTTTTGTTTTATTTATTTATTTGGAGAGGAGGAGAAGAATATTCATATGGGAGATCTGCATGATTTTGTAGTCTTATTTGTCCTTGACTTGTGGCACTCAGTCCTGTTGCACATACAAGAGACTGTCTGTTGTTATCATAGAGTATAAGAAAATTGTTTTAGTTATATTTTACTCACTGAGGATACTTTTCTTTTAAAGTATTAAACAACTCTGGCATTAATGTGAAGGAATGAACACCAGTTTATTTAGTGATGATAAAGCAGAAAAACCACTAAAGTCCATATTAAGTTTTGTTTTATTAGCATAACAGTAGTCTACTGGATTTGTTTTGCTTTGTCATTTTCCTAAAAATATTTTTGCAACAGGACATCTGGCCTTGAATTATATATCCAAAAAACACTGATCCATGGGTATAGAAAACTCACAGAATAAAAAGAGAATAGAAAAGTTTGAAAGAAAATAGAGGGAATTGATTTATTTTCTAAATGAAAAAAACAATGTTCTATGAGCTTCTGTACTTTAAAGACATATATAGCCTTTTTGTGCTTGGGATTTGCAGTTTTTGGAGCAGCGGTTGTTCTGTCCAGAACTCAGCACTTTACTTAAGAAACAGGAGCAGAGTTAATCCAACACTGTCTATCTCTCTTTCCAGTAACTTTTGGCTGCTTCTGATATTCTCAGAACAACTGCTTTTTAGTCCCATCTTTTCATTGTAAGTCATGTCTGCCAAGTTGGGCTTTATTATCTTTTGTGGCACTTCTTATTGGCAGCCATGGCAAGATACTCACTGCTCACCTAACACATCATATGTACTTAGATTTATCAGATCATTGCTGTCTGTTAGCTGTTTGGTTTATAAAATTATTCACCATCAGTTTCCTGGGAGCAGTCTAACCAAATACATTTAATTTTTAATGACATTTATACTTTTTTCCACCATGAAAAGTTGTACATATGAGCAACAGATTTAGTGAAAGTAAGTTTGTGGCTTTTTAGTCTTAAGGGACTATGTTTCTCCTGAAAATCAGGAAAGAAACTAATCAAGACTATAGCTGCAGCAAGGGAGCAAGCTACAAAATTAATTCATAAGAATCATCAGCATTTCTTTAAAATACTGATTAAAAAACAGGAAAATTATAATAATTTCATTGCCAAAAAAAAAACCCTATGAAATATATAAAATCCTCGAGAGTTAATCTATCAGTATACATGTAGGAGTTGTACATAAATACAATTACAAAACACTACTGAAATAAGGAAAACAAATAATTAGACAATAAATGCTCATAGCTGGATCATATAATATTACATTGGAGTGGAGAGTTATCCCCTTTAAGTTGGTGGCTGGAACTTGAAGTTAGGAAGAGATCAAGCTAAATAATACAGCTGTAATTTTAGAGAACCTGAGTTCAAAATTGACCTCAGACACTTACTAGTTACTTAACCTCTTTTTGCCACAATTTTCTCAACTATAAAATAGTGGTCATAATAGCACCTATTTTTGCAGGATACTGATAAGAATCAGGTGAAATACTAAATGAGCATATTAGCACAATGGCACATAGGAGTTTAATGAATGCTAGGTCTTAAATTATAATACTGTATTATAAATGAGCCATTATTGCTGTTTAGTAACTTTTTTTTTTTAATACATTAGCTTTTGTAGTAAGTCTCTTGCACTTTTGTTATTCCTCCTTTTCAGAAGGTGACACACTTTTACAAAACCTTCAAACTCGCCCAAAAAGGTTTATTGATCATATCAATAACCTCCATGAGGAGGATGCCTTATTGAAGAAAGAGAGCAGCACCTTTGATGACATTGTTTTTGTGGACATTGTTGACACCTACCGAAATGTTCCTGCAAAATTACTGAACTTCTATAGGTGGTAGGTTATATAATATTTTGTGATTGGGTTTTATCTGACTTGTTTTGTTGTATAGAAAAATTTTACATATTCTCAGAGAGTAACATCCTTGACATCTCATATACAAACCAATTTTGCCTCAGTTTTTATTAAAAATTGCCATTCTAGAATGCTTTCAATTACTCAAGCTGGCAGATCAATGTTTAAATTACTGGAAGTTAACAAAACAAAAGTTAATATAGTTTTGAGGAGATTCTCACCAACACAAATAAGTCACTAAGTATGATGAACAACCAGGCAAATGAGAGTTGTACCCCTTCAGTGAAAATCATTGAGGTTAAAAGGAGTCATGTTTCAGTAGTTAACATATCTGTCTAAATACAGGAAATTATTTCGCTACTCACAACCCAAATTTGCCCCATAGTAGGGGAGAGGGGGAAAGCACTAGATTTAAAGCCAGAGGATCTATTTGTCTTTACTGTCATGAACTATTTTAATTCTTTATCCCTTCAACATTAAAATATTCCAAATTTAGATTAAGTATTCTTACCTGTGCTTAGGATTCCTTAGTCAATTGATGTTTATTCTAATTTTATAACTGTTGGGACAAATACACATGTTATTCATTACATATTTATCTATGTGATGTTATATATTATATGTGTATAGACCTGTGATTGGCATTTAGATCCCACTCAACTCTTTAAGTTCCTAAAACTCTAATCCTAAAATTCTATTCCTTTTCTCTTCATTGAGTCCCAAATTTCTCTTCCCTTAATTTTCCCATTCCACAGCACCTCAGACACTATCTGATTTGAGAGTACAAAAGTACTTGAGATAAACACAAATTTTGTATAAGATATGATTTATTAGTCAAAGATGATTATAGATTTGGGTGTCTAAAGATGCTATAGAATAAGGACAATAGAATGTAATTTTTTTTTAGAGTTGCCACAAGGTATGAATAAGTGTGGAGAACATGGCTGTGGCCAAAGTTTGGCAACAATTGAGTTTTTCTTTGTATTAGGTTTTACTCTTCATGCAAATAGCAACTATCAGATGTTTGAATTTATAGACGCCATTAACTATGATAATTGCTTTTTAAAGATTCATGATTTGAAGAATAATTAGCTAAAGTATTTTTTTGTTTTGTTTTTGTTTTGCTGAGGCAATTGGGGTTAAGTGACTTACCCAGGTTCACACAGCTAGTATACCACTGTGTCTGAGGCCGAATTTGAACTTGGGTCCTCCTGACTTCAGGGCCCAAGCTCTATCCTTAGCTAAAGTATTTTGGAAATAAAAAAGTATAATGTAGATTTTAAAATATATTATTGAGAACTTAATTTTTAAAAATTAAATATGTATATAAGTTGAAATCAATATAAAACTTTGAAAGGGATTTGGCTTTTCTTGGGAGATTGATTTAAAATGACATTTTAAAAACTTTTCAGTACTACATGGACAAAATTTGAATCTTGTTTGAAATATATTAGAAATCCTTTAAGTTAACTGCTAATTGAGTACTTAACTCAATTAACTACATTTTGAGTCAGTTTTATAGGTCATATTTCTTTATTCTTTACCCTTATATACATTGTAGATCTTTTTCAGTTCTATTATATCAATAGTAAATTTGCAATCACTAGCAGTATAACTTTATAAATTTGGGTATATTTAATCCAACCATCTTTCAGCAGGTAGAACTTTACTGATTTTTTTTTGATCTTATGAAGGAATTAATGAATGCAGTATCATTTATTTATTAAGTGCCAGGCACTGTTCTAAGAATTGGAGATACAAATACCTACCATGAGATTATCTTAGCCCTCAAAAAACTAAATTTTTCTTTTAAATTCATGGTCATATCTAATTTTTAATTCAGCCTCTTGTTTCTCTTAATAAGATTGAGACTTTATATTTTCTTGTTACTGTATTCCATATAGATTATCACTGATTTTCATGTGTGTTCATGTGTTTTGGCACCAGGACCGTTGACACAACTAGCTTTGATTTGTTGCTGAAAACAGATGATGACTGTTACATAGATTTAGAAGCTGTGTTTAATAGGATTGCCCACAAAAACCTGGACAGACCCAATTCTTGGTGGGGAAAGTAAGTAAAACAATTTTCAACTAATTGGTTGTAGTTACTCTGAAATATTTGTTATTTTCACAAGAAAATGTGATTGTGAAATGTAATTTTCTTATTGGTCTCCTAATGATAATTTAAGGAAAAAAAATAATAGGTTTATATATTTTACTGCCTGGTGGTAAGAGAAAAGCAGTTTTGGGCAAATTCATTTTGTTAATGGACATGACTAACACCTCTCCAGATGTCAATTTCAGGTTACTAGACTGGGGAAGTTAGCATACAAGGGAATATTTTGACTCTCTCCTTCCTCTTCACCTCCACCCCGCCCTCCATTCTTATATCAAAAGATATAGCTTAAAAATCATTTGGAAAACTTTAATCTAACAGTATTGCATATATGAAATTCAGTGTTTGACCTTTTATTAAATGACCTAGCTGTGTATACGAAGCTGAGTATGAAGGGTAGAAAAAGAGGAACAAAGAAAATATAACAGTATTTCTTCTCAAAGAGTTGGCTACTTAATTATGATTTGTTTTATATTAAAGAGAATTTTCTCATTCTTCTGTCTTTATCCATAGTAGTTTGGGGATCGTGGTATTAAATGGAGAGAGAAATGTGATAAGTGTTGGTTTGTCTATCCAGCAAGCACAAAAAATTGACATGGTTATTTTGGTCTAAGCTTCAGATTGAATTGGGCCGTTGACCGGACAGGAAAGTGGCAAGAATTAGAGTATCCCAGTCCTGCTTATCCTGCCTTTGCATGTGGGTCAGGTTATGTTATTTCCAAAGATATTGTACACTGGCTAGCAAGCAACTCAGAAAGACTGAAGACATATCAGGTAAGCCAGAATTTGTTAGTCAAGATTATGATAAATTTAAGAATGGTTTAAATTTGAGTTTTATTCATGGTAGTCTGCATCAGAAGTCAGAACACTTAGTTAATCCTGCCAATTTATAACCCAAAATCAATCGTAAATACACTGATTAGAGCTCTATATAAATGTAAAATTGATGGTATTCATCTTTTTTTAGTGAGAATTACCTTAGTATTTCCTAACCCTCACTTAATTTCCCCATAATATTCTGGTATGACTTTAAAGTATCCATGAATTTACTTAAATCTTTCCTAAATCTAAATATTTATATTTTCAGCTTCTATTTATAAATGTATTCCCAATAGAATATCAGAATTGAAGTTCATTGTTCCTTGGAAAGGAGGTTATTTAAAAGGGTGTTTATTTGCTTCTAGTTTTGACATTGTAACTCACTGCTCAATATAGTTTAAAAAATATAAATATATATAATATATATATATATATATATAACTTTATTCTCAAGGCCACTGTTGTGCAATTTTAAGTCATTACACTCTTCTTTATACTTTTAAAAGTATGAATACTAACCTTCCTATCCATTCTGTAATAAGATTTAGGATTTTATACCAAAGAGGTGGAAATTGGAAGTGAAGTAAAACAAACACTTCAAAAGAACATTTATCACATGGTTTTGACTTAAAATTCATTATTTCCACAAAACATGAAACTTGTCCTTTAAAAAAAAATTTTTTTTGTATTTAATGTTTGTGGGCATGTTGTAGGGTGAAGATGTGAGCATGGGCATTTGGATGGCAGCTATAGGACCTAAGAGATTCCAGGTGAGCAAATATGAGGGAGCACAAGTGCTTCCTATCTATCTGTCATGGGTAATTCTCTGAACCTCTATTGCTTTCCTCTTCTGTAATTTAAGGATAATAACTTTTTCCCCCTGTTAACAGCCATGGAGATATCTTTATGTAGATAACACTTTAGTCTCCTGAATTCTAGTTCTGCATCTGTTGATTCAGAGTACAAAAAATTTTTTACTTAATTTTTTTTTTAATTAGATAGACTGCACCAAAAAGACAATTTTCAGTTTTCACTTTATTTAGTATGAGGATTAATAATTATCCCATATCCCAATTTTTAGTTTCCAAGTTTTCTTCCAGAATCACATCACTGCCTCAAACTTATCACATCTTTTTGGTCTTTTTTTATCCCTTTTACATTTTCTGACAATTCTACCCATTTAGCATAAATGTGTTCCCATCTCCTCTGAAAATAAAATGGAAACTTCTGCTGTGTTGTATTGAGTATGTTATAGATCCCTTTTGAAACTATTTATCTGTGTTTCCACAAACAGGATAGTCTTTGGTTGTGTGAGAAGAGTTGTGAAACTGGGATGCTCTCTTCCCCTCAGTATTCTCCACAAGAACTCACAGAACTGTGGAGATTGAAGGAAGCATGTGGGGATCCTTGTGAGTGTGAGGCAAGATGATAATCCTTTAAACCTGGTGGTCTGAAAACCTGGAGTGAAGAAAACATACAAGTGTACAAGGAAAATTCAAGGTTATGCTGTGGAAACTAGATTCTTTCAAGGGGCATTACGCTGGTGCTTTCATCTATAATTGATGGAATATTTCTTGATATTTGCATAGAAGTTCCCCTTTTAAAATTAGCTTATGCTGAAAAAGTAACTTTTTTATGTCTAAGCAGTTTTGAAAATACCATATTATAAAAGAGAAAAAAGTCCTTTTATTTAAAAAAAACAAAAACAAAAAACTTGATTACTTACAGTTTAATAGATAATCTGTTTATCACTTAGAGTTGTGACTCAGTTAATTGCTGAAATCAATTGTAACTGCTAAAGCAGCAATCCAAGTGGGAGTTCTAGGGGAAACAGTCTGTTTCTCGGTAGGGAAATTAGCTTGCCTGCTCTGGGAATGAAGTGCTGGTAGTCATCCCTTGTGGTTACTGAACAGGGAGTACAGATCATCTAGCAGGTAGTTTGCCCAGTTGTATTTTTAAAGGTAAGTCTGTTATATTAGTTACACCCAAATTTGTAGCCTATATATTTCAACAGGCATACAGTACTGGGTGCTAATTTTCTGTCAGCTTCTGTTGTTAAGGGCTATGAAGTATCCCTATTTAGGAAAAATCTATATCATCAGTCAAATATAAAGTACTCCTCAGGGTTTTGGTGATAATGGGGAAGTAATTTTCTAAAGACTAAATTGGTGCCCTAAAAGATTTAACCTCACTTTTCTATTTCCTGGGAGTATTTATATCATCATGGCTTACCTCAGGCCCAATATTCACCTAAAATTGAGGCAATATCTATCTAAAGATGAATTTAGTCATGAAATTCCATGAAGTTCCATGGAAATGACACCTTCTCAATTTAATGTCTAGGCTCAACCCAAATAAAAAATCATGGCACTTTTTTCAATGCCCTAAAAGTAATGCAACAGAAGGGATATAACAGAATTGATTTAATGAGCAAAATAGTGGAATATGTGCCTCCCTATTTTAAGTGGCCTTTTCCTTAGTTGTAAATCATAATCACAAGGTATCAGTACATAATTGTAGTGAGGTCTTAGAGTGCAGAATTCTTGTAGGCAGTAATTTTTTCAAACATCATTAGTCAAAATAGTCTTAACATCTAGTTTTTCTACGTAAAGTTGTACTATGAAGAAATAAGTATAAAGTATACAAAAATAAATATACAAACAAAAGCCAGTAAATAGACACCAAGTATTTATTAGAGCTATCATACAAATGCTAGACTAAACAATCTTTTTCTTCCACTGAAATGTGGTTTGAAAATACTTTACATCCATGACTTCTTGGTTTCTCACAATGAAGAGTCTCATAAGTGAATTTTTACCATCGTACTAATATACAGTCTCCATTTTCAACAGAGTAAAACTGTAATGGCTGTTGGTCATTCTCTAGTTCAAATTCTCTGCCTTCCATCTAAAATTGGAGAGAAAAAAAAAGTTTAAAGTATGTGATAAATCTGCTAAATGTACTATTGTTTTCATACCACTACAAGTTAGTTGCCTTCAGAATCCTAAATAATGTCCTTTGGTCATATATATTGTTATCTATAAAGAAGGTCAAGATTTGATTATGGGTCTTATTGAATCTACTTACTTTAGGGCTTTCATAAGACAGTTTGAGTTCTGATCCTGGAACTTTGAGTAGACGAGAAAGCAAGCCTTTCACCTTTTGAATTGTCATGGACTCTATCAAATAGAAAAAAAAGAAATTATTTCCTTTAAAACTGACAGCTAATATAAAACCAGCTGTCATTATAAGACAAAAACCAGGAGACTGTTCCTAAAGTAACAGTAATGTAAGCACGTGTTTTTGTTTAACTGTTGAGCACCAAGTTGGCTTGATGTCTGTATGTTCTTTAGTTGTATTAGATTACCCAAATAATTGATTAATGGTGAAAAGGTCGTCTGTCATGTGGACCATCATGTTACTGCTCCATAATCTTTAGTACAATTAGTAGGGTACACAGGACGCATTGAGCCAACGTTTTGACCTAAGTGACCTTTGATAATGAGTTTTCATCCTGTTCCATTGATTAACTATTTTAAACTATTCCCAATTGGTATAATTCTCAGCAGAGAGGAAGGAATGTTTAAAATCATCAGCATCTTTTAGTTTGTTTTTCATGTCCAGCTGACAGAAGGAAAATAACATTTGCCAGAAAAATCAGGAGACCTGGGTTCTAGACCCAGCTCCTTCTGGGCAAATTATTTCTTCTCTGGGCCTCAGTTTCCTCATCTGTAAAATGAGGGGGTTGGATTAAATGATCACTACGATCCTGTTCAGCTCTGATTCTACTATTCACTAACGTGCTATATCAATGACACCAAGGGATTATACAGCCCTGGAATTTAACTTGAATGAGTAAATGATTTGGCTTGTTAAAAAAACACAATGTACTTCCAAAGACGGGTTATGGTAAATAATGGATATCTTGATTATGAAATGTTTAGTTTTTTTGAAGCTTTAGCTGGAGGCACAGCAATAGAGTGTGTGGTTTTCCTGCAATATCACAATGTACTTAAACTCAAATATTTTTCTATCAAAATCATTTTTGTAAAAGCTGTCTGTGTTTTTATGCAACTTGTGATAATAAATGTGATCTTTATTTTAGAATAAAAATTAGCCTTTTCTTTTCTAATGTACTACATTCTGCCATGTAACTAGACATCTATCTTATATTTCCAGGAATAAAAGTCAACTTAAACTTTAGATTATTCATATAATATATAATAATATAATGCCAGAGCAAAAAATGGGAAAAAAAAGTTTCTTATCAAGGAGTTAGGCTCCTAGGGATGAGTTTTTCTCTTAACAGACTTGGTCCATAGAAAGTAGACTTAGTCTTTTGCTGGGGTCATTTGAAGTCAAAGCTTTTTCAGAATAGTAAAACCTGCCATACTTACTAGCATTGCTATCTGGAATCACCTCTATGTCCTAAGGAGGCATCAGGGGAGGATTTTATGGAGAATACAGCTAACTACAACAGCTAAGCAACTAAAAAAATATCAAGGACATGGAAGAACAGACAGGCATGTCACGTGTATGTCAGGCTGCTAAGCCAGTTTGTTCCATTTAGTGAGCATTCTCCTTAAAACAAGGTAGCTTCTCTCATCTCTACCTCTGTGAAGGATACATGGACAAGAGTTGTATAAGATGAATTTTAATATGTCTTTCTTTGGAGAGAACTTTGAAATCACTGAAATATCAGATCAGCATGAGTATAATCTGTACATGCAATGACTTTCACATCTTTTAAACACTAATACCAGAAATACAGAATCAATGGTTGTTTCTATTAATACTACCTTAGATGGATGCAAATTATGATTAAAGGGGTTTATAGGATGGACTTAATTATAGACAATCCTTTGATATGTTGTTAAGAAGACAGAAGTAAGGAATGATGAATATGAACATATCTCAGAATAGTATTAGAAGTACTAAAAGAATTCACTGAGGACAATAAAATTTTAAAAGCCTATGTTCGAAGGAAAACAGAAGTAAAGAAAGGAGAAGGCAAGGATAACCATAGATGGAGAAAAGGTATAACTACTCAATTATTAACTTCATGTTCTGTTCTTTCTCTGAAAAGAGCATTTTGAACTGGAAAGGACAATGGAAATGGCTAGTAAGGACTAGTTCAAGATAAAAATGAGGAAATATCCTACCCATAATAATTTTGTTGCTAGGCCAAATGAACTACATCCCAGGGAACTAAAAAGTAACAGTTTCAAGTGCTTAGTGACTGTCATTAATCTTAGGTAAGGAAGAAGAATCTCAGAACTAGAAAAGGAAAAAAAAATGCTGTTCCAATTTTCAGAAAGGAATAAAAATATGTAAAGCATAGATAGGCTAGTGAGTCTGATTCCTGGTAAAATCCTAGAATGTTGTATTAAAAGGATAGTGAACATTTAGAAAGGGAATCAAGAATCACTAAATTTATGCTAAACTAATATTTCCTTCCTTCGGCAGAAAGTTAAAAGATGTTAGATCAGAGCAAAGCAACTGAAAGCCAGATGCTAACTTTATGGACTAAATGACATTGCAGAGAGGTGGATGTGGCACTGGTAAAATGACTATATCTAAGTTAGTGTCGATCTGGAGGGAGGTCATTAGTAATTTGTACAATACTTTTTATCAATGTGTATATAAGTGCCCTTAATAAACTTGTAGACTGCACAAAGCTGGGAGGAATAATTCAGAAAGATCTTAATATGTAGAATCTAATGAGATGAAAAAAAGGAGAGGGACCAGACCTATGATTTCATTGATTTCTTACAGAAATCCTCAATGAGGAAATATCCTCTAATGATACAGGTCTTTATCTTCTTTCAAAGTCTTAGAGACTTGCCCCAAGCATGGTGAGATTTTCCAACTTTGCCAATGGTCACATGGTCAATATCTGGCTGAAGTCAGGAGGATTCTAGGAAGATGGTAGAGTAAGTTAGCAAATTTCAAAGTCCAGATTTCCTCCACAAACAGAACAAATTTATGGCTCAGGGCTAATAGACAGGTAAAAAATCAAGAAGACTTGGGGCAGAACAGGGGTCCTTCCTGGTACAATCTAAGTAGATCTGAAGAAAGATCCCAGGCCAGCAATTGACCTGTGTGCTCTCTGATGTTCTGTTGGGCACATGACAATGTTATATGTTTGTTTTATTTTCCTTTTATGTTATTTAAAAATAAACAATAATAAACAATGAAAAAAAAACAGGAAAGGCTTAACCGCCAATTTTCTGGCTTGAAGGCAAGTTCTTTATATATTAAATCATGATAATATAAATATAAAAATCATATACTGAAGAAAAATATTCCATTTTACCAATACGGGTGGGAGAGGCACAGATAACTGCTCTTGAGAAAAATATGTAAGTCTTATGTCTGATGAGTTGTGTTGACAGGACAATGCTAGCTAAAAATACATCCCACATTGTAGAGTGTCCAAAATACAGGAAGTGAGAGTCGTTAGTATAAAATCAGAGCTGAAACATGATCAGTGGTCAGTTCGCCTCATTAGGACAATGTCCAGAGTCTTAAGCCATGTCATATCTTAATCAGCTGAAAAAACAAAATATTTAACTAGAAAAAGAAGATTGAAGGAGCTACATGAGCCATCTTTTGTGTATTGTAAGTGTGATCACATAAAGGAGGATTTGACCTATATAAAAGGTTTAGAGTAACAGAACTCAGAAAAATAGGTACAAGTTACATATAAAAATAGGCTTAAAGTAAGGGAAAAAACTGAATGTTTAAAATTGCCCAAAACTGAACAGAGCTACCTAGATTAGTAGTGGTTCTACTTCATTCTAAGTTTCCAATCAAAGATGACCCATGAAGTTTGTTCAGGAGATTTTTGATCAGGTATGATTCAGGTTTCAATGGTTTTCTCTATAGGATTAAAAAACTCAATACAATATTTTGATAGGCATTTTCACACAAGTTACTAATGTATTTATTCCTGTGCCACAAATAAATAATTATGTTTTCCATGTATCAAGAAAACATTTAAGCTTGATTTAGCAAAACAGTTGAGTTAGATACCATTTGGGGGCAAAGTTCAGAGTGATCAAAGCAGAAATTAATTATACCATTTTAAATTCTGCCTTTTTTACTTAATGGTTAATGAAATAAATGTTTGAGATGGGTTGAACAATAGTCGAGTCTCAAATGAATCAGATGACAACGATGTCTTAGAAAGTCATATAAATAAACTAATTTTGGCAAAGAAAAAAACTACTTGCTTAAACTATAGGTAAAATCCTATCACAAAACATACTTAGAAGATTACAAAGTTCTACAAGCTATGGTTTTGTTGTTTGTTTTTGTTTTTCAGAATCTTTAGCTTGCCTTTTAGTTTGAACTGGTTAAAGTAAATTATATACTATAAGTTACCTTGCAAATTCCTGTCCACTGTTCCCCTGCTTACACTAAAAAATAAAAGGCTAAACTACAGAACCTGCTGCCCTGCCCTTCCTCCCCTTACAGTTACCCAAATAAAACCCACTGACTAACTTCATGTGAAAATATCTTGTATATGTATTTTCTCTCTTCATTTCTAGGATTATTCACAAAGAAGTACACAATTATTTTATTTCTGCCCTACAACTGCTTTATATTAATAGGGCTATTAAAACCAAACAGTGAAAATAGTTAGAAGAGACAATTGACATGTAACAGCTATAACTTGCAAATAAAGAAATCTTGATTTTTTTTTTTTTTTAACTATGGTAATGTGTGGTGAAGTAGAGGAATTAAAAAGGCCTCAGTTCAATTCTTTCTTTTTTTCCCCCCTCTTTTCTGAGGCTGGGGTTAAGTGACTTGCCCAGGGTCACACAGCTAGGAAGTATTAAGTATCTGAGATCAGATTTGAACTCCTGAATTCAAGGCTGGTGCTTTATCCACTGCGCCACCTAGCTGCCCCCAATTCTTTCTTCCAACATATGCTAGCTATATGAACATGAGCAAATCATTTATCCTCTTCCAGGTAACTCTTGAGACTGTGGAATATCATGAGGATAAATTCCATAGCAATTTCCCAAAACTAGGAAAGTAATTAAACTCTGAAATTCCTTGTTTTCTCAGTAGGGGGAAAAAAAAAAGATCCCATGTAGCAACTGCATCTCAATATTGATAATCCTATGATTGCAAACATAGTGATGCCTTTTTTTTTCCTATCTAAAGGTCAAACTATAAGGTATTACATGCTAATGGTAACATCAAAGAAGATGATCCCATTTTCTTATTCAGTACTACTGTGGCCATGCTGTCAACATTTAACTCTAAAAAAAAGAATGATTAATCAAACTATCTTTTTGATAGTTTTGATAATGATAGATTTGAAAATGAAGGAAGGTGAATTAACAGATGACTGATGGATTCTTACTCATGAATACAACCAATTCCATTATGAACTTGTTTTATTAAATATGTGAGTAAATTTAATATATCTGGTTTTAGCTTTACTGATGAATGAAAAGGGAAACTGCTGACCTGAATTTCATTTCTACTTTTTAAATCATAGTTCCAAATTTTACCAGATTTGCTTAAATATTTACCAAAATCAAATTAGATTTTCAGATTCAGGGCTGAATTGATCACAATACATGACAGCCACATTTCAGCTTTTAGTTTCCATTTAAATCAAGTCTAAAATCATCTAGATCAAATTTGTTTACAAAAGTATTAGCTTTCTGAATAAAAAGTTATTCTGGAATGAGCACTTCATTTAAAATCAAGAGAAACTTGGGTCATTTCCCAGCTATTACTTTTGCTACCAGTCTTGGTTAGTCAGTCTAAACAGTCTACCAGATCTTGGTTAGTCAGCTAACCTCTGAACCTCAGTAATTACCATCTGTAAAATGGTCTAAATGACCTATAAAATAACAGGTATATGTGATTAAAGCCCCAGAACTGGTCTGCCAATAGGAGGAAAATAAGTGCTTGTTGTTTTTATAACTAAGAAAAAGTAGGTATGATTATTTCTCTAAGTATCTGTAATTTGGTCAATAAGTATTTGTAGAATATCTATGCAGAACTCTATGGAAACCCACTATAGAAACAGACAGTTCCTGCTCTTTAGGATACAAAAAGAGACTTTTTTAGTCTTGTTTCTTATCTAACCTTGATCATTGAATGGATGTTGCCTCAGACAGAATGAGACTGGGAAATAGCTTAAAAAGGCCAGGGTCTCCCACTGCATCGGGGGCTATCTCCAATCGTCCTGATCTATATCTTGCCAGTGGACCCTGATGGCTCTGGAGTAGGAGACTGAGGCTGGTGACTTTGCACAGTCCTGCCTTACTTAAATCCAATTCACTTGCAAATCATGACATCACCATCCTGATGTCACTGGTCCTCTTTGAGAACAAAGGACAAACAACAACAGCCGACAATTTTTAAAAAGAGCCTGCAACAAATAGAAAAGAGCTATGCAAATCTGGTTAGGAAGAGCCTTTAAAATTAAAAAACCAAAATTTTATTTTTAAAAATTAAAATTGGGTCTCTCTTATATGTCAAAATTTAAAAGAATTAAGTGTGAGTAAATATTTTTAAACTTTTAATACCTCAAAATATCTGTGATTTTAATGTGGGTTCCCTTCGTGAATAGTAGTGCAACTTTCAAACAAGAAGGGGAGCCCTGTGACAAACCTAGTGTTGTACCTCTTGGCTCTCAGCTAGGTTGGTCTTCAGTACAGATACTTCTAAGCTTCTACACCAAGCCTCTGGTAGAACCTCTTCAAGTCCCCTCTGATAACCCAAGAACATCTACAGAATGACTCCTGATATTTTGGGAATGGAAGTAATAACATGATTTATTTTCTCTTTTGCCACTTTCATTTGTAAACATGAATCTGATCCGTTTTAGAAAGCTTCCACCATCCCTGCCCAGTAATAGCAAGTAGAGGTAAAAACCTTTCATCCTTACCTGGTAGTTGCTTCACTAGGGTTTTTTGATCAGGTTGATTAAGACATTTTATCGTGAGTGCTTTACAGAAAAAAAGAAATATTTAATGAATACCTGTTACAGTGTTTCTTTTAATATGTTTGCAATCATGGCTATCAAGGAATTCTGGTTCAGTACTTAATTCAGAACAGTTCTAAGTGACATATTTGATCCCATATGTTCTGTAACCTCAAAAATAAAAAGCAGTAAGTACTACTCTAGTGTCAATTTTCAACCTATTGTATCACTTCTCTAATCTTTCTCAAATTGCATTTTGGGAAACATTCAAAAGTAAGGAATTATTCATTTCTAGAGAATCACAATTCACTTTACTACCCAGATACCTTTTTCAACTTAAAATGAAATTTGAAGCACAATGGTTATAAAAGGCTGAATCCTTACAGCAATTTTACTCAGGTATGCTAAATGTTAAAATCCATAATTACTAAACAATGCTTTCTATATCATGGTACTTCAGTTAATATAAAGTCTGTTTAAAGCAAACTTTGTGATCTCCATCAGCCAACTATCTCCTGGCTTTCTTTTTTTCTTATAAGGACTTGAAGACAATTCTGAATTCTTACTTAGCAACTGATTTTTCAGCATAAATGGCTGTTGTGGTTTCAGTTCCCCATCTTCAGGTGCACCATATTCTGTTTATAAAAAAAGAGAGAGAGCAGCATGTCAACTAACTGAACAAAAAACCCAAAGACTTTTGCAGGAAAATACAATTTTATACTTGTGCCTAAAACGATCTTTTTCCTTCCCACACTAAGAAATGTCCACCTAAAATGGGACAATGGTTGGTATGCTAGTCAGAGTCCTGAGTTTTTGGTGGCAGTTTGATTTGCTGTTTTTAACATGATTTGAAAGGGAGGCAAGATTTCTTTTATCTGTCACAACTTTCACTTTCTCCTCAAGTATATTTCAACTCTAGTAATAACACTTGCTTTCCTTTTAGAGATTAAAATGAAAAAACCCAGCATCAGGCAGACTTCCATTGGGTGAAACTATTAGACTAGTTTCCTCTACTTCACTTCAGCCAGCTAGCTAGGACATCAGAAAAAGGAGCCTAAATTCTGGGGGGAGACCAGGATTCTTTCAATTGCCTGGTTCCTTGTAGACCAACTGTTGAAGAACTTTTAACAGATACTCAAAAGTACCTGGGCTTTTGTTTCTTTAGAAAACTTTTTCAATACAGTGAACCGCCCCTGAGAAGACGCTTGGCAATCACAAGGAAAGGAAGCAATGAGAGGCTAGTCCATGCTAAGGATTTATACCCCAAGCTCTCCCAGCTAGTGGGAGCAAATGCATTACAATCTGGTGTCTACCTATTTTAACTAATTCTTGGTAACTAGGGGCTAAATTTAGTTATTTCTGAAGTTACTTTTGAAAGAGTACAAATATCAAAACCTGCTAAATGTTAGTCACGGCAGTCAGTTCCCTATAAAGTGAGAAGTGATGTTGGCTTCCTAGAAATATTGAGTCTTTTCCTGAATAATTAACATACAAATCTGTATTTGTTTTATACAAAAAAAAACTTGAGCATTAAATGCTGGTCTCTCTTCACCAATTTAAATAGCTTTGATCTTAAGCACTTTGGAATTCCAAAATCTCTGATTCAATTTAGTTTTGTTGAAAAAAATTAACTCTTCTAGATATTGGGTTGATGTATATTCCCTAAGAATTTCATCTAGCTTGCACTTAATTTATTGAACCTGGACACTTTCTCTCCTTTCCCCCCAAGGAAAATTCCTACACAATACCTTTTTGGTATTTAGTCAAACTCCAAAACAAAATCTATCCCCATCTTTACCCATGGTAAATACTTGCTATCAATCACTTAGTTGAGCCACTGAGGTGGATGCTAGTGATTAAAAGACAAAAATCAAACAGTCCCTCCCCTTGAGAAACTTAGAATTTATAACAGTCAGTACCAATGGGAAGCAAGGAAATTTTCACTGCTACCCATAAACATGCCCAATTCTCTGCTTTGTTTTAAAAAACATACCTTCACTATACACCTTTCTCTTCACAATACTGTACTGTGTGTTTTCCTTTCTTTTCAAAGCCAAACTCCTAGAAAAACTCAAATTTTCTTACTTCCTCTCACTATCTTCACAATTTTTTTGCAATTTAGCTTCTTACACTATACTCAATTGAAAAAATTCTCTAAAATTATCAGTAAACTATTAACAGACAAATCTGATGGCCTTTTCTTAATCCTCACCCTTCTCAGCCTTTTTTGCAGAATATAGCACTGTTGTCTACACTCCTAGATGCTCTCCCTCTGTGGGTTTGTAACTTCTCTTCCATTCAGTCTTTTCCAAGTCACCATCTCTATCATAGCCCTTAAGTATACAGGTATATATAGCCTTAGGGTTAAAGTTCTATCCTGGGGCCCAGTTCTTTATTCCTATACTCTATCAGTGACCTCATCAACTCCTATGGGTTTAATGATCATCTCTATGCAAAAGACTCCCAGGTCTATATATCCTAGCACTAGCTTCTCCACTAAACAAACCCCAATCTTCCATCAAAAAGTGTCCCCTGAATATTCCAACTGCATATCCTGCAGGCACCTCAAACTTCAAAGATTCAGTATCAAATCCTCCAAGCCCATCCCTCTTCCAAACTTGTAAAGGGCTAAGACTCTGAAAAGGTGTGCTTGAATCAGATAATCGAGCACTTAAGGCTACCTATTGGACAATAACTATTAGCATATGTTTGGGAAAATGTCCCTTCTCACTATTCCTGTCTCTATCTTTTGGTGTATACAGATAATCAGAGGAGGGATTAGAGGGTAGAGGCAGACAAGCCAGATTCACTATGCAACAGGACAAGGAAAAGGAAGGTTGGTTGAGAGTTTGTGGCAGTTTTGTCCATCTCCTTCACTTCTCCCCATAAAGACCAAGGACTTTTGCTTATCCTGACTCTGGCTGATCCTGAGGTCTACAGGGAACTACCCTGGAATTTACACAAACTTCCTTTTTTCCTTAGAAGATACCACCCCCTTTCCAATCTAGTTTTGCAACCCTGATATCACTCTTAACTCATTGAATTATTTCTACATATTCACTGTCTCCTAATCTTGTTTCTATCACCACACTCAATATCTCTTATATTTGTCCCCTTCTCTCACACAGTCACTACCAGCTAGGTGAAGACTTCATTGCTTCTCTTCTTAAGTATAGCCTCCTAATTGATTTCTCAAGTTTCTCCCTCACATAAATATCAAAAAGATTTTCTTAAAGCCTAGGTCTATGTATCCCCCTACTCAAAAAACTCTAGTGGCTAATAATAATGCAATAATAATAATTATTATTATAGTTAGCTAATAATATTTAAAATTTGCAAAGTACTTTATTAATATCCCATTTTCTCACAACAAAGCAAAAAGACAGATGCTATTGTTTTCTCCATTTTTCAAGTTAAGAAAAATAAGATAGAAGTTAAGGGACTTGCCCAGGATCTTAAGTGTTTGAGACTGAATTTGAACTCAGGTCTTCCTGTCCCTAGATCTAGGGAATCAATTATCCAGCAGATTCTAGTCCTAATTTACTCTCCTGGCTTCCTTATGCATTACTTACCTTGCTGCACTAGACAGTCTAGCTAAACTCATCTTGCCGTTCATTACATATGACAATCCATTTTCTCTGAACCTTTGCCACAGGCTGTCTCCAGTGCTGAAATATACTCCCTTTTGACTTATACTTCTTAGAATATCTTTTTTCTTTAAAACTCTGTTCAAACCCAAGCTTCTATGTGAAACTTTTCTTCATTTTTCCAGTGACCAATGCATCTCCAACCTTCCCTCCCAAAAATGACCTTGTATTTATTTGTATATATACTATAAATGTATATTGTGTTCTCCTGGATAGAATGTAAGCTTTTTGAAGACAGGATGTTTCATTGTTGTCTAGTTGTCTAGTACCATAGTACTTGGTACATAGTAGACATTTAAATGCTTGTTAATTGATGTTTATGCTGTACTTACTAAGACAGAGTAACTGGTATCTGGGATGGGCTATAATAAATTCATTATTTGGTTTGTTTTTGTCTGGATCCTGATGTCCACCAGCTTTTTTCCATTCGTTTCCAAATGCTTTACGGTAGTCAAGCTCAGCTCCTCGCCTTTCCTCAGGAAGAATCTGTATTGAAGAGAAATAAAAGAAGGGTTTGTCAAAAGTAGCATTCATTCCTAGGGAATTTTCAAAACTGAGAAGTGCTCACTCCAAGAGATAACTAATCCTCTTTTCCCAAATCACTCCTTGATGTCTTATGCATAAACATTAAGAGATGTTAACAATCTTAACATTCAACATTAGTTCACATTCTTTATAATATTACATCATAGGATCATAGAGCTAGAGGGGACTGTGAAAGCTTTCTGGTCCAATCTCCTCATTGTTAAATGAGGAAGCTGAGGCCTGAGAAAATTATGCAACTTCCACAGATAGCATGGAAATAAAATGGGAATTAAATCCAGGTCCTCTGATTTCATATCTAAAACTTTTTCCACTGGCCCAAACAAACCTTTCAATTAGTATATAATAAAACTGTTAAGCTTGAAGAAAATTCAGCTATACTACAATGGTTCATGTATTTTTAAAAAAAATAAATCTATAATTTTGCCTTTTTTTCTATTTCACAATTGTTCTACCCATTTAGCTTTAAGACCCTTTTTGTAACAAAGAAAAATATATAAGCAAAGCCAACTGAGAGTGATTTCTTCTCAACTTATTTTCTGCATCCCATCTTTGTGATCTTTCCCCTTTCCTCTATAGAGAGGAGGGGTGTAAATTTCTTATTCACTGTGATTGTAAATTAGTGTTTGGCAGAGTCTGGCCACCTTTTTGGTGCTATGATTTACACCATTAGAGTCATTGTGAACACTTCATTCTATACCATTTTATATTATCTTCCCATTTTTTCCTGAATTCTTTACTTCCTACAATGCAATAATATTCCATTACTTTCATCTATCACAAATTATTCCCAATAAGGAGGAACCTATTTTGTTTCTAGTTGTTTGTTTCCATAAAGAGTGCTACCATGAATATTTTGTATTATAAAGAACCTCATTGACTTCTTTGGAATATATGCACAATAGTGAGATCATTGGTTGAAGAGTATACAAAGATTAATGTGTTTTTCTCATTTAATTCCAAATTATTTTTTGAAATATTTAAACCAATTCAAAGTTCTATAGTGATGCGTGGTGAACTAGTGTGCTTGACTTTCCATAATCCCTCTATTACTGATCTTTTTCCATTCATCATTTTTTTTGCCAATTTGATGGGGTATGAGGTGCAACTTAAGAGTTATTTAATATAATTACTCCTACTCTTGATAATTTGGAGCATTTTCTCAAATTGTTGTTGGATATTTGCATTTTCTCTGAAGTTTATTCAAATCCTTTCAGTATATTTCTCTACTGAAGTAATATACTGAACATAATATATATTTATTTTAATCCCTTATTCATCTTGGATGTCAAATGTTTATCTTTTTTTTTTTTCAAAAATAGCTTTTTGTTTTCAAAATATATGCAAAGGAAAATTTAAAATAAAATATTAGCAAAGAGATTACAGAAAATTATCCCCAGAATAATACACCATGAACAAGTAGGACTTATACCAGGAATGCAGAGCTGGTTCAATATTAGGAAAACTATTAGCACAATTAACTATATCAATAACCAAATTAACAGAAAACATATGAATATCTCAATAAATGCAGAAAAAGCATTTGATAAAATCCAAAAATCATTCCTATTAAAAACACTAGAAAGTGTAGGAATAAATGGACTTTTCTTTAAAATAGTCAGTAGCACCTATTTAAAACCATGAGCAAGCATCATATATAATGGGGATAAACTGGCACCATTACCAATAAGATCAGGGGTGAAACAAGGTTGCCCATTGTCACCATTATTATTTAATATTATATTAGAAATGTTAGCTTTGGCAATAAGAGAAGAAAAAGAGATTAAAGGAATTAAGAGTGGATAATAAGGAGACTAAATGATTACTCTATACATATGATATGATGGTATACTTAAGAGAACCCTAGAGAATCAAATAAAAACTATTAGAAATAATTCACAATTTCAGCAAAATTGCAGGATACAAAATAAACCCACATAAATCCTCAGTATTTTTATACATCTCCAACAAAATCCAATAGCAAGAGATACAAAGAGAAATTCCATTTAAAATAACTATAGTATAAAATATTTGGGAATCTATCTACCAAGGGAAAGTCAGAAATTATATGAGCAAAACTACAAAACACTTTCCACACAAATAAAGTCAGATTTAAACAATTGGAAAAATATCAAGTGCTCTTGGATAGGCCAAGCAAATATAATAAAGATGACAATACTACCTAAACTAACCTATTTATTTAGTGCTATACCAATCAAACTGCCTAGAAACTATTTTAATGACAAAGAAAAATGATAACAAAATTCATCTGGAAGAACAAAAGGTCAAAAATTTCAAGGGAATTAAATGAAAAGAAAAGTAAATGAAGATGGCCTAGCTGTATCAAATCTAAAACTATAAAGCAGCGGTTATCAAAAACCATTTGGTACTGACTAAGAGATAGATTAGTTGATGAGTGGAATAGGTTAGGTTTACAAGACAAAATAATCAATGACTATAGTAAAATAATGCTTGACAAACCCAAAGATCCCATTTTTTGGAATAAGAATTCACTATTTGACAAAAACTGCAGATAAAATTGGAAACTAATATGGCAGAAACTAGGCATTGACCCACAACTAACACCGTACAACAAGATATGGTTGAAATGGATTCATGATATAGACATAAAGAGTGATATCACAAACAAATTAGAAGAACATAAAATAGTTTACCTCTCAGATTTGTGGAGGACGAAGGAATTTGTGACCAAGAAGAACTAGAGATCATTACTGATCACAAAATAGATAATTTTGATTATATTAAGTTAAAAAGTTCAAATAAAACTAATGCAGAGAAATTTAGAAGGGAAGCAATAACTGGGAAAACATTTTTTCATCCAAAGGATCTGACAAAGGCCTCATCTCCAAAACATACAGAGAATTGACTCTAATTTATAAGAAATCAAGCCATTCTCCAATTGATAAATGATCAAAGGATATGAAAAGACAATTTTCAGTGAAGAAATTGAAACTATTTGTAGTCATATGAAATAGTGACCCAAATCACTATTGATCAGAAAAATGCAAATTAAGACAACTCTGAGATACCACTACACACATGTCAGATTGGCTAAGACGGCAGGAAAAAATAATGAATGTTAGAGGGAATGTGGGAAAACTGGGACACTGATACATTGTTGGTGAAACTGTGAAAGGATCCAACTATTCTGGAGAGCAATTTGAAACTATGCTTAAAAAATTATCAAACTATGCATACTTTAACCCAGCAATGTTTTTACTGGGATTATATCCCAAAGAGATCTTAAAGGAGGGAAAGGGATCCACATGTGCAAAAATGTTTGTGGCAGCCTTTCTTATAGTAGCATGAAACTGGAAACTGAGTGGATGCCCATCAGTTGGAGAATGGCTAAATAAGTTATGGTATATGAATGTTATGGAATATTATTGTTCTGTAAGAAATGACCAGCAAGTTGATTTCAGAGAGACCTGGAGAGACTTACATGAACTGATGCTAAGTGAAATGAACATAACCAGATCATTATACAAGGAAACAACAAGAATATATGACAATTAATTCTGATGGATGTGGCTCTCTTCAACAATGAGATGATTCAAACCAGTTCCAAATGTTCAGTGATGAAGAAAGCCATCTACACCCAGAAAGAAAACCGTGGCAAGTGAGTGTGGACCACAACATAGCATTTTCACTCTTTCTGTTGTTTGCTTGCATTTTGTTTCCTTTCTCTGTTTTTTTGTTTTTTCTTGATCCAATTTTTCTTGTGCAGCAAAATAACTGCATAACTATGTATACATATATTGGATTTAACATATATTTTAATATATTTAACATGTATTATATACCTGCCCTCTGGGGGGCAGATGGTTTTGCAAGGGTCATTTTGAAAAATTACCCATGCATATGTTTTGTAAATAAAAAGCTTTAATAAATAATTTTATTTAGATATATATGTATGCATTTTTATATATATAAAACAAAATATATGCAAAGGTAGTTTTCAGCATCATTCACCTTTACAAAACTTTGTGCTCCAATTTTTCTCCCTCCCCCAACCCCTTTCCCTAGACAGCAAATATATGTTAAATATGTGCAATTTTTCTATACATGTTTCCACATTTATCAGGCTATACAAGAAAAATCAGATCAAAAAGAGGAAAAAAATAGCAAACAACAATAACAACAAATGTGAAAATACTATATTATGATCCACATTCGGTCCCGATAGTCCTTTTTCTGGATGCAGATGGCTTTCTCCATCACAAGCCTAATGATCTCAATTGTTTATCACAAATATTTGATGCTAGGATTTTTTTATTTTTTTTTTGCCAACTAAGTGTTTCTTTTCTTATTCTAGCATAATGATTTTGTTTATGCAAATACTTTTCATATTATATAATCATCCATTTTTGTTATTTTATCTTTTAAAAATATGTTTCACCTTAAATATATGTTTATTTAATATCTTATTTCCCCCACAAAAAAATCACACATAAAAACAATTTTTAACCTTCATTTAAAAAAATTTTGCGTTATAAATTCTCTCTTTTTCTCCTTTCCCCTCATTGAGAAAGGCAAGTAATTTGGTGTTGTAAATGTGCAGTCAAGCAAAACATATTTCCATATTAGTCATGTTGTAAAGAAAATACAGACTCCCACCCCCCACTCTCCCAAAAAGAAAAAAGTATGCTTTTAAGAAAGGTTTGCTTTGATTTGCATTTAGACTTTTATCAGTTCTTTCTCTGGAGGTGTTATTCTGACTTATGGCACCATGATATTTGAATCGTTCCTTTCTGACTGTTTGCAATATGTTCTCTTTAACCTAGGAGCTCTGGCTATAACATGCCTGGGAGTTTCCATTTTGGACTCTCTTTCAAGTGGTATGTGGTGAATTCTTTTAATTTCTAATTTATCCTCTGATTCTAGAATATTCCAGCAGTTTTCCTTGATAAATGCTTAAAAGATGATGTGTAGGCTCTTTTTTTGATCATGAGTTTCAGATAGTTCAATAATTCTGAAATTCTCTCCTGGATCTATTTCATAGTTTCATCTATTTTTTCATTCTTTTAATTTAGTTTGATTCTTTTTCAATGTCTTATGGAGTCATAAGTTTCCACATACCCAATTCTAATTTTTAAGGAATTATTTTCTTCAGTTAGCTTTTATACCTCCTTTTCAATTTAGCCAATTCTACTTTTAAAGTTGTTTTTCTCAGTGGATTTTTTTTTTCCAATTGGCCAATTCTATTTTTTTAAGGAGTTATTTTCTTCAGTCAATTTTCGTGCTTCCTTTTTCCAAGCTGCTTACTCTTTTTTTCATGATTCTCCTGCATAACTTTCATTTGTTTTCCCAATTTTTCTTCTACCTCACTTACTTGCTTTTTAAAATGAGCTCTTCCAAGAGTTTTTCTTTTGGATTTGAAACAAATTTATATTTCTCTTTGTGGCTTCATATGTAGGCATTTTGACAGTATTGTTCTCTTTTAATTGAGTTTGTTTCGATCTTTTTTGTCACCATAGTTAGTAGTTTTTTTCCTTTTCTTACTTATTTTTTAGCCTATTTTTTTGACTTTTAAAGTTGAGCTCTGCTCCTAGAACATAGAGAGCACTGTCCCAAGCTTTTGGCACTGAGGGCCAGAGGCCTGGTCACTGGCTTTCTGCACTAGGGCCTCTGGGACTGGTGGTTTGCCCACTGTGCTAGGGTGGCCCAGCCTATTGTGTCAAGGTTCTAGGGCTTCAATTTGTCTTCTGCACTAGAGGCCCCAGAGGCCTGATGAGCCAGGACCAAGGGGCTTCGGTTGCTGGTTTGTGCTGTGGCTAAAGGCCTCCTGCTGGTTTGCTTAAGACACTGTCTGCACATCTCTTTTACCCAAATGAGACAGACCTTTCCTGAAGTCCTTCTAAGTTACCTTAACCTGGATAATTGTTTCGCTGTCTTTGTGGGTTTTGCTGTTCCAGAATCTATTTTGAGATTTGGATTCTGTTTTAATACTTACAAAGGAAACTGGGGAGAGTTCAGGTAACTTCCTGGCTTCTCTCTGCTACCTTGGCATCCCTTTAACACCTCTCTCTTCCTATCATCTCCGAGCTCATACTCTAATAAGAGACAACATATATAAAAGGTATCAAATACAAGTCAGATAGAAAGTCCCCATGATCCTTAGGGTGCCATGGTAGAGCAGCTGGTAAAACATTTTCTTTAATTTATGTCCACTGATAAAATCACATCCATTTCTGATAATGAACCATCTCACAACATCAAGAAATCTGTTCATGACCCTTTCTCTTTTCTGCATCTTTAGTAGGTATGGCTGCTCAGGAAACAAAGGCTCAGCAGAAGCAGTTGCCATTAAATCTCTACAAAGGTTGATTATCTGTTAGCAGGGGCTAGGCTGGACACAGGGCTGAGGTTCTAAGGTGGAAAGGAGGCCTGTTCCTAGAGCTCTTGGACTCAAGGTTCTAAGCAGTCTCCATCAGGGCCTGTTTGAAGTAGTGTAACTTACCAAGCACTTGATGCCGCCTGTCTCTCCTTGAGAACCCTTCTTCAGCTGCTAAGCTGGCTTGTCATCAGCTGGTGGAGATAATTCTCCCACAAAGATTACCTACTCGTCTAAAGACTCATTGTAGGGATTGGGCTGAAAGCAGTTTTATCTCATCTACAAATCTGATTAAGCATGCCTTCTATTGCTTTTTATCTGTAATATTCTTCTTTAAAATTTAATTTTCTCTGGGAGCAGGTTTCTTGGGGGGCTTCTGGAGGCAGCCTTAGTTTTCAGTTTAGCAATCACAAGTGCAGCCAGGGATTAATTAAAGTCCAAATTCTTTATGGTCTCTTTCCAAGTCTTGTCTCCTTTCCTGTAGCCCAGTTAGTTTTTCTTAGAGGCCTTCTGTAGTCTTGGTTCTGAGAGCTTGAGCTCTAGCTTCTGAATCTCCCCAACTTCCAACGGTTTATGCTTAGTCTCTAGCCACAACAAAGGTGGAAGATGAAATGAATCTGTCTCCACCTCCGAGAGCTTCTAGTGGACTCGTGTGTCTGGACCTGAGAGCTTCTTGCTTATATGCTGTACACTGAGTACATACCAATCATTATATCATTAGGAAACCATTATTTGTAGTAGGATTAAATTACTGTCTCCTCAATTCCACTTAGTATCTTGTTTCAAGTTCTGGCCCATAACATCTCCTTGTAGGATCAGATCCATCCTACTGAACCATGCTAAATTAGATAATTATTGTCTCTATCAATTCCAGTGACTTAGCACCTTGTAAGAATCCTAAACATTTATCCAAACCACTGAAAAAAATTCAATTGTTGTTCAGTTATTTTTCAATTAGGTCATACTCTTCATGACCCACTGAGGATTTTCTAGACAAAAATATTGGAGTGGTTTACCATTTTCTTCCCTCCACCTCATTTTACAGATGAGGAAACTGAAGTAAACAGGGTTAAGTGACTTGGCCAAGGTCACACCACTAGTACATGTCTGAAGTCAGATTTGAAATCACAGAGAGGAGTCCTCTTAACTACAGGTCCAACACTCTATCCACTATGCCACCTTGCTATTTATCTTTTTTTTTTTTTTTTTTTAATTTTATTTTATTTTTTATTAATTTTATAATTATAACATTTTTGATAGTACATATGCATAGGTAATTTTTTACAACATTATACCTTGTAATCCCTTCTGTTATGAATTTTCCCCTCCTTCCCTCCACCCCCCTCCCCTAGATGGCAGGCATTCTCATACATATTAAATATCTTATAGTATATCCTAGGTACCATATATATGTGCAGAACCAAATTTTGTTGTTGTTGTTGTTATTGTTGTTGCAAAGGAAGAAATGGATTTGGAAGATAGAAATAACCTGGGGAGAAAAAAAATGCTAACAGTTTACACTCATTTCCCAGTGTTCCTTTTCTAGATGTAGCTGATTCTGTCCATCATTGATCAATTGGAATTGGATTAGCTCTTCTCTATGTTGAAGATATCCACTTCCATCAGAATACATCCTCATACAATATCATTGTTGAAGTGTATAATGATCTCGTAGTTCTGCTCATTTCACTCAGCATCAGTTGATGTAAGTATCTCCAAGCCTCTCTGTATTCAACCTGTTGGTCATTTCTTACAGAACAATAATACTCCATAACATTCATATACCTTAATTTACCCAATCATTCTCCAGTTGATGAAAATCCATTCATTTTCCAGTTTCTAGCCACTACAAAAAGGGCTGCCACAAACATTTTGGCACATACAGATCCCATTCCCTTCTTTAGTATTTCTTTGGGATATAAGCCCAGTAGTACCACTGCTGGATCAAAAGGTATGCACAGTTTGATAACTTTTGGGGCATAATTCCAGATTGCTCTCTAGAATGGTTAGATTCGTTCACAACTCCACCAACAATGCATCAGTGTCCCAGTTTTCCCACATCCCCTCCAACATTCATCATTATTTGTTCCTGTCATCTTAGCCAATCTGACAGGTGTGTAGTGGTATCTCAGAGTTGTCTTAACTTGCATTTCTCTGATCAATAGTGATTTGGAACACTCTTTCATATTAGTGGAAATAGTTTCAATCCACCTTGCTATTTAAATATTAAACATCATAAGAATAAGCAAAGGGCATTCCACTGGGAGCCTCAAGTTAACATAAAGTCATTAATGACTTCTACATGGATATAGTCAATGAAACAGTTCCAAATCCATCTAAATATGCTGTCATCTACCACACATATCTCCATCTCTTACATAAGAATAAGATGCGAAATGTCAAATGCTTTGTGCTAGACTCTAGATTATCTATATCTTTTACATTCTTCTACTCTATCAATCTAGTTACTCTATTTAAAAAATGAAATGAAATTATTCTGGCATGACCCGTTCTTAATGAACATCCATCAAGGTAAGCTCTGTGATCACTATTTTATTTGGTAAATGCTTACAAACTGCCTCTTTAATAATGTGTTCTAAAATTTTGTCAGGAATTGAAGTCTAGTTCTTTAGTTTAAATTCTTCTGACTATTCTTTTCCCTAGCCCCTATTTTAAAAATGGGAATTAATCTTGTGGTATTTCTGCTATTTTCCATAATCTTTTAAATGTTACTAACAATTTCCCAGCAATCATATATATTTGCTGGTTTTCTTCATAAAGTTCATCTCAATGGCAGAAACAAGGCATGGACCCACATTTAACACCACATACTAAGATAAGATAAAAATGGGTCCAAGATTTAGGCATAAAGAACGAAATCATAAATAAATTAGAGGAACATAGGATAGTCTATCTCTCAGACTTGTGGAGGAGGAAGGAATTTGTGTCCAAAGGAAAACTAGAGACCATTATTGATCACAAAGTAGAAAATTTTGATTACACCAAATTAAAAAGTTTCTGCACAAACAAAACTAATGCAAACAATATTAGAAGGGAAGTAACAAATTGGGAAAACATTTTTACAGGTAAAGGTTCTGATAAAGGCCTCATCTCCAAAATATACAGAGAATTGACTCTAATTTATAAGAAATCAAGCCATTCTCCACTTGATAAATAGTCAAAGGATATGAACAGACAATTTTCAGATGATGAAGTTAAAACTATTTCCACTCATATGAAAGAGTGTTCCAAATCACTATTGATCAGAGAAATGCAAATTAAGACAACTCTGAGATACCACTACACACCTGTCAGATTGGCTAAGATGACAGGAACAAATAATGATGAATGTTGGAAGGGCTGTGGGAAAACTGGGACACTGATGCATTGTTGGTGGAGTTGTGAAAGAATCCAACCATTCTGGAGAGCAATCTGGAATTATGCCCCAAAAGTAATCAAAATGTGCATACCTTTTCATCCAGCAGTGCTACTACTGGGCTTATATCCCAAAGAAATACTAAAGAAGGGAATGGGACCTGTATGTGCCAAAATGTTTGTGGCAGCCCTTTTTGTAGTGGCTAGAAACTGGAAAATGAATGGATGCCCATCAACTGGAGAATGGTTGGGTAAATTATGGTATATGAATATTATGAAATATTATTGTTCTGTAAGAAATGACCAACAGGAGAAATACAGAGAGGCTTGGAGAAACTTACATCAACTGATGCTGAGTGAAATGAGCAGGACCAGGAGATCATTATACACTTCAACAATGATACTGTATGAGCATGTATTCTGATGGAAATGGATATCTTCAACATAGAGAAGAGCTAATCCAATTCCAATTGATCAATGATGGACAGAATCAGCTACATCTAGAAAAGGAACACTGGGAAATGAGTGTAAACTGTTAGCATTTTTTTTCTCCCCAGGTTATTTCTATCTTCCAAATCCAATTCTTCCTTTGCAACAACAACAACAACAAAATTCGGTTCTGCACATATATATGGTACCTAGGATATACTATAAGATATTTAATATGTATGGGAATGCCTGCCATCTAGGGGAGGGGGGTGGAGGGAAGGAGGGGAAAAATTCGGAACAGAAGGGAGTACAAAGGATAATGTTGTAAAAAAAAAAAAAAATTACCTATTCATATGTACTGTCAAAAATGTTATAATTATAAAAATTAATTTAAAAAAAAAGTTCACCTCAGCATGAAGACTTCAAGTTATCAAGTTATGTGATCTTACTTTCTCCCTACTTGTTACATATCAACTCCTTATTAAATGTCATTTTCAGTTTAAGGATCACTCCTTGGTACAGAAAACAGGCAAAACTAAGGTTAAACAGCTCTATGATCATATAACACTGTGCCATCCATCATGAGTAGCAATGGTCCTATCATTCTCTGATCTCAATTTTTTAAATGAACCAATATATTTTATTGGTACAAACATTTCTCAGTTTATGTAAGCAGACCATTCCACTTGACAGGGGTTGAGGTCCCTTTAAGATTCCTCTCTGACTGCCCAACCCCCATGGCTGACCTTGATTCACAAATCCTGGTCAAAAGTACCCTTTTGAATATCCAGGCCCAGCCTATATCCATAAGCTCAGCTTCCCCCAGCCCCCACCCCTTTTTCTTTCAAACTGGAATTCTCTATGGATTCAGAATTTCATCCTTCCCTTTCCTCTTCACTGTCTTCCCGTATAGAATTTTCATCCATAAAATGCTTCTTATCATTTGAAATCTGCTCTTGTGAAATCTAGAGTATATGTTATATCACATTCCGCGCTCCTCTACTCTACCACAAATTCTAAGATACAGCAAATGCCCTACCGCAATATTCCCATGACTTCCTCCTTACAAACCAGATCTTTCCTCCTAGATGGTAAAAATTGGGTCCTGAATAGCAAATCTCTTTAATGGTCTCTCCTTTGGAAGGATATAATTATTACTGGGGCCAGGTGAGAAACTGATAGTGAAAGCAATTCAGACTCTTTATAGCAGGATTTTTACTTCATTTGCCTATACTCTGTATTTTGTGCAATTGTATATAGACTGATGCCATTGATTTTAATATGTTATTTTATTAGATTTTGTTTCCTCTGCATTTCTTTACTGCTATTCTTCCTATATTACAATTAATGTCTGTTCTCTATTTTTTTCTACAATATGGATATTAGCACTCTCTAGCTCTTCAAAATATCTTTTGTAGATATCATATTACTATCAGTAGAATGTTAAATCCTACAGTGAAGGGGCCACTTCATTCTTGTCTTTATAATCTCAGGGCTTTTTAGCAAAATGCCTCGAGTAGGGTATTTGTTGAACTAAACTGATTCAATGTTTAAAAAAAAAAAGACAAGATTTTAAATAAGTGTGGTTAGGCAGAAAAAACAGGCAGAGAACCTCTAAATGTCTGTATAGCTCAAAGATAATTTCATAAGAATCACATTCAAAAAGGCACATTTCCAGGAGAAATAATGATACTTTATTACATGTACAACTCTTAGAGGGGAGAGTAGACCAAGTATTTAAAATACAAATAAGCTGCTTTGGTTTTTTTCTTCTAGATACTCTCTCTGGAAAGAAAAGGATCCATTGTTTTTGTCTTTCCCCACAACTCCTACCATTATCAACCAAAACTTTTTGAAGTGAAATTTATGATTTATAATCCTAATACATAATAATAAATCATATTTCCCATGACAGCTATAAAGAACAGTCAAGACAGTTTAAATCCTAGAGGGTCATTTTGTCAGCAGAAAGCAAGTATTCCATCTCATCTTTGTCACTAAACTTAGACATAATTTTTTCATTTGTACAATTCCACAACCATGATATTAATTAAGTGTATGCTTATATATAAAATGGAAGAAGACAGCCCTGGACCTGGAGTCAGAAGACCTGAGTTCAGATCCAGCCTCATACTCACTAGCTCCGTGACCTTGGACAAGTTACTAACCTATTTGTCTTAATCCTTTGGAGAAGGAAATAGCAAACCACACCAGTATTCTTACCAAGAAAACCACAGGTTACTATTGACTTGCACTGTTCTATTACCTAAAGTTACAAAGATAAAAACAAAATGGGTCCTGACCTCTGTAAGCTTACATCCTACTTAAAACATTATTTTCCTAGTCTCTTTCCAAAACCTAAAAAAATAAATCTAATTCATCTATTTCAAAAATAGCAAATCTTTAGCATACCTAGTTGAAATAAAATACTCACCTCACACTTATTAAGTATTTTCAACTGACCAATTTTGGCAATAATTAGTTGACGAATTGTCTGAGGTTCTTTACTACCTCCAGTCAGGGGATTCTGTGTACAAGACAAGGATTGTAGACTCTGTAATTTATCTAATTCATTGATAGATGACCACTGGAATTAAAACAGAAAAAAAATGAAATTAGCTAGATTTCATATTGATTTGTAAATTTACACCAAATGATATCAATTACATTCTCACAACATTCATTTTTGTTGCATCTAAAACACTACTCTCCAAATCTCTCACATCTATTTTTATATATTAATAGACATTACACATTTACAAATTATCTAAATGGATATTGATTCAGCAATGAATTGATCTCTTCTGATCTAACTCTATTTCCATCTAGGATTATTTCATATTATTCCCTTTTACACATTCTACCTTCCAGCTAAATTGGTTTATTGGCTGTGCTTTCAACTACCAGGTTGGTCCTCATGCCTGGGATTGTATTCTTACTTTAGTTCCATTCAAAACTCAGTTTAAATGCCATTTCCTAAAAAAAGGCTTTTCCTGATCATCCCTGAAGCCCTCCAAGTCCTAGTACTCCTCATCTACCAGGAAATGACTTTTTGTTTATCTTGTCTATATTTTATCTTTAACAATATCTTGCTACATATTGTTCCTCTCAATAGAATGTCCCTGAGGATAGGGGCTGTCTTTATTTTTGTATCTGTATTCCCAGTGTCTTGCATAGAGCCTGATACACAGTAGGAAAACTGACTGTTGATCAGTTGATTGATTATACTTAGTTTTTATTATAAAGAAGTCCTAGGAAAACAAATGATTTTGTTTTGTGGGACTATTTATTACTATTACTAAAGTGGTATCTTTACATATTCACACAAGACACCTGGGGATAAAAAAAAAAAAAAAAATCAATCAGGATACTATATAAATAGACACACAAAGCAACATACTCACTTGTGATATCTGATTGCCATTTATCACTAGGTATTGCAAGGAAGGAAACATTGAGGTTTTGCACCCTAAAAACGGAGAATAAAGTTAATCATGAAGAAGTAGATCAATGGCTAAAATATGATGAAAGGATTATTGTGGTAGTGTACCTAATCCAACATCTGGAAAATGTAGAGCAGAAATTCTATTGTCAGAAAGGATTAGCTGTTCTAACCTGTAATTGAGGAATATGAATCTGGTTAACAGAACAATAGAACAAAATAAAAGTATTTTTAATCACTCTAAAATGCAAAATAACCACATTGTCTAAGTTCTGTACAGAACAGAAAAGATATAATCTCTATCCTAAATTCCACAAACTTTATCTGATGCTTATTAATATATAAGGGTCTAGGGGGAAGGGGTGATAGGGAAAGGTAGAGAGAAAAAAAAAAACAATAAATAAAACTTACTGCTTTCACTCAAAAGGGATACAATTTTTTTTTCTTTTTGGAAACATTTTATTTTAATTTTTTTAGCTTTGTATTTCAAAAATATAAGCATAGATAGTTTTCAACATTCACCCCTGCAAAACCTTGTATTCCAAATTTTTTCTCCCTTTCTTCCCCATGCCCTTCCCCTAATCAGCAATATATATGTTAAACATGTGCAGTTCTATATATGTTTCCACATTTATGCTGCACAAGAAAATCAGATCATAAAGGAAAAAATGAGAAAGAAAACACAATGCAAGCAAAACACCAATAAAAAAGATGAAAATACTATGTTGTAAACCACATTCAATCCCCACAGTCCTCTCTCTGAATGTAGATGAATCCATCACAAATCCATTGGAATTGGCCTGAATCACCTCATTGTTGAAAAGAGCCATGTCTATCAGAATTGATCATTGTATAATCTTGTTGCTGTGTACAATTTTGGAGACATTTTATTTTATTTTAAACCTAGAATCCATACGTTGGAAGCTTGATTATCTGACATACACAGAGAAAAGAGAAGGGCCATATAATCAATGGGGTCATGAATCAGAGAATGAGAGTAGTTAATAGTAGTCAGGAGAGAAAGTGAGAGGAATCCTTTTTGAAAAAAAAGAAATAAAAAAAACTAATGAACAGGACTAGTTAAAAAGAAGGAGAGGAAGAAGGAAGCTATTTGACTGAGGGAAAAAAAGGAGAAATAATCATATAACTAGATAAAAGCAGGAGAAAAAAAGTAACCAATAGCAAAATCCTAAAGGGAAATGACTAACAAACATGAGGAGGGAATTAAGGTGAGAGGAAGAGATCCAGTGGAACAGAGTCACTTTAAAATAACTAAATATAACTTGAGAAAAAAGCTAGAGACAGAGGAAAATATAAACTTAATTCATAGTTTTAAACATAAATGGATTAAACAATCTGATGAAAAAAAGTAACCAAGTGGATAAGAAAACAAAATCTGATAACATTATAATGATATCCTCCTCTCATTATAATGTTCATTTTTTTTTTCATTAATTGCTAACCAATCAGAATTGACTGTTACTCTCAGGCATACTTTTCCAAGAGCATATACATGTTGAGTGGGTTTCATGAGGGGTCTTTGGCATTAGAAAATGTCCTTTCCTCTTTTATTAACTCTTGTTAGCATGATTAACACAATGATTAATTACCCAGACACTATATTTGGTGGTTTTCTTGGCAAAAATACTAGAATGGTTTGCCATTTTCTTCTCTAGTTCATTTTATAGATAAGGAACTGAGGCTAAAGGGGAGTGTACCTAACTCCACGCCCAGACCTTACCAGCTGTGCCACCTAGCTGCCCAAAGATACAATTCAAATTAGAGTAGAAGAAAGGTAACTTTACCTGGGAAGACCCAAGATAGGGAAAAGGGTGGTGAAAATGGCCTCCTAGAGAAGGTGGCATTTAAGCTGAATCTTGAAAGAAGCCAAAGAAGCCAAGAGGAAGAGGTAAGGAAAAGCAACCAGAGCAAATGAATGGAAGATGAAGTTTTATGGGAAAGGTAGGGAAGTATGCTAATACTGCTATTCCATAGAGTCCATAAAGAAGAATGAAGTGTGATAAGACTGGAAAAGTAGAAAGGAATCACTTTGTAGAGAGCCTTGAATGCCAAAAAGAGGATTTCATTTTTGATTCTTGGAGGAAATAGGAGTCACTGGATTTGTTGAATAGAGTAGGATAATTGAAGCTTTGTGAAAATTACTCTGGCAATTGAGTGGAAGATACTAAAAGGGAAACAAAGCAGGAAAGACCATTGTAATAGTTTAGGTGAAAATGATAAAGGTCTGAACTACACTGATAATTGTATGAATAAAGAGAAGGGAAAAGATACAAGAGATGTGAAGGTAAAAAAATGACAAAATCTAGCAACTGATATGTGGAGAGAGTGAACAAGAAGTTGAGAATGGCACTGAGGCTTATGAGCTTGGGTGACTATAGGGATGGTGGTGTCCTTGATAGTAAGAAGGGAGTTCCCAGGAAGGAGAAAAGATAATGCATTCTGTTTTGAACAGAATATGAAGTACTTATGGGACATTTATTTTGAGGAGTCTGGAGCATAAAAGAAATATTAGGAAAAGTCATGTTGATCTGGAAATCATCTACCTAGAGATGATAACTGAATACATGGGCAATCATGCCATGAGCTGATGGTTCAGCAGATAGAACACTGGACCTGCAGTCAGGAAGACCTCAGTTCAAACCTAGCCTTAGATATTAAATAGCTGCAAGTCTGGGTAAGTCGCTTATCCCCTATTTTCCCCTATTTCCTCAACTGTAAAATGGGATAATATAACCTACAGAGTTGCTGTAAGGATTACATGAGATATTTCTTTTATTATTATTATTATTATTATTATTATTATTATTGTTAAAGATTTTTATTTAACAAAGAGGCTTGGAGAGACTTACATGGATTGATGCTGAGTGAAATGAGCAGAACCAGGACTTTATAATACACTTCAACAACAATACTGTATGAAGATGTATTCTGATTGAAGTGGATATCTTCAACATAGAGAAGATCTAATTCAGTTCCAGTTGATCAATGATTGACAGAATCAGATACACCCAGAGAAGGAACACTGGGAATTGAGTGTAAACTGTTTGCACTATTGTCTTTCTACCCACGTTATTTTATCTTCTGAATCCAATTCTTACCATGCAACAAGAAACTCGGTTTTACACACATATATTGTATCTAGGATATACTGTAACACATGTAACATGTATGGGATTGCCTGTCATCTAGGGGAAGGGATAGAGGGAGGGGAAAATTCAGAAAAGAAGTGAGTACAAGGGATAATGCTGTAAAAAAAATTACCCATGCATATGTAATGTCAAAAAATTATAATTATAAAATTAATAAAAAAGTAACTTATACTGAGGCAAATATTCAATAAAAATTTTGTAGAATATAATATTTGCATGATTTTAACCTTTTATACAAACTGTAACAAACAAAATAATTATAAAACCTTAAATAAAAAAAATTATTTACAAAGCATATGCATGGATAATTTTTCCAACATTGATCCTTGCATAACCTTTTGTTCCAAATTTTCCCCTTCTTCCCCCCATCCCCTCCCCTAGTTAGCATGTAGTCCAATATATGTTAAATATGTTAAAATACATGTTAAATCCAACATATGTATACATATTTTTACAGTTATCTTGCTGCACAAGAGAAATCAGATCAAGAAGAAAGAAAAAGGAAAACTGAGAAAGAAAGCAAAATGAAAGCAAATAACAACAGAGAGTGAGAATGCCATGTTGTGTTCCACACTCTGTTCCTATGGTCCCCTCTCGGGGTGTAGATGACTCTCTTCATCACTGCACAAGTAGAACTGATTTGAATCATCTCAATGTTGAAGACAGCCATGTCCATCAGAATTAATCATTGTATAATCTTCTTATTGCCATATATAATAATCTCCTGGTACTGCTCATTTCATTTAGCAGCAGTTCATGTAAGTCTCTCCGGGTCTCTCTGGAATCATCCTGCTGGTCATTTTTTGCACAACAATAATATTCCGTAACATTCATAGACCATAATTTATTCAGCCATTCTCCAATTGATGGTCTCACTTTCTAGTTTCTTGCCACTACAAGAAGGGTTGTCACAAACATTTTTTGCATATGTGGGTCTTTTTCTCTCCTTTAAGATTTCTTTGAAATATAGTAGTAACACTGCTGGATCAAAGAGTATGCACAATTTGGTAACTTTTTGAGCATGGTTGGTTCCAAACTGTTCTCCAGAATGGTTGGATCCATTCACAGTTCCACCAACAATGTATCAGTGTCCCAATTTTCCCACATCTCCACATGAGATATTTCTAAAAAGTATTTAGCATAGTGCCTAGCACAGAATAAGTACAATATGAATGCTTATTCCCCTTTTCCCCTCATGGGAACTGAGGTGGTATCCAAAGTAAACCATATATACAAAAAAGAGAGGTGGTTCTTTTCATTTCATTCTTTGTCTTCAAGTTGAATGATTTAAATATCCATATTAGTGATCTGACCTAGTCCAGATCTGGTAGTTTACTGCCTTCATTAAACTTCATCTTTATTACATATTAGTTACCCACCAACAGTCACACTGTTTACTTCATTCCTTGGAACCACTCTGCCTCCAAGATCTTAGATCCCTGAATTCTTCTCTTTAATTACAAATGCCTGTCTTTCTTTTATCTCCTTCCTTTTATTTCTGCCTAAATCTGTCCTTCTTTATAACCTATTCTTTATAAAATGTTATATGTATTCTATAGAAAAATATATTTTATATAAATATATATTCTACATATTTTTATTCTTTATAACCTCTATTTAGATCTGCTGCTTTATCATTTCCTACCCCATGATCATTCATTTCATCCAGACTCTTCAAGTTTCCCACAATACTCCATGCCCCATTTTCTCTGAGCACTATGACTCATTCCACCAAAAAAAATGGGATCATCTACCCAAAACTTTTTTCTCACAATCTTCTGGCATGATCACCTACTATCTTTTCCTTTTCTATTTCAAATTTTTTATTAAAAATGTGCCCTTTCTGTTTGTCAAGGTCAATCCCTCTATATGTGTAGAGGGCTGGAACTCTGAAAAGGTGTACTTGAATCTAGGTCAACATGGTGTTTATAGTTAAGTACCTATTCAGTGTGAGATAATAGTTGTCTAAACACATACTTAATGTGAATCAATCTGATTGGTATATATTTAGGGTAACATGGTGATGTAATGGCTACAGTTTCGAATGCTCAGTGTGGTTGCACATGCTCAATGTGATGTAGTGAAGTAATCCTACTTGAGTATTTAAGGGAGTCTCAGACACAGAAGATCTCTCTCAGCTGCATCTCTCTCAGCCACAGCTCTCAGTCACAGACACAAGAGAAGATGCCAGATTCCACACTCCATCTTTGACCAGCCATGTATCAGCTCTCCTGTTTCCTTCAATCCTCCACTAAGATCAAGGATTCGGGCTGATCCTGAGGTCCTCCAGAGAGCTAGTCCAGACATTACACATATGCATACTTGATCCTATTCTTTCTTGGTTTTTCCAACAGATTTCCTCTAATATCTTCACCATACACTCTATGATCTTCATTCTTTCTTTTTCTAGCTCTTCCCCTATTACCTCCTAATAATCCCATGTCTTTCTCATACTCAAAAAAAAAACCTCAGTTGATCCTACCATCTCTGATAACTGTTGTCCTGTATTTCTCTTTTTCCTTTGTGTTGAACTCCTTGGAAAAACTGTTTATACTCGGTGCTCTCACTTATCCTCTTTTCACTTCTTAGCTCACTGTAAGCTGAGTTCCTCATAAGCAGACTTCATTTTTCAACCGAAATTCCTCTCTTTAAGACTTAAATGAACTGATGCTGAGTGAAATGAGCAGAACCAGAAGATCTCTATACACTTCAACAACAATACTGTATGAAGATGTATTCTGATGGAAGTGGATATCTTCAACATAAAGAAGATCCAACTCACTTTCAGTTGATCAATGATGGACAGAAACAACTACACCCAGAGAAGGAACACTGGGAATTGAATGTAAACTGTTAGCACTACTGTCTATCTACCCAAGTTACTTATACCTTCGGAATCCAATACTTAATGTGCAACAAGAAAATTGGATTTACACACATATATTGCATTTAGGTTGTACTGTAACACATGTAAAATGTATGGGATTGCCTGTCATCTAGGAGAGGGAATAGAGGGAGGGAGGGGAATATTTGGAAAAAATGAATACAAGGGATAATGTCATAAAAAAATTACTCATGCATATATACTGTCAAAAAAATTTTATAATTATAAAATTAATAAAAAAAATTTTTTAAAAAGAGTTCTAGAAAAGAATAAAGTCTTACTTCTTAGGCTTTTCTGTGAAAAAAGAAATTCCTCTCTTTAAAAGTTACCAATTGTCTTTTTAAAATCATCTTTTAAATGAGACATTTAATGGTATATTCTTAGTCTACTTCTTGATGTCATGCTGCACTGACACTGGATCTCCTTATCTTATTGCATATTCTTTCCTCTCGATTCCCTTCCTACTTGTGTGACTTCCTCCATGGGAGGACTTTCATCTTTGCTGTATCCCTGACCTTTGGATGTCTCTCAATGTTCTCTTCTTGGCTCACTTCTTTTTTTTGTATATATGGTTTACTTTGGATACCTCCTTAGTTTCCATAAGGGGAAAAGGGAAGGGAATGAGCATTCATTTTGTACTTTCTCTGTGCTAGGCACTATGCTAAATACTTTTTAGAAATATCTCATGTGGGGGTGTGGGAAAACTGGTAAAGTCTATAACAAAAATGAAAATGTTATAGAGGTTAGCAGAATGCAAAGAATATAAAGGAAACAGTGGAATAATCAGATGGAGCATGCATTGAATGAAGGCTGTTGAATGATGGCAGTAGAACAATGGTCTGGAAGCAGAAGTAGATAGCAAAGAATAAGTATCAAGAGATATGTTTACATATTTTGCCAAGTCCCATAGTAGGCCAATATTAAAAGATAAAAGTTATTAGGGGATCACACTAATGTAAAGAAAAACAACACTGAAAGATATAAAAATTCTATTCAATTCAGTGGCTGATCTTGATTTCTAAGACCTTAAAAGAGAGGCAAGCCTCCTGCTTATTAGGAAAAAGGTAATGATAATAGAGATGGAATTAGGCATACAATTTCAGATCTGCTCAACAATTCAATGTAATTTTTATTTATTTGTTAGAAAGGGGAGAAGGGATGAGAGAAATTTTCCCTATGTCACTAGAAAGTGAGAGTAATTTTTTTTTAAAGTAAACATTAATGAAATTAAAAAAAAAACAAACAACTGACTGGAGAAACTTAAGGCTTTCTAAACTATGGCTAAATCAAAGAAAAGTGGTCTTCAAAAATATGATGAACCTTTTTTTTATAAAAAAAATTAACTTTTGCTTATTTCTCACTAATGCTAATATTCATTTCTGTGATTTATCTTACAGATACAAAGACATATAAATTCATTTCTACCAGAAGAAATTATTATTAATCAGTTTAAATAAAAATTTCAAAAAAAAGCAGACGATAAATGTTCAACTCACAGAGCTCCCATACATTATAGTAGTCTCTGAAAAACCATATTTAAAAATATCCTTAGCTATCAAAATGTTCATGTACATTGGTATTTATCAAATTAAGGATAACATAATTAAATTACCTGGGTAGATAGGCTATTTGGAATAGCTGATCTCCATCAATTGGCTGGTTATTAGAAAGGTCTAATAACTTGAGAGTCTGCAGAGTATCAGTGGGCCTAAAAAAGAACAGAAATTAACTGTACTTAGCTTTTTTTTTTTTTTTTTTAACAGAGGTAAGTGACTTGCCCAAAGTTAAATATCTGAGACTAGATTTGAACTCAGACCCTCCTGATTTCAGGGCTGATGCTCTATCCCCTGCACCACCTAGCTATCCCCTATTTAAACTTCTTTAAAGTGCATTTTAAGAATATATTTGTATATTCCAATTTAATATACAAAATCATACAACATTGTAAAATGACATCAATTTATAATTTTGTTCATTCAGATTTTATGGCAGATCATCCTAAATTGGAAGTTTACCTTTTTTACTATAAAAGGAAAAGGGGAAAATAAATGAAAGCATAAACAAAAGGGACAATAAGCAAAAGGTACTGATGAAGTATACATATTTGACTTAATTTCAGAAATGAAATTTAACCTAATTTCAGAAAATGAAAGTCCTCTTTAGGAACTTTAGAACATTTAACACTTTTATGCAAATAGATATAATTCATTACAAATAAGCCTAAAACATTAACCATTTATCAAAGCGGATATGACAGAAATTTTACCTGGAAAAAGTTTCCTTACAAGATAATTAAATGTTTAAAAAAATTTTTTCAATTGCATATAAACAAAAATTTTTAATGTTTATTTTTTTTTAATTTTGAGTTCCAGATTCTCTCCCTTCATTGACCCCTCCCTTCCCCTTAAGAAGGCAAGAAAATTAAATGTTCTGAAAATAATAATTTTAACCCATAATTTCAACTAACTCATATTGTTTTCCTCCAATTGGTAAGATTTCAAATTGAAATATTTGAAAATTTATTTTTTGTTGCTTAGTTGTTTTTCAGCTGTGTCCAAATCTTTGTGATCCCATTTAGGGTTTTCTTGCCAAACCTATAGGAATAATTTGCCATTTTCTTATTCAGCTCATCTTAGAAATAAGGAACAGAGGCAACCATGGATATGCAATTTACCTAGGGTCACACAGCTAGTAACTATCTGAGGACAAATTTGAACTCAAGAATGTAAATCTTCTTCCTGATTCCAGGCTCAGCATTCTGTCCACTGTACCACCTAACTGCTCCTGAAAAATGACAAGAGTGAGGTACCACAGTGGATAGAGCACTAGCCCTGTAGTCAGGAAGACCTGTGTTCAAATCTGATCTCAGATAGTTAATACTTCCTAATTGTGTGACCCTGGGCAAGGCACTTAATCCTTTTCAGCAAGAGTTGTCTCAGTAAGAAAAGAAAAATGATAAGGATAGTAAAAAATTAAGAATTTTTTAATCAAAATTTTAAGAGCACCACTAGAAATCAACATTAAATATTTTAAATTCCTATAAACTACAAACTATAAAATGATGACTTCAGAATTTTAAAAAATCATTCCTACCTTTCTGAAATTGTAATATCATTAGATGCAAGGTACAATTCTTCTAGAACTGGCCATCCTTTAGCATGCCACAGAACCTATTGGAAAAATTTGATGAAGTATAAAGAGTTATTACCCATTTTCCTATCCATTTATTTTAATATATAATATGAGCTGTAATTTCATTTCCAGTGTTTTTCTTCCACATGAAATCAATTTGGTTACTATTTTATAAAGTGTCTATAGGATAAATGTGGTACTTCCAATTTAATTAATTACTGCCATGTTTCATGCAATGAATACCAATAGGAAAATGATAACATTAAAATATTAAAAAGTATGCTTTAATGATAACATGTACTATTGAACACACACACTCAAAAACATATCAATGGACCATTAAGGGATTTTTTAAAAATGACTTAACTGAAGAGACAGACTAAATATATTTTTATTTGATATAGTGTGTCATATCATTAAAGAAACACTTGGTTTCTAACTAACTAACTAACAGGAAATTAATCATCAATATCTTTTCTCAACTGTGTATTTATATAGGTCATCTAGCAAAATTGTACATAGGTACACCTATTCCTCACACACAAATTCCAACAAATTTAATTCTCTCACTTCTTAATTGAACTTCTAGGCTCTATAATCAAATGAATTATTGTGATATTTCATTTTTTATTGAGTAAACCAAGAGACAAGATAAATCTTATCATTATGATTTAGCTTAGCTGTCATTATCTTTCCCCCAAATATAATCCTAATCTGAACATCATTTTACTGAGAACTCTGATATTTTTCTAAGAGCTTCCTTCAAGGCTCACTTCTGATATTACCTTCTCTAGGAAACCTTTCTTGATCCTTCTACCCTAGTTATCATAATTCTCTCTCTCCTCAAATGACTTCACATCTCTAAGCATATTATATTGACTTCCCAATCCTTCAGCAAGTATAAATTCCTTGAGGATAGGGACTATTTTGATTTTTCTCCTGAAAACCTAGATTACAGACTGTCTCACAAATAACAAATGGTTAACAAAAGAGATTTTAAAAATTATATTTGACTTAAAATGTAATTTCCTAGGAGTGCTTAAAAGCCAATAAAAATTCCAATGAGACAAGTATCTTAGTGCAAAACTAATTCCATGGAGTGAACTTCCTATTTATCCTTCAAGTTCAGCTACAAATTGATTCCAACTTAATGTAGTATCCTTGACCTTTAAATAGTGAGAATTCTAGGCCCCTTTGCCTACTCAACTCATGCTCAAAAATAAAGTTGCTGACATTTCAATTAACTTCAGACTCAACAAATAATGATTAAGGTGGGGACTGAGGGAAATGGGGCAAGACAGGATGGGAAAGGACAGAAGACAGAAGAAGATAGAAGAGGGGTTATTTGTATGTAGTGTTGTATTTAACCACAAAAACTTTTAATCACTTCTAAGTACCAAAATTTCTGAATACTTTTCATAATGTACAAATAATGATATACTTTTTATAACCAGTGGCCCAATTTATTACTATAGTGCCCTTACAACATTGTGTTCAACATTCCTTTAAAAGATGATAGGATTATAGATCTAAATGCTGAAGAACCCTCAGAGATAACTGAGTCTAATTCTCTTCTTTTCAGACAGGCAAAATGGGGTTAAGAAGTTAAATGACTTGTTCGAGTCTCCATAAGTAGTATCAAGGACAGGATTTGAATGCAGTTCCTCTGACTCTAAACCCAGAGCGCTAAAGACTGTTTTGTGGTACTATGCATTCTTGTGACTAATTGTAATTAAATGAAAATATTTATGCTTGAGTAAATCTGTATCACATTTTTATTTAAGGAACCTACTAAAATAATAAAAAACATGCAATTCCAAACTACTACCAAAAAATAAAATAAATTGTAAAGCAGATTACCTCAGTCCATGTTATTCCTGTTCGATTTAGCACTAAAACCTTCAATGCAGAAAATGTAAAGGATGGAGATGGTGAATCATAGAGAAATTTTAGTTTATTTTCACTGCATAGAAAAAAAAAATAAAGTAGTGTATTAATTTCAACTGAATATGACCAAATGAATCATTCAATTAAATTGCCAACTTGGAAAATAATAGTAGGACTTTAGATAGATAGTCTTGTATACAAATAAATTTCTTTCTTTTTTTTTTTTTTTTTTCCTGAAGCTGGGGTTAAGTGACTTGCCCAGGGGTCACACAGCTAGGAAGTATTAAGTGTCTGAGACCAGATTTGAACTCCGGTCCTCCTGAATTCAAGGCTGGTGCTCTATCCACTGTGCCACCTAGCTGCCCCAATAAATTTCATTTTTAAAGAATCTAAAGGACCACAGAGTATTAAACTTTAAAAATTCTGTTTTCAGAAACTAATTTGATATTTAAAATATAGAAACTCTTCTTGTGGTCTGGCCAACTGCTCTGATTTATTCATTTTATGGTGCAAAAGAGAGAATTACTTTAAGGTCAAATAAAGTGACTAATTTTGATAAACAATTTCTCTAAGAAGTTTCAAAATAAAGCCAGGACTAACTGGTTCCTCTATACCCTAGAGCACCATTAGCATAAAAAGCAGTAATATTGGTTTAGCTTCATTATCTTCTGATTCTGTTTCTTTGCCTTTATGACTGAAAAGTAAAGATACCAGAAAAGCCTCTGTCCTTTTTAGTAATTCTAAGAACAAGTTTCTTATTGTTTATCCTACCTGAACAAAGCTAAGAGAAACAACTAAAAAAAATGAAGTGTTAGTTGAGGCAGAGTCAGTACCCAAAAAGATACTGTAATCTAATAAATCTAATAAATAATCTAATAAAAATCTAATAAAATAAAAATAATGTGGATAAATATAAAAGTCTAATATCTCAATTCAAAAAAATCAACATTCCAAATTTGAGATGTGAGAGGCATGGTTAGGAAATCATTAGAAAAAAAGATTTATAGCTGTATAAATCAGCAATACAAAAAGGCAACCCAAAATAAACAAACAAAAAAAACCCTAATGTAATTTTAGAGTACATTTTTCCAGGGCAAAAGAAGTGACAGTACTCCTATACTCTAAGCTGGTCAAAATACGTCTGGAATATTTTGTTCTGTTCCATTAAACACATTTTAAGAAAGACACTAATAAGCTATATTAAAGAGGGTGATCAGGATAACAGCCATTCAGCCTTGGAAAGATTTAGGAAGGACATGCTAGCTGTCTTTCAAAATTTCAAGTACTATCATGTGGAAGAGGATTTGTTCTGATTAGCTCCAAAAGCTAAGGAACAAAATGGTACCATACTTTTAGCTCATATAAGAAAAAACTTGCTAAACAGCATTATGGGATGCCCCTGGGAAGTAAGGAGCTCTCCTTACTTCACATCTTCAAAGTAAAGGTATGGATGATCCCTTGTAGATATGTTTAAGAGGAGATTCTTAAGCAGATATGATTGCATTAGATAACCTCGGGTTTCTTTCAGCTCTTAAAATTTTATGATTCTGAACAAAAACTTAGAAAGAATACCCTTTGAAAAATATGGCCATATGTCCAAAGAGGAAAAATAGTGGATCAAATTACACCCATATAGTTGATCCCACCCATCTTTCACTTTGAAATACAATTAATTTCATGCCTATTCTGAATTATACCTGAACAGGACAGGTGTGACTCACCTGTATATGCAAGTTGGTTCAGGTTTGAAAGGGGAGGCCTGGTTGAGGCACTTGGAAAATTTGGTTCTGCAGGTTAAAACTAACCAAACATTCTGGATGTACTGCACAAATGATTTTAATAAAATAAATTAATAGTAGTTTAGTAAAAATCTATTTTCAAGCTTCATTAAACAGAGTTCCATGATGAAATCATTCTTATTGCTATTTACAGGACTCTAAACAACTACATTTTAAAAGATTTTCCCCACATAAGCCCCCAAATATTTTGCTGACATCTCATACTAAACCTGTAAAAATTCAATTAATCATTCCATTAATTTAATTAGCCCAAAATTTTTAAAAAATTGGGGCAATTCCAATTTCTCTGCCATTTACAATAGACCAACAGTATATACAACTACAAAATTTAGAATAATAAAATTAAACATTTTTTTATTAATGAACCAATAAATTATTAGTGAGCCCAGGTATTAAATTATAGCTTATGTTTAAAAAAAAAAAAAAAACCCTAAGATCTAATTCTATTAAAATTTTTGTAGTGTTACAATGTAAAGGAATCAAATCCATTGCTGCCAAGAAGTACTATAAGACACTAAGTACCCAGTGGGCATAGATTAGGATTTGTACAGAATGTTAATTAGCAAGTAACAGAAAGTTCATACCTGAGATTCAGAACTTCCAGGTATTTGAGCTGAGCAGCAATGGAGATCACTTCATTCCATGATGACAATAGATTTTTTGACAAATCTATCCTTCTGATATCTGAGAGTACATGTTAAGAAATACTCACTTTGAGTCATAAGAAAGACCCCATATACATCAAAATATTTATAGCATTATTGTTTATGATAACAAAGAACTAGAAACAACATAATACCCATGGATTTAGGAATGGCTAAATGAATTGTGGGACATTAATGTAACAGAATATTACTGTGTTATTAAAAAAAAATGAATGCAAAGAAATAAGTAAAGACATGAATTGAAGCAGAGTAGCATAAGTAGAGTCAAGAAAACAATATTACACATGACTATTGACATATAAATACAAAGGACAACCACCACCAAAAAAAAGTTTAAAAAATCACAAACTTGGCCACAAAGAAGAAAAATGAGAAGACATCTCTCCTAACTCTTTTGCAAGGTGGGGGGGAGGAGATCCCTGAATGTAAAACATTTCCTAAATTGACTTAATATAGTGATCAGTTTAGCTTATAGTTTTTTCTTTAAAATAAATTTTTTTATCTTAGAATTGGTTATCAAGGGACAGCTAGGTGGCTCAGTGGATAGAGCACCAGCCCTGAATTCAGGAGGACCCGAGTTCAAATCTGGTCTCAGACACAACACTTCCTAGCTGTGTGACCCTGGGCAAGTCACTTAACCCCAGCCTCAGGGGGAAAAAAAAAAAAAGAAAGAAAAATAGAATTGGTCATCAAAATGAACAACATCCTTGATGCTTTTTATCTATTGTGCTGCCATTGTATCTACTTGAGCTCCTGACAGTTATGGGCTTGATGCAGTGAAGAGGAGTTAGAAATATTGGGAGAAATACTGATGGCCAAATTTTACAAATCTTGTATGTTCCTTTGATCTTAATTTCTGAATCTTTCTGTTATCTCTAGAAGATCCCAAACAAAGCTGAGAACAAAATGTTACACATTCTAATCCAACATTCTATAATAAATGCATTTAAGATTCAAGTATCACTTCATATTTTTCTTGTGCAGCATGATAAATGTGGAAATATGTTTAGAAGAATTGCACATGTTTAACATATATTGGATTTCTTGCTGTCCAGGGGAAGGGGAGGGGAACAGGAATAAGAAATATTTGGAATAAGGATTTTCCAACAGTATGTTGAAAACTATCTTTGCATGTATTTTGAAAAGAAAAAGCTATTATTAAAAAAAAAAACCATAAACAATTTTAAAAAGGTTCAAGTATTACTGTATCTAGAATGGTCAGAGAAGAAAGACATCAAGTAATTGTGTCATCCAAGCATTTATTAAGCATCTACTGAGCGCCAGAGATACAAAGAAAAAAATGAGACAATCATTATCCTAACAGAATTTACATTTTTCTGAGGGACATCACACACACACACACACACACACACACACACACACACACACACAAAATTGAGAGAGGGACAGACTTGTGATTCACAATCACAGTTAAGTAAAAAAATAAAACAAAAAAAAAAAAACACAAACACTGGACTGGATTTGGAGATTCTAGATTTAAATATATCAGAGACATCTCTATGGCCTTGTAAAATCACTTAAACTCCCTGGATGTCAATTGTGCATAAAATCCCAATCCAAAGAACTGGATTTAAGTGACAAAATTCAGACCAACAAGATCCTGGTTCAGCTACCTTACCTGATACTATAGAAAGAGACAGATATTGGGATGCCCAACTCATCCGCCTAACACAAGACCACAAATTAGGCTTCAGTATTTCAGAATTGATCTGCATGAAGGGTCAAAACCAAGAAACTATTATCAATCACATTTTCTGGCTTCACAATGACAGAATTAGGACTTAGAGAGCAGAATGGCTTCTTTTACCTCTCTACCTGGACTCAATATGGAAGGAGCAGAGTAACAATGACTATAATTATAGAAAGTAAACTTTGAAACATACAATAAGGACAGGAAATCTTTACCTAGCAGAGAGGATGAAGACATAAGCAAATAGAAGAAAATTTCTCAATAAATAGAGACATATTAGGTATTAAAAACTATTAACATAAAATTTCAGATGAAGAAAATAATTTCACAAGAACTATATTTTTAAAAATGGATTAGCCATAAGGACTCCAAAAGCCAAAAGAAGAATTTAAGAAACAAAGAATAAACTTAGAATTCTTAAGGAAAAACTTGTAAGTTTAGAACAGAAGGCGTAAAGCTTTATCTAAGTGGTGGACACCCAAAAATATTGAAGAAATTAAACCAAACTCAAGAGTTAAATATAACAGAGAAAACAAAACAAGAGATATTAGAACAAAGTTGAAGACTAAAAATTAGATCACATGAAATTATTCTCAAAAATAACTCAAATGGGGGGGGGGGAAGCTCCAAATCATTAGTAAGTAGAGAGAGAAATAAAATTAGAGCAACTCTTAGATTCTACCTCATACTTATCAAATCAGTAAAACTGACAACAAAAGGAAAATGACATATGTTAGGGGGACTGTGGAGAAAATAGACATGTGACACTGTTGGTGGAGCTAGAAATTGATCCAACCATTTTGGAAAGCAATTTGAAACTATATCAGAAAGTTACTAAATTGTATATGCTGCTTATCCCAACAATAACAGTATTAAGCCAATATCACAAAGAGATCAATGAAAAAGGAAAAAGATCTCTGTGTATAAAAGAATACTTTTTTATAGTAGCAAAGAATTAGAAACTAATGGAATCTCCATCAACTGGGGAATAACCAAAGAAATTATGGTATATGAATATAGGAAAAATATTATGCGGTAAAAATTATGAGACATTTTCAGAGAAACCTAAGAAGATATATAAACTGATGAAAAGTAAAAGTGCAAACACTCAGCAGAATAATTTATGCAAAAACAACACAATTTGTAAAAACAAACAACTCTAAAATCTTAAGAACTCTGAACAATTGAGTGACACAATTGGTAATGAAACAGCCTATCTCTACCTCCTGATAGAAACATAATGTACACAGGGTACACATTGAAACATGGAGGCAATGAGACACTTGGGCATAATAAGAACTGCAAGAATTTGTTCTATTTGTTAGAAAGGCTTTTTATTTTCTTTTTTCCAATATAAGAGAAGAGAGTATGCTTGAAAGAAAACAAATTTTTATTAATAGAAAAAAATTTAAATTAAAAGAAAACTACCTGGAAAACAGAACAAAGATAAAACTTAATAATAACTGGGCTACTTAAAAATCATCATTTGACAAAACACCTAGATACCATATTTTTTTTAAAAAATCAACAAAAGAAAACTGCCCATAACTATTAGAACCAGGAGATAAGATAAAAACGTAAGAACCAACAAATTACCACTTAAATGAAACCCCATATTTAAAACAATTATAAGTGCTACAAAGTCCAGAGCTTTGAAAAAATACTATAAGGGAAAAAATACTATAAGTAGTCAAGTGCCAAGGAACCACTACGGTAAGGCTCAAGGAAGGTTATTCAACAAATAAATTGTAAAAGAAAGAATACAGGATACAAAATATCAAGAGGCAAAAGAAACAGACTAATTATTAAGAATACTTGCCCTGCAAAGCAATGTTTCTTTTATTTTTTTCTGAAGAAAGAAAAAAAGCATTTCTATAACACAGAATAGAAAAAAAAGATGGCTGCACATGAAACTGAAAATCTATTATGAAATAATTTACCAAGCAAAGTTGAGTCTAATCCTTAATGAAAAAAAAAAATCGATTTTTAACAAACTGAAAGAGTTTCAGGTATTTGTGACAAAAAAAGCAGAAGTCAACAGAAATTTCAACATAAAAGATTCACAAGTAATATAAGTAATAGATTATTTCTAAGCATTCCTACCTAGAATTAGGCAGACTTTTGGATATAAGAGCAAACCTAAAATAAATAAATAAATACCCACATTTAAACAATCTGAAAGGGCTATACAATGATCAAGTGCTTTTATCCTAATTGTAGGAATAGGGTGAGAGGTGAAAGGTCCACTGTCCTTAAAGAATCTTTTAAGGATCAAAGGAGAAGAAAAAAACCAAATTTTGTAATTTTGTCCAATTTTGTTTTATTTTAGTAAAGAAAAGGGATTAAGGAAAAGAATTACTGGGAAGAAATGAAGAAAAGGAGGGGAGGGACTTAAAAATTTCTCATCCAAAAAATATACAAATAAGAGTTTGGGGGAGAGCAGCACTGGGCTATGGTCTGACATCAAAAAGTGTGTGTTCAACCACAGACTCAAAGATAGATCATATTAGATATTCTCCATAATAATCATGTCCCATGTTTTTAATACAACCATACTTACCTTTGTCCAGCAACACTCAAGGACTCTGCCACTTCCATTCCTTGTGCAAGCTCTCAAACTTCCCAGTTTTGAGTCAGGCAACAGTATATGAGGAAAACTATAACCATTCTGCTTCTTGGGCACCCAGAGTGGTAGAACCAAGAGTTAAATTGGCATATAAAATAATACACTGGGAAGAACAGTAAAATAATATGAAATAACTTTTGAAAATAATTTTTGATAGTTGTTATCCTCTTAGACTCCAGTAATAGAACATTACTGAAAAAGGATACTAGGACAGGTTTGTGCAATTTCCCCTTTGTTACCAGCACAGCTCACTGCAGAGCTCCAAACAGAGACTTCCTGCAACCTATTTAGCTGACTGAATGAAAAATACATGAATTATACACGCAGTTAAAATAAGTCCACTAAGTATCACAGAACCTTACAAAGTCCTAAACTACTCTTCTAAACATTTTTAGTTTTTTCTTTGTAAACTTTTTCTAAAGTCATCCAAACAAAAATTTAATCAATTATTACTGTAATACAATGCCTTAAAACATACTATATTTCAACATCATAATTTCTAAATTATTTCTAACTTAATCAAGAAATTGCCACCAATTCAAGGCAGATTGGCATAATGCATAAAAAGCCAGCCTTAAAGCCAAGAATAAGTAAATGAATAAAGCATTTATTAAGCACTTATGATGTGCAAAGCACTAGTGCTAAGAACTGGAGTTAAAAAATAAGTTTAAAACTTTACATCAAATATCACTGATAAAAACAAAATACATAAAGAATTACTGACACAAATAAAAGACCAATAGCCACTCATCAAGAGATATCACAAAAAAATACAAAGAGTTATAAAAAGGAGTTCCAAATTTAAGTATGTTCCTCTGACACTTGATGTCTATTGACAATTCATAGAACTCAGAGCCAGAAGAACATAGTCCACCCATAGTACATGTGGTCAGAACTAGAATAAAATATAGTTCCTATCTGATTTCAATGTATTGATATATTCATTAAAAATAATGTATTCACAAAAAGACTCTTCTCTGTAGATTAGTGGTCTTCATTTCTATTTGAGATTGACACCACTGTACTAAGCAGCTCTCTAAGATTAATTCTCAACTCCAGCTTGCAGAGAGAGTGATCACCTACAATGGCTGGAGTTGCCTCATACAGGAATCTATAACAGTGAAATCACAGGTACAATACCTATCCCTACTTAGGAGACCAGATGCAATAATTTATGCAATTTAAATTATCTATGGAATCAGTCACTTTTAATAAAAATTCTAATGTGACGTCTCCAAGTATCTATTGAAATGATACTTGCAAAATGCAGTTATTATATAAACCATTACCTCTTTATATCTACAGGAACACTTGTAAGAATTATTATTGTTGCTTATGATTTGGTGGAGGAAGAAAAATATGTACTTACTTTTATGTATATCCAATTTTTTAATATTATCAGAGCACATGGTATTCACTTAAGGGATATCAAGTATTAATATAAATTGTGGCTCCTTTTGAATATAATAATATATTCACTATTTCACTTATCTGAATAAAAAAGCAAAAAACTAATAATTCTATACTTTAAATTTTTTAAGTGACTTTTAAGAAATATACAATCTGCAATATGAAACAAAGGACTGACTAATTCTGTGATCTTAGGTCCACTCAAGTGTTGCGAAACCTACTTTAGAATATGCATGACATTAACATTATTCATAGTTAATAACTAGGTAGCAAAGAATAATGAACATAATTATGAAGTGATTCTCTGCAACACTGCTGATAAAAAAAATTGCCTCTGGTTAATAAGTAAGTAGCCTGCATCCAATATGGTTACATTCCAACCAAAGTGGCCTACTTGCTGCATTATAGTTCCAGATGGCGTCTTTAGTCCTCCATTCCTGGAATTCAATAATTCTTCATCTATCTGTGCTTCCTGGAATCTCTGGGTTTCTTCAAGGATCAGGCCACGTACTACTTTATGGGAAGTCTTTCCTGATCTCCTTCACTGTCAGTGCTTTCTCTCCTCATATGATCTTGTGTTTCTTTTCTGTTTACATGCTAGATCCCACAGTACAATGTAACCTCCTAGAAGGCAAACATTGTTTTTCTTGTTTGTTTCTGCACAATTATATCCCCTGAATTTAACACAGGGTTTTGAACATAACAGGTGTTTAATAAATGCTTGATGAATTTAATTAAAATCTAACCTCAGGAGTGGCAACCAGAAGTCACTTCTAAGATGTCATCCTCAAAAACTGTTGATACTTCTAGGATGCTATAACTAAATGTTAGTTGATGAATAAAAACTTGCAATGTGATCTGGCCTGGAATATTATCACACAGGTCTTAATATCTCACCGAATAGTTCTATTCCCTCTGACATTCATAAAATTATTATTTCCTAAATGAACCTTACTGACTTTGAATAAAATTGCACTGTATTTTTAACAGTTTTCTAATATTACAGTTGAGGATGGGATTAGGGAACTACCTGGCTCTTCTGTTTATAGATAGATAACTTGTGTTCTATAAAAAAATGAAAATATTAGCACTAAAAGGGGAAAATATGAAAAACAAGAACATAAACCATAAAACATAAATCAATCCAGAGCAAGCAAGCAGAAATAATTGGAAATAAGAGTATAAACAACAAATACAGTACACATATAATCTCAATACTAGCTCTCTAATGAGAGGTTTCAAACTTCTTGTTTCCTTTAACCTTCAGGGTCTTTATCAACAGTGCAAATAAACTAATCTCTAAATGTCTAATGTCTAAATCCTAAGCTTTAGAAAGTCTCTATGCTATTTGTCAATTATTTAATACATTTTGGCCCTCAGAACAACATATTTAAAACCAAAGTATACCATAAAAATTTAGTTCATCAATATCAATTCCTCCTACCTTTGAAATTTTTTAATAGAATCAAACCCAACAGTTTCTACGGGTTTATTTCCAATAACAATCATCTCATTTCCATCTTCTTCTTTAGTATTTTCCAATCCATAGCGATTCTTAATTGCAGTGAGAAAGTCCACTCCAAAATTTACCCGGTTTGGACGGATAAAGGATCCTCCTGTAGGATGCCTAGACAAGGGCACAAAGGAGTATATAAAATATAAAGAAGTCTTTCAAGAAATTAAATATCTGCAGAATAATGCTTTATAGGTGTATAAAAAGTTAAAAAGCATAGCTAGGGGAAATAAAAGGAATCAATACATCACAGTGGACAAAGTTCATTCCAGAAGTTTGGAACTATAAAGTCTTCCTGAGTTTTGAAATTGGATTGCCATGTGATCTTAGGTAAGTTCCTTCACCTGCCTTTGTAAGACAAATTACTGTATACTTATTTCAGTGGGAAGTTATTAAGAATTCAATATTCAATTAGTGCAAGTATTTTGAAAATGGTAAGGGACTACAAAATGGTACACCAAGACAGAATATTGAAAAATAATAATGCTGTATATTTCTATAGTAATTTACAACTTTACAAATTATATTCCAAACACTCATAGATGTCAGTAGTATAAGTATTATCAAAGTATATAAATGAAGAAACCAAATCACAGAAAAGATAAACTTATGATCTCAAATCATAAAACTAATTATAACATACAATAATGTATATGGCATGTTGAATGTAGAATAATCAAGATTGTCTGTGTCTTTGTCAAAATCCAGCACACCACAGTAGTTCCCTCAAACTTGTTTTGATATTTTGCTATGTCTTTTTAATATTTTTGTCAGATTACAATAGAAGTATTAATTCTATCACTGCATTTTACTTTTAATAAGCTTGGGAAGAAATTTTAAAAGACATCCCAAAATGCCAAGATATGCCAACTATTTGCTCAGAACCTGAGAATAACTACGTTAGGATGTAAAGGGCTACAACTGAGTAGATACAAGGTAACCTAGCACTTGAGGCTAATTACCAATTGGACAATTCTCTATTAACATGTTTGGAGGATGACCCTACTTAACTATTCTGTGCTGGCTCCATCAGTGGGTATGGACAAAGAAGGGGAAGTGAGATCAGTGGGTGGAGTAGGAGGAGGAAATTCATTCTTTTGGGGAAAGGAGGAAGGAGGTATGAAGATTGCTAGATATAATCCCCTGATGGCTACCCCAAAAGACCAAGAATAAAGACTTTTGCTTATCCTGACTCAGGCTGATTCTAAGATATCCAAGGTCACAACAGTTAGGATCCACCTTTTTGTGAATTTCAGGTTTATAAGCCCTACTCCTACCCCAGCCTTCTCAACAAACTTGCTTTCCTGACTCTGAAATTAATTAAACCACAACCTGACAACTGCTCTGGCTTGCTTTTTTCTGCTCTCACCATTCACAGGTTAGAGACCAGTCCAATCCAGACTATATTTAAAATTATTTTGTTAGTTCATAGGTTATCTTTAGAGGGGTGAATTAAGGACCTACACTCAAAGGCAAGAGGAAACATCACTTCATGGTACATCTAGTTACTCTGACTCTTCTACATGATGAATCAGAGTGAGAAGAAAAAACAACACACGTAGCAATAAAATCACATAGCAATATTAAAAAAAAACCATAAGTGAATAGAAGAGGAAGGAGAGAAGGAGAATGGAAGAAAAAAGAAAAAGAAGTTAAAGAAAAAGAAAAAAGGAAGAAAGGAAACATACATTTATTAGACAATTGTTATGTAACAAGCTCCTGCTCTTAACAACCTCAAGTTCTAATAGAGGAGGCAATATACATAGAACAGTTTAGTAAGAGAATGGATGAAAAGGTCCAGCAGCCTTCAGTGTGAATTAGCACCCTCTCAGTAGTAAAATAATCCTGGCTTTAAATATATGAATTTCAAAATCATTCCTCTACTGCTATCTCATCCTGGAATTTCTCTTAACACCTGTGGCTTCTTTGTACTACCACATCCTATCACTTCTGAAGCCTGTTCACAATGGAATCCTTCTACAAGAACTGGTCCCTTTTCCCACTGGTGAATTTCTCCTTGAAACCTCATAATATAGAGGGGTCCACGCGAACCTTTATTCTAACAAGCCCTGTTCCCAACTTTCTGGACTTGACTATATATGACTTGTATGAGTTGATGGAAAGTGAATTGAGTAGACCCAAAAGAATGGCTCTACTCAATTTGTACAATGAAAGACTCAGAATTCTGATCAACACAATGATAAGCCACAATTCCAAAGGACTTAAAATGAAATATCTTACCTGCTTCCAGATAGTGTTGACAGATTCAGAATACAGATTAAAGCATATGTGGGGTTCTGGGACTATGACTAATGAAGGAGTGTGTTTTGCTTAACTATAGCACTATAATAAGGTTTTGTTTTTTTTTCTTCTCCAGTAGGGTGAAGAGTAAGGTGTGGCAGCAGGAAATGGGAAGGAGAGAATTCATAACTAATTTTTTTTAAATGGAATTAAAAGAAAAACACCTCACCTATTAGAAACCTTTCCCAATGCTCCTTAAGGCATTAGCCTTCTCTCTGTTGATTTTCTGCAACTTTAATATGTATATATCTTATTTGTACAAAGTTGCTTATATTGTCTTTCCTGATACATTGCGAGCTCTTTGAAAGCAGAACTTATATTTTGCCTTTGTTTTTCACCCTCCAGTGCTTGGCACAGTGTCTGTCACTATCATGTAGCAAGTGCTTAACAAATGTTTACTGACTATTATCTATTACTTTGCTTCTACATATACGACTTAGCATAATCAAACTGATCTTTTTATTATTTCTCACATTCAGCATTCTACCACCCATCCCCATGCCTTTGCACTAGTTGGCCTTCATGTCTAGGACTACTCCTTTTTAACTTTTGACTCTATGAAGCCTTAGTTTCCTTCAACTTTCACTCAGGCACCACTTTCTGTATGAAGCCTTTTCAGAACTATCTGCTAGTGGCTTCTGGGTGTAATGGAAGCCACATCCTAGTGGCTGCTGGGGATCTAATTCTGACCAGCAGAGCAGATCCATTTATATTATTGGATGATAAGAATACAAGGAGAGTGAGAGGCAGTTGCATTCTCTGACCTCTCTCCTCTTCCCTCCAATTTATTTCATTCCCAATTCACAAGCAACATCTGTGTCAGTAAAAGCTGCTTTGCAATTCCTTCAAGTGTGGTATGATTCACAGCTGTGGAGGCTTTCAGAGAATCGACCTGCCCTTTCACACGTAAGCAAACACACCTGTCCAGTTATTAAATAGGGCCTCTCCATATATATATATATATATATACATACACATATATATATATATATGTATGTATATATATATATATATATACACACACATATACATGTATATACACATATATACATGTATATATATATATATATATATATCTTATACATAACTATTATGTATGCTTACCCTATTAGAACATAAGCTTGAAGAAAAGTTCTAATTCACTTTTGTCTTTGTATCCTTAGCAACTAATACAGTACCTGGCATAAGCAGGTGCTTAATAAATGGTTGCTGATTGATAACAAAAATATTTTTTTTAAAAGAAAAGTATATCTGTTATTGAGTGTTATAAAGAGAAGCTACTAAAATAACTCCAGGAATGTTAAAAGAAGAGTTTTCATATATACCAAAATATTATGTACTGTAGGAAACTAGAATTAAGACAGATGCCCAATGACTAGGGAATGACTGAAAAAATTGTGATTCAGTGAGTGAAACTAAATATTATTATACCAAAAAATTATGAAGAATCACACAAATGGATGATGAACTAAATAGCAGAACCAAGTGAACAATATACACAATTAATACAATAACATGAAAGAAAGATACACTAAAAGACCTTATGTTGAGAACTAATATAGTGAATCTTCAGTTCAGAGGGCTGATAATGGGCCACACCTCCCTCCTTGTGGCTGACAAGGATTAAATATTAAAAATAGAATTAGATATAAGCTGCATGTGCTGTATGTCAATTTCCTTGCAAAATCTTTTCTTCCAAATTTTCTCCTCCCACCCCTCACCCCTTCCTCTAACTGGCAGGTAGTCCAATACATGTTAAATATATTGAAATACACTGTACTTCTTTTTAAAGAGAAGCTTCTATGATAAGGTAGTACTGGGATATAACAGTGATGTAAAAATAAATGATTAAAAAAATTTTCAATCAACAAATTATTTTTCTTTTCTGGCCTGACCTATAACCTTATTGAGAATAAGTCATATTTAAACACCATTACCATCTACCCCCCCAAAAAAAAATGCAATGTGAACATTTCAGGAAAATGAGATAATCCGAACCAAATTAATGCAAGTTAAGTTTGCAATACAATTTTTAAAAAGGCAATTTTATAAGACAAATCTGAGATATCACTATACACCTGTCAGATTGGCTAAGATGACAGGAACAAATAATGATGAATGTTGGAGAGGATGTGGGAAAACTGGGACACTAATACATTGTTGGTGGAGTTGTGAAAGAATCCGGCCATTCTGGAGAGCAATCTGGAACTATGCCCAATAAGTTAGCAAGCTGTGCATAACCTTTGATCCAGCAGTGCTACTACTGGGCTTATATCCCAAAGAAATACTAAAGAGGTGAAAGGGACCTGTGTGTGCCAAAATGTCTGTAGCAGCTAGTGGCTAGAAACTGGAAGATAAATGGATGTCCATTAATTGGAGAATGGTTGGGTAAATTATGGTATATGAAGGCTATGGAATATTATTGCTTGCTAAGAAATGACCAGCAGGATGAATTCAGAAAGGCTTGGAGAGACTTGCATGAACGGATGCTGAGTGAAATGAGCAGAACCAGAAGATCACTATACTCTTCAACAACAATACTGTATGAAGATGTATTCTGATGGAAGTGGATATCTTCAACATAAAGAAGATCCAACTCACTTCCAGCTGATCAATGATAGACAGAAACAACCACACCCAGAGAAGAAACATTGGGAATTGAATGCAAAATATTAGCACTACTGTCTATCTACCCAGGTAGATACCTTATACCTTCGGAATCCAATACTTAATGTGCAACAAGAAAATTGGATTTACACACATATATTATATCTAGGTTATACTGTAACACATGTAAAATGTATGGGATTGCCTGTCATCTAGCGGAGGGAGTAGAGGGAGGGAGGGGAAAATCTGGAAAAATGAATACAAGGGATAATGTTATAAAAAAATTACTCATGCATATATACTGTCAAAAATTTATAATTATAAAATTAATTTTAAAAAAGAGAAAAAAAAATAAAATAAAAAGGCAATTTTACTTAATAAAGCCTCAGGTGACTGAGCTACCTTATTGAGAACCAATCTAGAGAAAGAACCAAAGCAAATATTCTTAGGAATGATACTAAGTCTAAATATAAAAAAGTTCAATGGTTATTTTGTGTCAGTTGGTTTTCATGTAATTTTTAATCTCTTCTCTCAAAAAACAAATAGCAATAGGTTTTTCCAATAGTAGTAACAGCCAAAAGAAAAAAGAAAGTTCATTATTTCATATAATTTTCTACTGCACCTAAATCACAATGTTTCTTCTTTTCTTTCCCTTTTCCTATAATATGTCATCTCTTAGATAAATACACTGATTTAAAATTAAAAATTACCTGCATTTAAAATATATAGTTCCTTCATGGCTGCCATCATGCTTTCCTCTTAGAGGGTTGTCCCATTCTACTCCTATCCAGGGTCCTAAAGGAAAAACAAAAACAAAAACAAAAACAAAAACAAAAACAAAAACAAAAACAAAAACAAAAACAAAAACAAAAACAAAAAAAAAACCAGGTGAAATGAGAAATAATTATCATATATGTTATGTCTTCCCAATATACTCCACAATATATTTCATAATATAAAACATATCACTAAGATAATAAAGGACAAAATACTATTTTTTGTGAAGGTGAGCTCATTCAGGTCATTCCTATATCAAGCAAAACCAACAATATGCTTAACAAACATCTAAAAAAATATACTATAGGACAGAAAAGTCTGTTAAAAGGGCTCCAGTTTTTTTTCTTTTATTTAATAAAATCGAACACAAGTTATTTTCTTTATTCAGTAGAGAGATTTTAAGAACAACTTGTGCTAGTGGAATTAGAGAACAAGATAGAAAGTCACAGGTCACCATTATTTCATGGTAATATAAAAGTAAACCTCAGTAGATAGAGTAGAATATGCATCTCCAGCATTCAACTATAATTTCACTCTACAGGACAGACTACTTCCCTCATTAAAACAACATGGAATTTTTACTTGTAGACGGTTTACTTGTAGTTACTCTCTTCTGTTCCTTAATCTGCTGCTTTTAAATTAACATTTGGCAAGGAGGTGAAAAGAGGATAGCTGAAATTCTGCCCACTTTTCTAACCTTGGTTACATTAACTCATACCACGATGGATTGTCCTGAACTGTCATCTCAAGTTATAAAAAAGTCAATATGTTATCCTAAATTGAGATGGAAGAGATATTGTTGCCGTATCTATGAGTTATGTCCACTTAAACTAGGCTACTTAGAACTAGGCTAACTTAGAATTAGATTGCAGAATCCTACTTTAAATTTTTTTCAAGCAATACATCAACCATGTTCCAGGAGCTAGTACAACTTACAGGAAAAATAACTTTAAAAAACAAAAAAGGAGGAATTAATTCCAAATCCAAGAGAAGTGATTAGGATGGAGAGACCTATTGCAATATGCCTTTCTTTAGTTTACATAGGGAGAATGCTCATATTTTCTCCCTTACTGGGAAGAACACATGCATGCACAGATATTCACTGCCTAGATACAAGCCAATATGTGAAACTTTGAAAGCAGCTACTAGCCATGACTGAGTCCCTATACTGTAGAAAGGCCAATATCTTCTAATTGTCTGTAGAAAGGGAAAAAAACCCAACATGATTCAGGAGGGACTGAATCAGATCTGAGTATGCATCAAAAAGACACCCATTTTTTGGTGTTTTTTTTTTTTTCCCATCTCTGGTAATGAGTGAATTAGAACTTCTCTGAATTAGTAAAAAATAGAGAAAAGAAGGTGGGAGCACTATTTCTTTTGTATTTATTCTTTCCTGATCTTAAGTGAATGAGAATTGCAAGAAGGAAGAGCTCAGGTAACTTTCAGTTCAGGAAGCCCAGAGGTACCTTCACAGGTAGCAATGGTAACTAGAATCAGTAGCAGAGCCCACTGAAGACAGAAGCTGAGGCTATGAGTAGCCAACTCAGAGAAACTCAGAGAAAAAGAGCCTGTATACAAATGTTAAAAGATAGTCATCTGACAATGGCAATTTCAGGGAAAATCACCCTGGAAGAGAACACAGATACCTATGGACTCTGGAAATGCATAGATTCTTAAAATCCAACAATTATACTAACATGAGATTTTGGGAGGACATTCCATGCCAGGAGTTGGGAGAAACCCTTTACCACATATGTTCTCCAGACAAATTGTTCTTTGTTGTTCAGTCATTTTTCAGTTTTGCCCAACTCTGTGACCCCCTTTTAGTTTTACTTTCAAAAGCACTGAACTAGTTTATCATTTTCTTCTCAAGCTCATTTTAAAAATGAGGAACCGAAGTAAACAGGGTTATTAAATGACTTGCCCAGAATCACAGAATTACTAAATGTCAAGACAATATTTGAAGTTAGGAACATGAGTCTTCCTGACTTCAGATCTAGCAGGTTAGCTGCCCTTGGCCACTCTCCCCAGAGACTTTATGTATGCAAAGGGAGAGTGCATGGTTTTGGAGGAATGTCTTATATTCTATCATCTCAAAGTCTATCCAAATTCATGTTTGTTGTTTCCATGACACTATTTATCTCATTTTCTACTTTCTCTTTCTCTCTTTCACAACATTTTTCTAATTAATCCCACCTTCTTATTATGTGGCCAAAGTATTTCAGTGTTTGACTCTCTAGAGAATAGACTGAATTGAGTGATTTCACCTTTTTGCTGTCCATGGGAATCTCAAAAGATCTTCTCCAGCATCACATTTTAAAAGTGTTTGGGGGTACTCAAAGCTTTCCTAATACTTCAGCTCCCACAGTTCTGCTTTTTTGTATGCTGTCCAGAGGTACCATAGCTTTCCTTCAAAGAAGGCATCTTTAATTTTCATGGCTATATTCACCTTCTGCAATGATCTTTAAGCCTAAGGATATAATATCTGACATTGCTGTCATTTCTTTTGCTGTTTGCCAAGAAGTGATAGAACCAGTTGCCAAGATCATAATTTTTAAAAATTTTTATTAAGCTTAAAGCCAGCTTTATTAAAAAGAAAAAAATTATGGAATAAAAAACTTTTAAACACAATACAGCACAAACAAATAATTATACATGAAACTATAAACCTACTATGCAAAACTTGCTATTCTTCCCAAACATACAACAAAATTATCATGTAATTTTTTTTCTTCCCTCCTCAATATGGCTACCTTTAGATGTAAATAGGCATATATTTGTAAAAACTATTCTATATTTCTACTTATCAGTTCTTTCTATGGATGCAGATAGTATCTTTTTTCATGTCTTTTATCACTAATTTGGATATTTATAATAGTAAAGATAATTTCAAAGTCATTTCTAAAACTATTGCTGTTCAAAATTATGTGATGATCAGCTATGACAGACTAAGTGCTTCTCAGCAACGCAGTGATCCAAGACATTTACAACAGACTTGGGATGGAAAATACCATCAACTTCCAAAGGGACAACTATAGAAATTGATTATGAATCAAAACATATTATTTTCATCTTTTTTTGTTTATTTGCTTTTTCTTTCTTGTGGTTTTTTTTAACCCCTTTAATACTGATTTTTCTTTTACAACATGACAAATATGGAAATACTTTTTAAATGAATATACATATATAGCCCACATTGGATTGCTTGCTATCTTGGGGAGATAAGAGGAGGGGAAAAATTTAGGACTCAAAATCTTACAAAAATGAATGTTCAGAATTATCTTTACACATATTTGGAAAAATAAATACTATTGAGAAATAAATAAATAAATCCTTAGTTTTTAAAAGTAACTGCAATTGTCCACAAAAATAAAAGAAAATTAAGCTTTTAATTAAATAACATTTGTTTTTAATAAATTATAGAAAAAATATAGCTATTGTCAACAAAACCACATTTTAGGTATTGTACAATTGCATTATATGAAAGCTAATTAGATTAAAAGATACCAAAAGTCAAATCATGTCTATAAAGTAAAAACCTAAAAAATTAGAAGCAGTGTCATAAAGGTGTTACAATCTACTTCTACTAATGGGCCAAACCTTCATTAAAACAATTACAATATAAAGAAAAAATAAATAAATTGTATCTACCTTTTACTGGAGGAACATTGCCAAAATAGCGCACTGTTCCAAGTTCTCCATTAACATCAATTCTTCGGCCAATTACATCAGAAGGCACAGAATCACTCATGGCTATAAGAATAGTATAAAAAAAATAATTAATAATCTAGAAGAAGAAAAAACATGTTATTAAGAATTTAGAAAAACAAATATTTAGAATTTTTAAAATTAGTACTCCATAGGAATTGAAAACAAAGAAAATGCTTCCTATTCATTTCCAGTCTTTTCTAGATTTGACAGATATATTAAAACCTGACATAACTTGTTTATATGATAGTTTTTATTTAACAAAGCCCTACATAAGTAATAAAATTGTTTTTTAAGTTCACTCAATTAGTCCTTATAGGAGTAGGAGAAGTGATACAAAGTAGTATCTTCTAAGAAGATGGAAAATGAACCAAAGTGGAAGAATTAGTCTCTTGCCAGAAGAACATCTGAATGAAGCTTTAGTAAGAAGTGAGTACCTACTTATAGTGAAAAAATAAGCCAACACAAAAAACTCAAAGCAAAAAAATTATAGAAATGTTCATTATTTTTTAAAATGAGATATGTGAGTGATCAGAACAAGATTCTTAATATAAACCAGAGTCCAGCAACTTAAAGTTTTTTATTTAACACTTTTATTTAAAGTTTAGAATTTTAAATTCTAAACCTATCTCCTCTCCCCCTTCCTTTAAATGGTAGGCAGATACAGGTTATATATGTGCAATCATGTAAAACATTTCCATATGGGTCATTTTGTACAAAAAAAGTTTGACTAAAAGAAAAAATGAAAGAAAATGAAAATAGCATGCTTCATTTTCATTCAATCAATATCAATTCTTTCTCTGGAGGCAGAATACATGTTTCATCATTAGTCCTTTGAGATTGTCTTAACATTGTATTGCTTAGAATAAGCTAAGTCATTAACAATTCATTAAATTCTCCTGGTTCTATTCATTATGCATCAGTCTATGTGAGTCTTTCTGGGTTCTTCTGAACTCATTCTGCTTATCATTTCTTATACCACAATAATATTACATTACAATCATATACCACAGACTGCTTAACCATTCTCCAATTGATGGGCATTTCTTTGATTTCCCATTCTTAACCACTACAAAAAACTGCTATATTTTTATACAAATGTCTTTTCCATTTTTGTGGATGTCTTTCAGAAATAGACCTAGAAATGGTACTGATGGATCAAAAAGTAGGCACAGTTTTACAGCATTTAGGGCATAGTTCCAAATTGCTCTCCATATTGAATCAGTTCACAATTCTACTAACAATGCATTCATTAGTGTCCTAGTTTTCCCACATCCCCTCCAACATTCAACATTTTCCTGTTTTGTAATGTTAGCCACTCAGATAGTTGTGATGCGATATCTGATACTTCCGAGTTATTTTGATTTGCATTTCTCTGACCAATAGTGATTTGGAAGGACTTGGATTCAAATCTAGATGCAGACAATTGACACTTACTAGCTGTGTAACCTGGGGTAACTCTGACTACCTCAACAACAAACTAGTGAGTTAGAGTTTTTCTTCATATGACTCTACTTAGCTTTCATTTCTTTGTCTAAAAATTGTTTGCTCATATCCTTTAACTATTTATCCTTGGGGAATGACTTAGATTTTTATAAATTTGACTCAATTCCCTATATATTTGAGAAATGAGACCTGTATCAGAGATATATGCTGCAAAATTTTTCTTCCAGTTTTGTTTTCCTTGCAATTTTGGTTGCATTGGTTTTATTTGTTCAAAAACTTTATTTTATTTTCTAATGCTCTCTATACCTTCTTGGTCCTAAATTTTTCCTTTATCCATAAATTTGAAGAGTAAACTATTCCATACTCTTTTAATTTGCTTAATTTACAACCATTATATGAAGGTCATACACCATTTTGACCTTATCTTGATATACAACGTGAGATGTTGGTCTCTAGCTAGTTTTTCCCTTATTATTTTCCACTTTTCCCATCAGCTTTTGTCAAATAATGAGCTTTTGTTCAAAAAGTTTGGATCTTTAACCTTATCATAAACTAGATTAACATATTAATTTACTATAATTTGTACCTAATCTATTCCACTAATCTATTACTCTTATTTCTCAGCCAGTTTTCATAATTTCTACTTTATAATATAGTTTGAAACATGGTGTGGCTAGACTGCCCTCTTTCACATTGTTCTTCCAGATGAATTATTATTTTTTTTAGCTCTACAAAATATTTTTTGATAGTTTGAGTGGTAGGACACTAAATAGACTAATTTAGGCAGAATTGTCATTTTTCTTATATTGGCTTGACCTACCTGTGAACAATATTTTTTCAGTTGTTTAGATCTGACTTCATTTGTGTGAAAATTATTTTGTAGCTGTGTTCATTCAGTTTCTGAGTTTATTTTGACAGGCAGACTCCAAAATATTTTATGTTGTATACAATTGTTTTAAATTGAATTTCTATTTCTATCTCTTACTGCTGGATTTTGTTGGAAATATGTAGAAATGTTAGTGATTTGTGAATTTATTTTGTATCCTGCAACTGTGCTAATGTTGCTAATGATTTCAAGTAGTTATTTTAGTTGATTCTCTAGGATTTTCTAAGTATAACATCACATTATCTGCAAAGAATGATGGTTTTGCTATTTCCACTCATATGAAAGAGTGTTCCAAATCACTATTGATCAGAGAAATGCAAATTAAGACAACTCTGAGATACCACTACACTCCTGTCAGATTGGCTAAGATCAGGAAAAAATAATGATGAATGTTGGAGGGGCTGTGGGAGAACTGGGACACTGATGCATTGTTGGTGGAGTTGTGAAAGAATCCAACCATTCTGGAGAGCCATCTGGAATTATGCCCCAAAAGTAATCAAAATGTGCATATCCTTTGATCCAGCAGTGCTACTACTGGGCTTATATCCCAAAGAAATACTAAAGAAGGGAAGGGGACCTGTATGTGCCAAAAGGTTTATGGCAGCCATTTTTGTAGTGGCTAGAAACTGGAAAATGAATGGATGCCCATCAATTGGAGAATGGTTGGGTAAATTATGGTATATGAATGTTATGGAATATTATTGTTCTGTAAGAAATGACCAGCAGGATGAATACAGAGATGATTGGAGAGAATTACATGAACTAATGCTGAGTAAAATGAGCAGAACCAGGAGATCATTATACATTTCAACAATGATACTGTATGAGGATGTATTCTGATGGAAGAGGATATCTTCAACAAAGAGAAGATCTAATTCAGTTCCAATTGATGGACAAAATCAGCTACACTCAGAGAAGGAACACTGGGAAATGAGTGTAAACTGTTTGCATTTTTGTTTTTCTTCCCAGGTTATTTTTACCCTCTGAATCCAATTCTTCCTGTGCAACAAGAAATTCAGTTCTGCACACATATGTTGTATACTATAACACATTTAACATGTATGGGACTGCCTGCCATCTAGGGGAGGAGGTGGAGGGAAGGAGGGAAAATTAGGAATAGAAATGAGTACAAGGGATAATATTATAAAAAATTACCCATGCATATATACTGTCAAAAAAAAGTTATAATTATAAAATTAATTTTAAAATGTTAAAAAAAAAAAAAAAAAAAGAATGATGGTTTTGTTTCCTCATTGCTTATTCTAATTCCTTTCATTTCTTTTTCTTCTTTTATTGCCATAGTTAACATTTCTAGTATAATACTAAATGATAGGTGACAGTGGGCATCCAGCCTGAAGTTTAAGATAACACTACCCACTGAGGGGCCTTTAAGTCGCTGGTGTCAGGCAGATCAAAATCTAGTTATACTTCAAACTCTTTGCAAAACCACAATGCAAGAGCATAGCATTTAAAGTCAGAAGTCGCAGAAGCTTCTCAATGTACTTATCTGATGTCATCACTCCAAGAATTGATGTAAGTAGAAAATGGAATGAATCTTAACTCTACTACATAGTACCTGTTATCATAGGGAAATTATTTTGCCTTTTTTCACCTGAATTTGCTAACCAGAAAGCTGAGGGTTTGATCTAGAATATCTCTAAAATTCTTTTTAGCTCTAAATCAATGACTCTATGTATAGACTTCATATTCAAATTTAGTAAATTGTCTTTGGAAGCAGAAACTTATTTATCCCTTTATCTTTAAATCTAAAGCAAAGTTGAGAATTACATTAATTTGCTTTGTATTCATATCAATTAAATATTATCTTTTTATATGTGGCCAAGCATTCCTAACAACAGCAAGAACCCTGGCATCATGGAAATATAGACACCAGTTGTGCAAAAGCATGAAGACGGGAAGAGTCAGATGACAATCTTAATAGCAGATGTTTAATAGATCAAAAGAACAAAAATCACTGTGCCCCTTTGTTATGAATGACAACATTCTGATAGGACTAGAACCAAGATTTTCTGACTCCTAAATTAGTACTGTTCCAACAATACCACTGTACCAAGCTGAGAAGGTTTTCAAAATGCAGTGATAAATGGCCTTTAGGTAAGAAATAAAGGAATTTTTTGAAATGTTTTCCTAGAACATAAAAAGAACCCTGGAAAGCTAAGAAATGAGATGAGGAGGAAAAATACTCCAGGGATTGTGAAAAGCCAGTGAAAATGTCCAGAGTGGGGTAATGAGAGTTCTGAGGGCAAGAACAGCAAGGAGACTAAGGACACTGAAGCACAGAGTACAAAGAAGAGTAGGTATAAAACTGGAAAGATAGGAAGAGGTCAGGTTATAAGAAGGCTTTGAACGCAAACTGAGAATTTTATATTTGATCCTGGAGGTAACAGAAAGTTACTAGAATTGACAAAATGTTCAGATCTGAGTCTTGACAATTAAGCTGAAAATGGATTGGAGTGGGGAGTGGGGAGAAACAAGGCAGAGAGATCAACCAATAAGGAGACCTACTAGTAGAATATTGCAATAATCCAGGAGTATGGTGATAAGGGTCAGCATTAGGGTGGGATATATAAATAACTGAAAGACTGGCTAATACCTAGTTGATCAAAAGATATAGTATATCTGCTGTATACTTCTGATCTAGAAGTTTAGTAAAGACAATCAAAAGAAAAAAAGGTTGTTTTATCATAACTTGTCTGTTCTATATAAATCTATGTAATCACTATTAATCATACCTCTAAGCAATCATAAACATTTGTTTAATAACCTACTTTAGAATTTTTCCAAGCCCTGTGATCAACTTTACCTAAGTACAATTTTTAGATGCCCCCTTTTTGAAATTTTGATATTTGTACATCAGCTTTTCTCTAATACTTTTCTACTTTTCCATAATTTCTCAAAGATTAAAAGTGTGTGTGTGTGTGTGTGTGTGTGTGTGTGTGTGTACTTTATTCAAAGCAGTTAGGAGTTGTCTTACTGTAGCTTCACATATCTTGAGTTTCAATTCCCTTTTAAAGCATGGTTTGTTTTCCTATATTCTCATACAAAAAAACAAGCAAAGAGGGCTTTGGAATTTATACTTTTGTCATCTGTTCCAACCAATCAGAGACTTTATCTGTTACTCAATATTTTTATTCCAAACATGCCTTAAACAAAACAAAACAAAACAAAGCAAAAGATCTATTTGCTATCTTCAATAGTTTTTATTGATCCCATTTGGGGACTTTTTGGACTTAAGCCTTCTTTATACTATTTATTTTTGGTTTTATGTATCCCCTGTATTCTACTGTATAGATCTTTTTAAAATCAGTGCCAAGTAGAAAAGGGGAGTGTGCAAAAGATGTTGAAAAAGTATAGGAGTTGGCAGTTAGTTGGATATGGGGAGCAAGAGAGAAAAAATGTTGGAAAAAGTCATATTAGTTGTTAGCCTGAGTGACCGAAATGACGCCTTAAAGAGGTACAAAACCTTATCCAAGAAAAAGATTATCTGAAAATAAGAATGGACTAACCAGAAATTAATGACTCAGTGAGGTAATAAAAATATCAGAACAAAATCAAAAGCCTAAAAAATGGAAGACAATATAAAGTACCTCATACCAAAAACAAATAACCTGGAAGATAAAGCAAGAAAAAGCTAAAAGTTACCTTACCAAGAAAACAAACAAACAAACAAACAAAACAAAACAAAACAAAACAAAAAAACAAAAAAACCTGTGAACAACTTATTTCAAGAAATTATGAATTTAAATAGCTCAAACCTAATAAGATTACAAGGAAAGTAAAAATAAACTCTAAACCCCAAAATGAAAATTCACAGGAATATTACAGCCAAACTCTAGAGTTCTCAGGTTAGAGGAAAAATGTTACAAACATCTAGAAAGAAAGATTTCAACAGTCAAACAGGCAGAGAGGATAACAATAGACATGGCTATTACAAATATAAAGAGGAAAGCTTCAAATACAACATTCAAAGGAAAAAGATACAGACTGACAGTCAAGAATTTATCTAGCAAAGCTATGTCTAATTCTATATGGGAAATAAAGGACTTTTACAAGTTTCTGCTGAGTTGAAACATTGAAATGCAAAGGAATTTTTTTTAAAAAAAACAGAAAAAGATGAATGCATCTGATCAATCTGAAGGAACTATACAAAGAAAAAGTGTTAACATTCCAGAGAGAGGAAGAGAGACTCAGTGTCCCCATAGAACCTAATAGCAAAAATGACATTAAGGCAACAGAGAAAGTTAAATAAGACAAAGAGTTTAGGAAGTAGTTTTGTGATGTTTTGATGATCTTAAAAGAAAGGGTGTATGTGAGGGGAATTATCACACGTAAAGTGAGTGTATAAGTAGAAGAAAATGCAAAAAAAGAACACAGGGAAGAGAGGGATGGGGAAGTGGACAACACTTAAATCACACTTCATCTGAACTAGTCAAAGGAAGACTAAAACACACATAAAAAATCTAATATAGAAGGCAGAATGAAGAAAGGACTCATCCATGCTCTCCTCTAAACTCCTTTACCTTTAAATTACCTTTGCCTTAAACCTTTAAATAATGACTCAGAACCAATTTTAGAACATAAGAACCCACCAAAAGATGGAGTAGAACAATTTTCCAACCCAAGGCAGCTTAGAAGGTTGGGAGGAGGGATCTGTGGCATCAGGATGGGTCTGGAGCACAATCAAGGTACAGGTCATAGCAGCACAGCCCAGGCTCTAGGAAACCAGAAACAGGCAGTGAGGTCCCTGAATCTGTGGCAGTAGCTGTGATTTCCATATCTTTCAGTCCAGAAACAACAAAGAGGATTCAGCAGGAAAGGTGTGGCAAGGGTGCCCAAGCAAATCTGGTAGCAGCAGTGATGCAGGGGTAGTAACAGCAACCATAGCAGTAGCTTCTAGAGATCTTAGGCCTGATTGAGGGGGAGAAGGGTGGAAGATCAGGTCAGAAGGAGTTTCCCTCTTTTCTGGCACTGAGGCAGGACTCTGTTGCTTTATCCATACTCAGATCTGAGTGGCAGTACTAGTTTACAGTATAGTTCCCTAGAAGAATCTCTGAAAACAGCTGCACAAAACCTCTGATGTTTGGGACATCACTCCTTCCATCCTAGAAACACAGCCCTACTTTAGCCAACAGTTAAAAAGCCAAGCCATATGCTGTAGAAATGAATAAACAAGAGGAAAATATTCTGACGTTGGAAAGCTACTATGTGACAAGAAAGATCAAAATATACACTCAGAAGATGATAACAAAGACAAAGTTCCTACATACAAAGTCTCCAAGAAAAATAAGAACTTGTCTCAGGCAATGGAAGAGCTTAAAAAGGATTCTGAAAATAAAGTAAGAGAGACAGAGGCAAAATTGGGTAGAGAAATGAGAATGATGCTGTTGTTCCTTTTATTGTCCTGCCTCAGTTTCTCCAGTGGGATATTTGGAGGTCCCACTGAGATGAAATCTGAGAGCAAGATTAGAAATTGGAGAACATCAGGTCTTGATGGGGAGCCTTGAGCTAGCTAGTCCTGGGCTCTTTTAGGAAAGCTGGTATCTGGTTTCTTCCAGAATTCCATGGAGAGACTAGTTCCAGCTGCAGCAAGAACTCACCGCCAATACTCCCATTGGCCAAAAGGGAGAATCTGGTTTGAAACCCTGCAGAGTAAGTTTTATGTCTGGTTTCATTATTAACAAATCTGGGTCCCCAGAAAAAGTTGGGCTGACGAGCTATACAACTCTGGGAAGTGTCAATAAGATGATATGTGGCACTATCTGGTCTGGGTGTCTTTGGGCACTATCTGGTTATCTCTGGGCATTCACTGTGAAGGCAGAGAAATGCACCAAACTAAGGCCTGGAAGCTTAGAAAAGCTCCATTTGGATTCTGGGAGAGAAGAATCTCAAGCTAAAACTAACTTCCCCCAGGGGCTACTCCTGGAAAAGCCCCTAGTTTGTATGTTTAATATTTTGTTTGATTTTGTAACTTCAGTCTATGTTTGTGTGATTTGTGTTCTTGTGTTCTGTATGACTTGTCTGTTTTGTTGGTTAAAGAGCTCTGTTAAAGTTTTAAGAACAATGATTAAGAATTGGTAATTTCAATGTTGCAACTGTGCTTGGTATAAAAATTGCTTGTGGTTTTTAACTTAACCTTTATTATTAAAGAGGAAAAAAAAAACTTGGCTATTTTAAGACTGGCAGAGAAGTAGCCTACTAGAGAGGAGGGAAACTGAGGCAGGACAATTCAGGGAAACTGAGGCAGGACAATAAAAGGGTATTGTAGCACAACAATGTAAAATGAAATGCAAAAAACTAATGAGGAGAAGAATGACTTAAAAAGCAAAATTGACCAAATGGGAAAGAAAGTACAAAAGCTAACTGAGGAAAATAATGTCTTAAAAATTAGAATTGAGTAAATGAAAGCTAATGACTTTGAGAAATCAAGAAACAATAAAACAAAAGAAAAAAAGAATGAAAAAATAGAAAACAATGTGAAATATCTCAATGGAAAAAAAACAACTAACTTGGAAAATTGATCCAACAGACGTAATTTAAAAATTATTGGTGTACCTGAAAATCAAATCAATAAAAGAGCCAAGACATCATCTTGCAAAATATTATCATGGAAAATTGTCCTAGAACCAAAAGGTAAGATAAAAATTGAAAAATACCCTGCTCATCTCTTGAAAGAGATCCCAAGATAAAAACTACCAGGAATATAATAGCCAAAATCAGAACTCCCAGGTCAAGGAAAAAATATTGCAAGCATCCAGAAATAATTCAAGTATAGTGGAATCACTGTCAGAATAATACAAGATTTAACAGCTTCTACATTAAAGGATCAGAGGGCTCGGAATATGATATTCCAGAGATCAGTGGAGCAAAGGTCACAACCAATAATCACCTACTCAGCAAAACTCAGTATAATCTTTCAGGGGAAAAGGTCAACATTCAATGAAATAGAAGACTTCTAAACATTTATGATTAAAAAACCCAGAGCTAAATAGAAAATTTGATTTTCAGATATAGGACTCAGGAGAAGCATAAGGCGATATCAGGATGGGAAATCTAAAGGGACTTAATAAGATTTATCTAGCTATGTTCCTAAATGCAAGGATGATATTTATAACTCATAAAAACTTTTTCATTATTACTGCAGTTAGGAGTATATATAGATAGGACACAGATGTGAGTTGAATATGAAAGAATGATATCTTTTAGAAAAATAAAATTAAGGTGGGGAGAAAGGAATGTATAGGAGGGAAAGGAAGAGGTGGAATGATGTAAATTATCTGCCATAAAAGCAGAAAAAAAAAGAAAAAAGAAAAAAAAAAGCTTTTATAGAAGAGAAAGGGGGAAGAGGAGGGGGAGTAAGTGAACCTTACTTTCATCAAAATTGGTTCAGAGAAGAAATAACATAGAGACTCAATATGGGTATAGAAGTTTCTGTTACACTATAGGAAAATAGAAAATGAAGTGGATATGAGAAAAGGGAGGGTAAGAGAAGAGAGGGCATAATGATAATGGGGTAGTCAGAAGCAAAACATTTTTGAAGAGAAACAGAAAGAGAATAGAATAAATGGGGAAATATAGTTAACAATAGTAACTACAATAGTAATGAAGGCCTCATTTCTCAACATATGAAGAAATGAATTCAATTTATATAAAATAGCAGTCATTCCCCAGTTGTTAAATAATGAAAAGACATGAACCATGTAAAAGGAACTACAAAATCACAAAAATATTTTGACCTAGCAATACCACTACAGGCATGAATCCCAAAAGAGAGCTTAAAAAAAGGAAAGGTATCTATATATACAAAAATATTTACAGCAGCTCTTTTCTCAGAGCAAAGAAGTGGAAATTGAGATGATCATCAATTGGGAAATAAATGAATAAATTGTGATATGTAATTATGATGGAATGTTATTATTCTATAACAAATCATGAACAAGATGCTATCAGAAAAAAAAAATTCCTCCATGATGAAATGTAGTGTTTATAGTAATGGCAGTTGTGGGATGATCAGCTGTGAATGGCTTTGCTATTCTCAGCAACACAAAACTCCAAGACTACTCTGAAGGACTTATGATGAAAAATGCTATCAATACCCAGAGAAAGAACTGATTGTGTCTTGAATTTAGACCGAATCATACGTTGTTATTACTTTTTGTTTCTTGAGGGAGATCTACATTTTCTTTTGCAACATGAGTTTTATAGAAATATTTTGCGTAACTTCACATATACCTTTTCTTTTCTTTCTTTTTTTTTTTTTTTTTTTTTTTTTTTGCTGAGGCAATTGGGTTCAAGTGATTTGCCCAGGGTCACATAGCTAGAAAGTATTATAAGTGTCTGAGACTAGATTTGAACTCAGGTCCCCCTGACTTCAGGGCTGATGCTCTATCCACCTAGCTGCCCCTATATGTGCCTTTTCAATGGGTGGAGGGTGTGAGAAGGAAGAGAAAATCTAAAACTCAAAATTTTAAATAAACAAATGTAAAAATCTTGCTTTATATGTAACTGGAGAAATAAAAATATATATGAAGGAAAAAAAGAAATATTCAATTCAATAGAGAACAGGAGGGAGATAAATGAGAGAAAAGAGGTGAATAAGAAGGAAATCAGATTCAGGAAGGGATTAATCATAAGCAAAACGATTAATCATAAGCAAAACAAATTCCAAGCTCAGAAGCTGGATCACAAAGGGGGTTTAAAATGAAAGAGAAAGATAAAGACATGTGATTGGAAACTTTGCAAAGATAGAGAAAAGGGATAGGAAACCAGAAGTAAATTGCATTAAACATATAGCACTGATACTGAGCATGTTCTTTCTCACTCATCATTTTCCATTTTTTTTTCTAAAGAGATATTCAAAGGGAAAAGAAAGAAAAAATTATAAGAAATTAGTGAGAAATATATGACTGATATTTATAACTGCAAATGTGAATGGGATGAACTAATCCATAAAATGGAAGAGTTCAGAACTAATAATATGTCATTTAAAAGAATTACATGGGGCACCTAGATGGTACTAGCCCTGGAATCAGGACAACCTAAGTACAAATCTTACTTTAGACACAATACTTACTAGCTCTGTGACCCTAGGCAAATCATTTACTTACAGCTGCCAAATGAAAGAAAAAAGAAAGAAAGAAAAAGAAGTATACTTGAGTAAGTAGGGGAAAAAAAATAGAAAGAAGACAATTTAGACAAGAACCATAATATTGGAAAAACAATCAACCTTTAAAGTTTTAGGAACTATACATGTGTGTGTGTGTGTGTGTGTGTGTGTGTGTGTGTGTGTGTGTAGATGGATGGATAAATAAAATATAGCACCTTCAAAAATCTATAAAGAAATAAGGGAGAAGGAATAAGATATAGTGGAATATAGAAAGATATATAGATTTATGGCAATGGAACAAGGTGTATAGATTAATAGGAAAGGGATAAAGAGCAGAAGAAGGGTGGCATAGGATAAGGTGGGGTATAGAAAGGTGTTTAGATTAACAGGAGTGGAATAAGATAGGAATGAGATAAAGAGTTCAGGAAAGAATGGGGGAGAAGTTAAGGTAGGGATTCATGGGTGGGGGTAGAGGCTAAGTAGTAGCAAGCCAAGTTAAGGAATAGGAAATAAGACCAAACATAATAACAAGGATTGAGAGTAGAATGTATTAGGGGAAAAAAAAAGTAGGGCTAGTAATCATTGATCTCAGACAAAGTTAAACTTAGTCAATCAAGAGAGAAATCTACATTATATGTCAGCCATATTAATACTGTTTTAGATTTTTGTATGTATAAATAAATGTATATAAGTTTGTGTGTGTAGGTATGCATATAGATAATTTATTTGTGTGTGTGTGTATGGGGGGATAAGAGTATGTCTACATATGTGTATGTATATGTGTACACATATACACACATATATGTGTGTATATGTGTACATATATACACACACATACATATATATGTAAATACATTCTTGATTAACTGTAGACTTCTGGGGGAAGAATGGGAAATGAAAGGGGAAAAAATCAAGTAAAATGTGCACTGCAGAGAACAAAAGAATAACCTACAAAAAAGCAAAGAAAAGAAAGACAATCATGAATATAATGACTTCTATTATTGCATATACTTTCTCAAAATGGAAATTTACTGTAAGATATTTTGAATCTTCCCCGATATTCTGCTGGGCATATGACAATGTTTTGTTTTTTCTCCTTTTTCTGTCTTTGTTTTGCTATTTGGCTTTTTCTTACTTTGTACTTGCTTTTAAATAAATACATTTTTTTAAAAAATGAAAAAAAGAATTTTGTTGACACAAAATCCAGGAATTTCTTTTGCTCTGTACATGAAAGGAGGGAGATGAAAAGGAAAGGCAAATCGTTCTTAAAAAAACACAAGAACAACAACAACAAAAAAAAAAAAAACAGAACAAAACTTTAAAATGTTTTTTAAAAAACAAAAAGTACATAAAACTGTGCATATCCTCTGCTCTAGCAATCTCAATAGGGGGTCTATATCCAAAAGAGATCATAAAAGAAGAAAAAGGACCCACATATGCAAAAAAGTTCTTGTTTGTCCTTTATTCTTGAAGAGGACCAACATATCAGGGTAGTGATGCTAAGACATGCAAGTGAATTGGATTTAAGAGAAGGAGGACGTGCAAAGTCATCTGCCTCACTTTTCTCTCCAGAGCCAACTGGGTCCACTGGCAATACATAGATCAAGACAACTGCAGATGGCCCTGGATGAAGAAGAAACAAAATATCTAACCAAGAACTCCACTGACTTGCTGATGAATGCAGGAAAGATTTATTATTTTACATTCTTGCAAGAATGGGTACTTAGTTTAGTAGACATACCTTTGAAAGTCCCAAAACAATATTTTATTTCCTATCCTGATGCACAAATCCCTCCCCTTGGTAGACAACAAGTAATCCAATATAGGTTAAACATGTGCAATTCTTCTAAACATATTCCCATGCTTATCATGCTGTACAAGAAAAATCAGATCAAAAAGGGAAAAAAAATGAGAAAACAAACAAACAACAACAAAATATGAAAATACTATGCTATATTCCACATTCAGTCTCCATAGTTCTCTCTCTGCATTTGGATGGCTTTTTTCCACAAGTCTACTGGAATGGCCTTGAATCACCTCATTGCTGAAAACAGCCAAGTCCATCACAGTTGATCATCACATAATCTTGTTAATGTGTACAGTGTTGTCTTAGTTCAACTCCCTTCACTCAGCATCAGTTCATGTAAGTCTCTCTAGGCTTTTCTGAAATCTGCCTGCTCATCATTTCTTATAGAACAGTAATATTCCATAAACATAACCTATTCAACTATTCCCCAACTAATGGATATCCATTCATTTTCCAGTTCCTAGTCACTACAAAAAGGACTGTTATAAATATTTGTGCACATGTGAATTTTTCCCCCTTTTTTATGATCTTTTTGGGATATAGACACAATGGAGACACTATTGGATTCAAAGGATATACACAGTTTGACAGCTCTTTTGGCATAGTACCAAATTGCTCTCTAGAATGGTTAGATCAGTTCACAACACCAATAACAATGTATGAGTGTCCCAGTTTTCCCACATCCTCTTCAACATTTATTTATCTTTTCTTGTCATTTTATCCAATCTGAAAGGTGTGAAGTGGTACCCCAGAATTGTCTTAATTTTTATTTCTCTTATCAATAGTGATTTAGAGCATTTTTTCATATGACTAGTGATGACTTTAATTTTTTCATTTGAAAGAAACAGAAATTGTGTGGATGCCTATTAATTGGGGAATGGCTGAGTAAGTTATAATAAATGAATGTAATGGAATATTACTATATATGGAATGCATTTGGAAAATAAAATTCAACTGAAAATTTTAAAAAGATCAACAGATTAAAAAAATAAGGAGTATACTTGAAACAAAGATTTACAGATAATAAAAATAAGGAACTGAAGCCTCTGTAGCTTAACTCAAAAAACCTTAGTAGCAATAATGACCTCTGAAAATGAAACAGTCTTAGGAAGAAAAGAGAAACCATACAATACTTCAAAGTAAACAGACAATGAATTGATATCAATACTTAATATATATGTTTTGAGTGGCCTAGCATCTATAAGTTTAAAAGGAAAAATTAAATGAGCCAAAGGGAGGAATAAATATTAAAACAATAACAGCAAAAGATTTTAATATATTCTTTGAGATCCAGAGAAATCTAACCAAAAAAAAAAGGGAAAAAGAAAACCTGAATAAAATTCCACAAGTTATATGTTTCTGGTGATTACTGAAAGGAAATAAAAAGAATATACATATTTCTCAGCATTTATTGTATCTATAAAAAGTTGACCAAGTATGAGAGCATTTAAAATCTCAAAAACAAATGCAGAATAACAGAAATATTAAACATATCTTCTGCTAACCACAATGCAATAAAAATTATGCTTAGTGAAAACCCATTAAAGAACGTATTAAAATTAATTGGAGTCTAAATAACTTAATTGAAAAAAGGGGGGAGTGCAAAAACAAAACACAAACAAAATATAACTTCATCAAAAAAAAGAAATAATTTCATCAAAATAATGATATCAAGTAACCAAACAAGTAGTCTTTAAAAGATAAAATTCTTTAATGAAGAGAGATCACATCAATGAATTGGGCATGCAGCTCAAAAAAACAAAACAAAACAAAACAAAACAACCACCACCATAGAAAACAAACAACAAGGGGCATCTAGGTGGTACAGTGAAGGTGACTCTCTGAAGGCAGGAGGACTTGAGTTTAAATCTGGTCTCAAACACTTAATACTTCCTCACTATATGACCCTGGGCAAGTCACTTAACCTCAATTGCCTCAGCAAAACAACAATAACAATAAAACAATAAATAGTAAAATCTCAGTTAAATGCCAAAACAAAAACTGAAAATTTAGAAATATTAATAATAAAAAACTTTTGTTCAAAGTTCAAAAAGAAAATGGATTCTTTATTAATTCAAGATTCTCGAGACTGTCCACTTTTTGGATATCATTGTGTTGACTGCTTTGAACAATAGAATATTATAAGTTATCATTAAAAAAAATCCATGATCATTTGAAAGAGATGGAACTAGGTATCCACAATGGAAAAAGAAAGTAGATGAAAAATGCATGTTACCCCAAATTACAATATGAAGTGGAGTTAGCAAACTTAAAACAAGTACTATATATTGATAATTAATTGTAAAACTTAATAAGAGGAAGAAATTAGATTGTATTATATTACTGAAGTTACATAATTCTTTCAATAACCTCAAATTGTTTCTTGCTGCAAGTATTTTTAACACTAATATTCTCTTGATGATTCTACACCATAGGATAAAGTATTAATTTAGAGTGATAGATGCCGCAGCTGAGGACATTTATGCAGCGGGTCCTGTTATGGCAAATGGGCTGAAGGGCGGAAACAGAGTGTGAGTTTTTGTGTTTATTATAGTCAGGCCCTCCAACAGTCTGAAGGACAGTGAACTGGCCCCCTATTAAAAAAGTTTGAGGACTACTGCAGCTTAGAAGGAAAAAAAAAAAAATGAGGATGACTTGAAGATTAATATATATAAAGAGGCATGGTGAGCCTAAGTAGGATATAGCACATTATTGGGGCAGCTAGGTGGCGCAATGGATAGAGCACGAGCCTGGAATTCAGGAGGACCTGAGTTCAAATGTGATCTCAGACATTTAACACTTCCTAGCTGTGTGACCATGGGCAAGTCACTTAACCCCAGCCAAAAAAAAAAAAAAGGATATAGCACATTATTAATGATGGCTCATAAGGCAAAAATGGCATAAAAGGTACATCTTCCCCACATGTACAAAAATGTTTATAGCTCTTTTTGTGATGGCAAAGAATTGGAAAATGAGTGAATGCCCATCAATTGAGGAAATGACTGAATAAGTTATGATACATGAAAATAACAGACTATTATTGTTCTATAAGAAATGATAAACAGGTTGATTTTAGAAAAGCCTGGAGATCTTTACATGAATGGATGGAGAGTAAAGCAAACAATAGGAAAACATTGTACACAGCAACAAGATTGTGTGATGATCAACTATGATAGACTTGGTTCCTTTAAGCAATTCTTTGGTTCAAAGCATTTCCAATAAACTTTGGATGGAAAATGTCATCCACATCCATGGAGAGAATTCTGGAGACTGAAAAGTATGAGAAATTAGGTTTCCACAGACTTGTGGAAGGACTGAAGGGAGGGGTGATTCTATCTTGTTTGGACATCTTGAAGATATATGTCCAATTAGTCATTATGGGAGTCAAGGACCTGACAAAGAGGCTCAGGTTTAAATTGGCTCAAACAGGCTAGGATCAAACATAGGGCACAAGCCTTTTGACATGGAATGGGCAAATAAGGAAGACTGTAAATCTGACCAACTAAAACTCTAATTGTAAATGTGACCAAATTGTAATTGGGATTGTAATTCTGACCAAATGTAATTAACTCTGACTGTAAATTTGACCAATTCTAACCTTGAAGGGATGAGAAAGGAACTGAACTAACAGTATAAAGTTTGCATCTGCACTTGTATTTAGTGCAATTATTTAGTACTTTTGCCAAATGAGCACAACTGCTTCTCATGAAAACTGCTGAATAAAGGATTCTTCTCTCACTCTAAAAGTGTGTTTGTTAGTTGTAACACTACTCCTGGACCAACATGCAATTGGGGAGGCAGTAGGTAGCTCATCCCAGACTTACTCCCCAACCCTGCAGAGTTACACAGAGTCTTTTCATAAAAGGCTGAATGCAGATCGATGCATACTATTTTCATTTTTTTCCTCTGTTTTCTTTTCCTGTGGTTTTTCCCTTTTGTTCTGATTTTTTTCCAACATGAGTCATATAGAAATATGTAAAAAAATGAATGTACATGTATAACCAAAAAAAAGAAAAAAGATATATCCTCAATGAAATGCATGACCAGAAACTGTGCTGAGGCAGTCACACAGCAACAACAATGAATAAAGTCAAGTAACTTTACTGTTGACATTACTAATTCATAAAATTATTGTAAATGGTGGGATGATAAAGCAAATGGAGACCATAATATAGAAAAATCAACTGAAGTAACTGAAATTGCTTAGCCTGGAAATGACAAAACTTGTAGGAAATACTATCCTATCCATCTGTGAATGGCTTCAAATATTTGAAGGGCTGTCATGTGGCAGAAGTATTAAAACTAATCAATTTTGTCTAATATGGCAGAACAAGAAATCACAAGTAGAAGTTAGAGAGACCTAATAGTAAGGCATTAGCCTTGGAGTCATCAGGACTTAGTACTAGAAGTCCTTACTATTTTTGTGACCCCAGGCATCTCTGAGTCCCATTTTCCCCATAAATAAAAGATGATGGTTGAACTAGAAGATAGATCTAAGGTTACTTCCAGCTCTAAATGATTTCGAAAGAAAACAATCAGAGATATCTAAAAAAAGTGGGATCCTGGTCCAAGGCTACTACTACCTTCTAACATTTTCTTCAGGATCTATGGCCTTCCACCCTTCTCATCTTTCTACTTCTTCCTTGAAGGTTGGGATAATCTTTTTTTTTTTTTTTTTTTTTTTAGTTTACATTTCTATGTTTAGCACTTGGCACAGTGCTTGGTATATAATAGGAGCTTAATAAATGCTTGCTGCCTGACTGGCCTCAGGAAATAGTTTCTTCATGTTTAGAGATCGCACATTTAAACTAGATAATCCTTCACTTATTAATGATATTACAGAAATTACTGTTCAAGTATGGATTTAGCTCTGAGATCCCTTCCAATTCTGAGAAACTGATCCTTTGAAATTTACCCTTCTACTGTCATACTCTAGTTCTAAGTCCTATTTCATCTATCTCAGTCATACCTATACTTGTATTTACTTGTCTATTAAAATATCAAATTTTTTTTATCATCTAAATTCTGCACATTTACTCTTTTATTATACTGTCTATATAATTCTCCCAAGGCCACCTCTTTTTCTAATTTCTCTTTTTTTCTGTAATGGACACAATTTTCTAGTCACCCAGGTTTATAATCTTGGTGTCATCCTTGATTCTTAACTCTTTATGACTATATATATAGTCCTTGGCCAAATCTTATCAATTTTATCTCTAAATATCTTCTCCATTCATCCCTTTTTCTTTAGTCACACAGCTACCAACCTTAATTCAGATCCTTATCACCTTTCCCCTAAACTACTGCAACAGTCTTCTAATTGATCTCCCAGTATCAGGATTCTCTCTTTCTAATCCATTCTCTATTCAGTTGCCAAAGTGATTTTTCTAAACCCTAGGTCTGACTATGTCATCTTTACCCTCAATAAACTTCAGTGGCTTTCTATTATCTGGAAGATTGGCATTTAAAACTTTTCAACAACTTGACCCCAACCTAGCTTCCCAGCTACTCTATATATTTCTTCCCTTATAGTTCTTTTTAGCATATCCAAAATGGGCTTCTTAATTTTTCTTATGCATAACACAATATTACCTATCTCCATACCTTTTTACTGGCCATCATACCTAGAATGAAGGTATGTATAATCTTTAGTTTCCTTGAAATTCAACTTATCTTAGCACTGCCAAATGATATTTGGTGTAGATCTTGCATATATGCATATGTACAAAATACATACATACATATATATATATATATATATATATATATATATATATATATATATTCACCCATGCTACCCCCTAAAAGTCTGTAAGCTTCTTAGGCCAGAGACTTTCATTTTTGTCACTGACAACCAGGAAACCTAACAGACATATAGATCTTTAAGATTAAAAAAAACCCAGGGGCAGCTAGATGGCATAGCGGATAGAGCACGGCCTTGAATTCAGGAGGACCCCAGTTCAAATCTGGTCTCAGACACTTAATACTTCCTAGCTGTGTGACCCTGGGCAAGTCACTTAACCCCAGCCTCAAAAAAAAAAAAAAAATTAAAAAAAACCCTGGGGGGGGAAGGTAAAGGGAAGGAAGCCAAAATGGCAGAGAAAAGCCAGGATGTTGCCTGAGCTCTCCCCAGTTTCCCTCAGAATCAATACTAGCTAGATCAAGCCTCTGAACAGATTCTAGAATGACAGAACCCACTAACATTGGAGTAAAACAATTTTTCAGTTTAAGATATTTTGGAAGGACTTCAGGAAAGGTGTATCTCAACTGGACAGTAGGGAATACAACCCATTGCAGGTGCAGCACAAGGAATTTAGCAGGAGGCACTTAGCCAAAGTATGAACTAGCAGTGTTGGCCCCTCCATCCTGGCTTAGAGTGCCAGTGGCTCAGTAAGCCGGATGTGAAACCTCTAACACAAACACAGAAGACGAACTGTAAGCCCTGGAACAATAGGCAGGACTAGGTCAGGCCAATCCAAGAAAGCCAACAGTACCTCAAAAAAAGAGAGGCCCCCTGTCCTCCTGCAAAAGAAGCTTGGGACAATGTCCCTTGTGTCCTAGATACAAAACTCAACTTTTAAAAATAAGAAAAAACCAAAAAAGAGGCCCAACCATAGAAAGCTACTTTGGTGACAGGGAAGATCAGAATACAAACCTAGAAGAGAATAGTAAGAGCAAAATGCCTTACCCATGAAGCCTCAAAGAGGGTATGAATTAGTCTCAAGATCAAAAGGTTCTCTTGGAAGACCTCAAAAAGGATTTTAAAAATCAAGTAAGAAAGAAAAGAAATGAGAGTTACTTTGATGTGAATTTTTACAACTATTTTTTTGCATTTTTTTTTCATTACCTCCCCCAAATACATTAATGTAATGTAGTAAATATACCATATAAACTTCCAACAGTTACTCCTTTATTCCATTATTACTAATTTTCTCCCTCAAATTCATTTCATAATCATATTTTAATTATGACAGTATCTTTTATTAGAATGTTATTTGTTTATATTTGTTTATAGTCTCTCTTTAGGGAAATAATATGGCACCATATAGAGAGAGATAGCCAATGAAAACAAAATCTGAGAAATGCCTGAGGTTAATTAAAATCTTTATTTTTTTTTTAATTTGTGAAGACTATACCAATACAAATTCTGTTTTTTCTTCTAGCCCTAGGTTTATATGAATTTATTAAATTTGGTAGCAATACATCTAACCATCAGAAATTTATAAGCAATTTTAGGAATCCTCACAAAGTATCTGTATTTTTACCTTTTCAACAAAAATTAACTGTTCAAAGATTCATTATCTCTAACTATAAATTGGGTTTTTCCAATAAAACGTGAAGAAAAATTATATATATATACATATATATATATATATACATACACATATGTATATATATTATATATAATTATGAATGTGAATATGATTAATTCACCTATAAAATGGAAGTGAATAGCAGAGTGGATTAAAAGTCAGAACCCTACAATATGTTGTTTACAAGAAGCACATATGAAGCCAAGAAATACACACAGAATAAAGGTAAAACCCTGGAACAGATTATGCTTCAGCTGAATAAAAAAAGACAGCCATAGCAATTCTAATCTCAGACAAAACAAAACCAAAAATAGATAAGGAAAGAAACTACATCTTGCTAAAGAGTGCCATAGATAATGATGTAATAGCAATACTAAACATATATGTACCAAGTAGTACAGCAACCAAATTCTTGGGGGGAATGGGGTAGGAGGAAAAGAGGTGGTGGTGGTAATAGTAGTATGAATAGAATGAGACCTAGTGGCACATTTCAGAATCACCTTAAAGGAAAAAGTAAAAATGGTTAAGAACAGTCTTCAGAGTCCTTGGCACCCTGAGACCCCACTCCAACATACTCTTTTCTCTATACAGCCAGTTGGTGTGTATGTAAGTCAGAAAGGCACATGGACTGCTTGCTACTTACTTTGACACAGAATATAACAACAGTAGGAAAAAAAAAAAATGAAGAATGACTGATATATTACTTTGTACTATAACATATACTTATCTACTAGTTATATATTTTATTTATATACTACACTAAGTATTTATACTTATATACTATAATTCATATGAATCACAAGCAATTGAGCCCACCTATTTGTTTCTGATTTGCAAGATTGACAAAGGAGGCCATTATTAGACCGTTAGAAATATATTCTATATTTCTTCTTCCATATATTTCCATATTCCCGTAGGAGAAACAGAAACTGGGGAAAAACAATATCTCTTGGCAGACTTTTAATGTATTAGATATGTGTTTGAAGAAGACAGCATATTTCCTAATTATCCAGGTCAAGTTCACTATTCAAGCCTATGTCCATGAATCTCAACATGAAGTCACCTATCAATGTTACAATTGTATTCCTCCTAATATCATTAATAGGATTCCTCACATCTACTAACAACTAAGTCTTCCTCACTATTAGAAATACCCTAACATTATTAGATATAGTCTAATTATAGAGATGTATTTTCTTTATATATGTTACTATTTCAGAAATATCACTTTTCTACACTTTGGTTAATGTTGTTTTGTACTTAAGATATAAAAATCCGTTTCCACAAAGAGCTGATTTATAAGGAAATCTTCCACCCTTCAATTTTCTATGATGGTGATTCTTTAAAATAACTATTAACTAGTTCAAAAGTAAAGCTTGTCAATTAATTTTTCCTTGTTTTAGGAAAAGAGAAATCCTGTGGCCTTGGGTATTGAAATATAGAATGAGAATCAATAGTTCTTATTCTCCTACTTTTTAACATTCAGCAAGTTATCATTCCTCAATCTGTACATTAAATGATAACGGCTTCTGCAGGTATATAGTGAGGATAAATGAAATATTATACTTCTTTGAAAAATATCTATACTCCATTTTTGCAGTACAAGAAAGGATGAAAGTAAATATTACAAAGAGGCATGTAAAGACTTAGAAGAATGTGCAGAGTGAATTAACAGAACCAGGAAAACAATGTATACAATCACAACACAAAAACGGAACAAATAAATTGAAATTAAATACTGTGAAATTATAAAGATTAAACTTTGCTCCCAGAAAAGACAATGTACGTCCCTCCTTTCTTTAAAGATTTAGAGCAAAAAGATGAAGACTATGGGTGTGGAGTACTGCATATGTCAGACTAGGATCTTATTTGGATTATTTTTGCTATCTTTCTTTGTTATTATTCATCATACAAAAAGATTTTCTAACTAATGTAGGGTTATATCAGTATATATAGATGATGTAAAATCAAAAATAATGTTATAGAAAATGTCTCTAATCCATAAATGTAAAAATTTTGTTATTTTGTTTGCTGTACACTGATATACAGAGTAACACTTTGAATGTTAAAAGAACCTGAATGCCTATATAATTCAATTTACATTTTTTTAGCACAATGTAGCAAGGCACTGTGCTACTGAGATTTGAACATTACTACTTTTCTTGGTTTCTCTAAACCATCAGGGAATCAAAAAAATGTAGCTTCTTTGCCAAAAAAAAGAAGATAAACCCACTGGTAATTCATGAATGAATTATCACCATTAAATTGTGTAACTCATTCTTCACTTTCAGTTTCTAAACTTTCTAAATTCTTCTCTATTGTTTATTCAATATTTTATACCGATATAATTTTTCTGTATAAATTATTAACTAAAGGTCAAAGAAAATATTAATGATAAGAGATAGTAAGCTGTCACATCAATCAACCAAGTATTAATTCATATGATGTCAGAGAAAGCCTTCCCTGGGCCAGTCTTCTCTGAAAACCTCCATGGATTTCAATTTCATAATATAAAAAAATGAAAGGGTTTGTTGGATTTAAGGATGTAGAGAGGATGCAGAATTACAGGGGAAAGTACAGAAAAACATAACAACAACCTCCTCCCACAAATACTCTTTTAAACAAATGCACTACACTGCAAGAATGCAGATATACTATATGGAGATATATATATATATATATATATATATATATATATATATATATATATATACACAAAATGGAGATATACTATAAGAAACAATATATATTATGCACATGTAGATCCTATGCTACCTTAAGAAGAATATGTCTAGGCTGCTGGTGATGAAAGAATAAGTTCTAACTTAATTTTTGTTTTTAAATACAATTAAAGAACAACACTTGTTCTGAATAGTACTGCATTTCTTTTGTTTTCCTAACTTTAATTTTGATTTAGCAATGGACCACAATTATTGTTAATAATGTAATATAAATAAATGATTAGTCAAAGTGAACTTGCACATAAAAATGCACAGAATATGTGATTCTTTTAATTCTACTGTTTACAAATGAGAAGTACTATCACATTAGATAAGAGTACTGGACTTGGAATTGAAAAGAGCTGGGTTCAAGTGAAGTCTCAGATTCTTACTAAAATGTCCATTTTCACAATCTCCGCTTTAGGCAACTCACAAACAAGTTTTAAATCAGTGGTCCTCTCAGACTGTGGGAGGGCCGGACTATAGTAAAAACAAAAAAAACGATGAACCTGAGCCCCAGTGCGGGAAGTGGGCATTGCTAACCCGAGTTTAGGTTGAAGGTCACTTCTGGTCTGATTTTGCCATAACCAGGCGGGCCTCATAAAGGTCTTCAGCTGCTGCATCTGGCCCAGGGGCTGTAGTTTGAGGACCACTGTTTTGAATATTTCCTTGTCATACAGCTGTATTTGCCAAATAGAATATATTTACATTACAATCTTAATCTTCAAAAGAAAAGTTCAGTTTTGACTATCCTAATTCTACCTATTCTGGATACTACTGAGCCTTCATTGATTTAACCAAATGTATTCTCCGTGCAATTGAACAAGAAAAAGGACATTATTATTGTAGCACAGATTCTTAAGCCACAGCCACAATGTACAACATATCAGACTAAGAGCAAATGTCTCAGGAAAAAGACAAGAGTATTTAAAGACTACCACCATCAGAAGTTATTTTCCAACACAGAAGCAAGAGGAAGGCAACAAGCCATGGTTGTGGAGTCAGGAAACCATAGTGTCCATCTCCAGTTTTACCACTATATGATCTTGGACAAGTTACTTCAAGTGAGAACCTGTTTCCTCCTCTGTACAAAGACGTTGGACAGGAAGATCTACGAAGTCCAAAATCTATAATGCTATGTTATATCACCAGATCCAAACACTTTAATCAGTTAAAATCCTATGCCTTCTTGTCTTTTCCGATCATTTTAAGTCAGTTTATTTTCTCCTTGTCTAATTACAATTTATTTGATATTAGTCTATTATATATATATATGTGTGTGTGTGTGTGTGTGTGTGTGTTTATTTCCCCTTAAATGGTAACACTTTGTCTCATCAATTAAATCTTAAGTCCTTGGGAGCAGAGAACTTTTTTTACAATTCCTCACAGAGCCTAGCACAGTGTATTAAACAAAACTTGGTATTTTAATGAAAGAACAGTTTGCTTGGTTGGTGGGAACTGGCTAGGAGTGTCACAACAGGAAGAACGTTACTCAATTAAATTTTTTTATATATTTAAGGCCCTTTTATTCATTCACCCAACAAGCGAGGGCATCCTCGGCCAGCCACTGCGCTAGGAAATTAGAAAAGGAAAAACAAAGTCCCAGCCCTCAGAGGGCTTACGTCATACTGACAACAGCATGAAAAAAGGATGAATATTTTAAAATATGCTAAGTAAATAAAAACACTAGCACAGAGGAGGGTGCTAGCCACTGGGGGGGAGGGGGCCACTGGGACGGATAGCAGTATCACCCTAACTTCGATAAGGGAGGTGCGAGACTGAGCCTGAGGGAAGTTCAGGACTTTACAAAGCTATTATTCCCAGCTTCGCCGGGTCGGGAGGCTGGCCAAGGGGGAGGGAGAAGGGAAAACTTGTGGAAAGGCAAGACACAACTGATGATGGGGAACAGAGTGCGAAGGGCTTAGTTCTACCCAATTCCTGCAGTACTACAGCAGTTAAGTTAGCGAAGGAGATGAGGAGAGGTAGCTTCCATTTTAAAGAGACGGTAAGGACCCGCCCTTCAACTTTCAGGTCCTGCTTTCTGTCTGTGGTGGGATCTCAGCCTCCACGCCCAGGGAAAGAAGCCGCAAGAGTGGGGGTGGGGAGAGGCCTCTAATCCCGCAGCACAGGGAGATAAATGCAAGCTAGAAAGCAATAGAGAATGGAGAATTACAGGGACTGGACTCCCCGGCCAGAGGCGGGTCCCCGACCTCACCTTCCCGTTCTGGAAGTGCTGGCGGGCGGACAGACGAGCTGGCTAGCAAGCTGTCACGAGTCCCATCCTCCAGCGTCTTCCGGTTCCCGTAGGAAGCTAGGCAACTGGGAGACAGGAAGTCCCGCCTCCTAAGTCGAACCGGGAGCCGACGTCGACACGCTATTCGGTTCCCGGGAGGAGATGCCCGGTTCCTGGAGAACTACTTGGGCGGAAGACTCCCGCGGATGGGAGAGCGCGCATGCGCACGGGCAAGGGAACCTCTGAGGGAAGGGCGGGGCAGTGTGTATGTTAAGTAGTGACATGCGCGGGGATCTGCGTGGGCAGAACTGCGCAGTAAATCTTAGAAGTTTTAATTATCTTATTCTCATAAGTAATGTTCACATAAATCAATCTCCGAGTATCTTTAAAAAAAAATTAAATTTACTTTTAGTTTCAAATTCGCTCCCTTCATGCCCTCCCACATTCATGGAAAAAACTAGCAATATAATTGATTTCCATTATCTAGGTAGTCATGCAAAACATTTCCAATATTGTAAGAAAAAATAAATCGCTTTAATATACAGGCAGAGTTCTTCTGCAGGAAGAGACCATTTTTCAAAAGCCTTTGGAAAGTACATGGCAACAAGAAGATTACGTGGTGATCCACTACATGGACTTGGCTCTTTTTAACAATGGGTGATTGAAGGCAATTCCAATAGCGGGATGGAGAGAGCCGTGTGCACCGGGAGAGAGAACAGTGGGGACTGAGTGTGGACCACAACATAGTATTTTCACCTTGTTGTCTGCTTGTTTTTTTTTTTTTTCTTCTCATTTTCCCCCTTTGATCTGATTTTTCTTGTGCAGCATGATAAATGTGGAAATATGTTTAGAAGAATTGCACATGTTTAACCTAAATTGGATTATTTGCTATCTAGGGGAAAGAGGATTTGGGGAGGGAAGGAGAAAAATAGGGAGCACAAGGTTTTGCAAGAGTGAATGATGAAAACTATCTTTGCATGTATTTTGAAAATTTTTAAAAAAGCAAGCAATTGTGCATCATTGTATTGATCAGAATAGCTATGTTTTTCACAATTGATTATCTTTGCATGTATTTTTATTTAATTAATTTAAATAAATACATCTACTGTAGGCCAGGAACTATGCCCTTAGGAATTGGGGTTACAAGAACAGAGGAATGAAAGAAAAATAGGTTTTAATTCAAGAGTCCATGTAAAAATATGTACAACATAAAGTGAATAAATATATGTGAATAATAAATATAAAGTGAATAAATATATGTACACATAAACATATACATGTAAACATCTAAATATAGATATACATGCATATATATGCAAAGTATTAATAAGTACAAGATGGCTTGAGAGGGTGGACAATTTAGTTTAGACAAGTATTTCTTAAGCATCTACTATGTGCCCTGAACTGTGCTAAATTCAGGAGAATCAAAGATAAAAGGAAACAATTCCTATCCTCAGAGAGTACCAGAGTCTGTCAATAAGCATATATTAAGTGTTTATTATCCAGCTAAGCACGATTCAAAGAGAAGCAAAAAAAAACACTTCCTTCCATTAAGAAGTTTAAATTCTTACGGGGTTAATAAGGTGCATATATAGATATAGATATAGATATAGATATAGATACAGATACACAAGATGTATGTAAGAAGCAGCATTTAAATTCACAAATTCTGCCCATATTGCCTTTACCATACATCTCCTATAAATCTTTCATTTCACTTTTTTAACGATAAAGGATTAGTCTTAATCAAAATAAATTCTATAAAAGGATATTTAGAAATTTTTTAGCTTTTATATGGTGGAGAAAAATTGGAAACTGATGATTGTGCCCATCAATAGGGAAATGGCTGGACAAATTTTGGTATATAAATGTGTCAGAATACTTTTGTGCTATAAAAAATGATAAAAGGAATAGTTTTAGTGAATTTTGAAAAGATTTTTATGAATTGATATAGAATGAAATGGATAGAACCAAGGAAACAATTTATGTAATGGCAACAATATTGTAAAGACAAGAAATTTTGAAAGATTTGAGGAATTCTTGTTAGTGTAATAACATGACCAACCTTGATTCTATAAGACAAACGGTGAAACATGCTACTCATATCCTAATAGAGAGGTGAAAAAACTCAGAATTGAATCAAATATATTTTAAAATAGTTAATAAGGAAATTTGTGTTGATATACTATGTATATTTATGTTATTTTTGTTATTATGCATCATTTCAATTGTGTCCAACTCTTCATGATCCATTTAGGGTTTTCTTGGCAAGGTTTTCCTTTGTAATTTTCTTCTCCAGATCATTTATAAACAAGACTGAGGCAAACACAGATAGGGTGACTTGCTCAGAGTCACATCACTAGTAAGTATGTGAGGCTGGATTTCAGTTCAGATTTTCCCAAATTCAGGAAGCACTCTATCCATTGTGCCATCTAGCTTCCCCAATATGTATTTGTAACAGAGGTTTTTTCTTTCTTTCTCTTTTTCCTGTTGGTATATTCATTTTAAAATTCATTTATTTAAAAAAAATAGAAAAAAGAAAGATGGAAAAGGAAAACAAAACAAAACAGAATATTGTCATAAGCCCAAAAGAACGTCAGGGAAGATTCAAAATATATAACAATAAACTTTCAGTACAAGAAAGGATATATAGTAGTAGAAGAAATTATATTCATGAGTGTCCATCTTTTCTTTGCTTACTTGTAGGTTGCTCTTTTATTCTCTGCTGCACTCTTTTATTCTTTTACCCCTTTTTATCCCCCCCCCCATTTCTTCCAAGCAGGCTATAGTTAAGCACAGATAATATTTATATATACATATATAGATATATACATACACACATACACAAACACACCCCCACATCTTGTCCATACATACACGTATATATACATATATATTCACACCCACTACAAACCCACACATATCTATATACACATATACTTAGTGCAATAGGAATATATATCTATATTTAGTCAACACCCCCACACATTTACCAGTATGTAAACATGCATCTAAAACAATAGTATGGCTGACATATAATATAGATTTCTCTTTTGATTGAATCTTTTAAGTATGACTTTGTCTAAGATGAATGATTACTAGCCTTTTTTTTCTAATAAATTCTACTCCTTATCCTTGTTGAAGTGTTTGTGTATCTCTCTTCTTTCCTATTCCTGCTCCATAACTTGCCTTGCTACTACTTACCTTCCACCCTCCCCACCCTTTGCTTTCTCTTTCATCCATTCTACTCCCTTTATTTCTGTATAGATTTTGGAGGGTGCTGTGTTCTTCATAGTATATCTCCCCTCTAATGCCTCTGTGTCTATTCTTCCCCTGCACTTCATTTGTATAACACAATAACTATTTTTACCTCTTCCTAGGTGGTTTTGCTTTTTAGAGTCAGATCATATTCAACTCTGCCCCAATATTTCTTTTGAGCTACCCAAATGTTGAAGTCAGTCTTAAACATATGGTATACATTTCCATGTAAAAAACAAACAATTTGTCCATATTAAGTTCCTTGAAATTGGTCTTTGTATTGATTCTTATATGTTAAATTTTCTATTGGGTTCAGTCTCAGGTAAAAGTCTTGAAAATCTTCAAGTTCATTGTATGTCTAGGTTTTTTAATTCAATATTATGGATAATTTTGGCCACAAGTTTTGTTCTTTTGATTGCTAGTATAGATGATTCCAGGAACTATGGTTTTTTTATTGTGACTATTAAGTCTTATACAATTCTAATTGTAGCTCCAGCAAATTTGAATTGGTTTTTTGGTTGTTGTTGTTGTTGTTTCTTGCCAAATTTTCTCTTTGATCTGGGGGTTCCAAAATTGGGCAAAATTATTTTTACATGTTTTCTCTGAAGGATTTTTTGAGATGATGATCAGTGGATTTTTTTCTATTTCTACTTTCCCTTCATGTTCTATCACTCCAAGACAATTATCTTGGATTATTTCTTGCATTATGTGACAAGGTTCTTTTTTTGGTCACAGCTTTCAGGTATTCCATCTTCTCTTCTTCATCTGTTCTCCAGATCAATTGTTTTTCTTGTAAGCTGTTTCATGTTCTGTTCTATTTTTTCATTCTTTATATTCTGCTTTACTATTTATTGATCTCTTATAGCTTCAATGGCTTCCCCTTACCCAATTCTAATTTTCAAAGAGTTATTTTCATATTTAAGACTCTTTTCACATTTTTCTTATTTTTCTTGGATGGTTTTTGTTTATTATTATTTTTTAAAGTTTTTAAAATTCTATTTTGAGTTCTTCAATAAATTCCCTCTGAGCAGGGAGCCATTTAACATTACTCTTTGGGCAGAAAAAAGCTTTTTTTTTTTTTTTTTTTTTTTTTTTTTTTTTTTTTACTTCAGTGTCCTCTAAAGATGAACAGTCTTGCCTTTTACCATAGTTAGTTTCTATGGTTGAGTTCTTCTTTTCTGGTTCTTTTTTTTTTTTTTAAACTAAGAAGTATTCGTATAAGCATCTCTAATGATGGGGTGGGAGGATGGTGCCCCTAGCTTCACTTCAGCTCTCCCATCTGACCTGGAACCCCAAACCAAAAGCTCTTCCCTCCTGCAAGTACCCACAGCCAATAGCATCCCTGCCCTACTGCCTTTGTCCTGTGCTGGTTCCTTCTTATGCAGGGCAGAATCACAGCAGCACAGCTGGGCCTGGATTTTCAAATCAAGTGAGGTTCCCTCAGGCTTCCCAGATTCAAAACCACACTCCTTAAGCAGTCCCAAAAGAGATAGTGTCTGTGGTTGCTGCTGAGGTTCCAGCCAATCCCAGCTCCTCCCAGGAGACTCCATTTGGTGTTTCTGTGGAACTGGCTCAGAGATGTTTGCACTACACATTGGCTAATTCCCCACCTGGAATATTTTTTCAGATCTTTTGGGTTATGCTAAGAGATCCCCTGTTCTGACTCAAGCCTTTTTTTTTTTTTTTTAATTTTTCATCAGCCTATGTTCACCCTGAAGTGCAAAATTCTGTTTGTGAGGGAAATCTGAAGAACTTGAAATTTATTGACCTACTCTACCATCTTCCCAGAATCTTTCCTTTTTCTTTCTTTTTTCTTTTCTTTTCTTTTCTTTTCTTTTTTTTTTAATTTTTGACATTTAGGAGAAAAGACAGATTTTTGCTAATCAGAAAATAAGATAAAATCTAGAATTGTGCCAGTCAGAGGAATTAAAAGTAGATTAGATAGAGACACAAGATTATGTTAATGAGGCACCTGATTCAGTCTACAATTCTTTTACCTACCTCCCTCTTCCTCAGAAACTTAGTCCTTTCTGATAACTGTCATTATCAGGGATTATAGAGGGAATTTAATAGGAGAACCTGGGAATAGTTGTTTATATTTTTGTGATCTTAAAAGAAGAAAGAAAAGGAAAGAGGTAAGGGATGCACTGGGGGAGAGAAGAAAAAAGGTAGGAGAAATTATAATTTGGATGCATGATTGTACAAAAAGGAAAAAGTATGGAGAGTGAGCAACACTTGAAACTCATTTTCACATGAACCAGTCAAAAGAGGCAAAAAAACATATAATCAATCAATATATATTAAGCACATACTTTGTTACAGGAGTACAGTTGCATGCAGAAATACATTTTAACTGAGAAATGGGAGGGAATGAGAAAAAACAGAAGGGAAGATAATCCAATACTTTAAAGGTATCACTACAAAATAAACTCTAAAACAGAAAAGAAAGAGTTTAAAAGAAAAGAAAAGTTAAGATATCCATAACTGAGCTCTGAGCAGAAAAAGAGAAGAAGGGAAGGAAGGCAGAAACTGGCTTTATCAAACCTAAAACATTAGTCTTGAATAGCCTCTTTAAAAAGAGTATACAGACTTCGGATTCTAATGTTTATTGTGCAACAAGAAAATGATATTCGCACACATGTATTGTACCTAGACTATATTGTAACACATGTAAAATGTATGGTATTGCCTGTCGTCGGGGGAGGGAATAGAGGGAGGGGGGGTAATTTGGAAAAATGAATACAAGGGATAATATTATAAAATATATATATATATAAAAAAAAAAAAAGAGTATACAGAAAAAATGCAGTCAAAATAAGGACCAAACCATGGTTCTAGAGGACTAATGGTGAAACATGTTACCTACCTCCTGATATATAATAAAAATATTGTTTTTTTTAAAGGGGAAAAAAGGGGGGGAGAAATAAGTATTTACATAGCACCCACTATGGTCCAGACATTGAAAATAAGCAAATAAATAAATGAAATAGTTGAAAATTAATGATGAGATGGACAATTACTCCATATAGTCACTTATACCACACAGAGGTTCATTGGTCACCTAATTGCAAAGTGCTTAGAATTGTCAGATTTAAAGATGAATTTGTCTTATACAAAAATGCAAATGTTTTATATTTGCTTAACTTCTTTAATGACAAGAAACCTTCAGTAGTACGCTATAGTAACTAGCAGATATTACACACACACACACACACACACACACACACACACACACTATTTAGTCTGTCCCTTAAAAGTAAAGATATTTTGACAAATGTGCAAGTAACTGCTTCCAAAAAGAAACCCATGTGGTAGAGAAAATATTTTGAAAGTTAATATCTGGAAATCTTTACATTGTCATATAATTTTATGTCCAGAATGACCCATCTACAAAAATTCTCATATCTACACACTGAAAATGTTTGGAAAAACTTTTTTGACCTATTTTACAATCTTCTAAATAAAAATTTTCAATGGAGTTTGAGCCTGTTTGTTAAAAATATTAAAAATTTCAACACTTTTTGATTAATTTACAAGAATAAGTGATTGACATCAGTAAAAACAAAAATTTGATAACTGAATTTCAACAAAAATATTTGCATAATTGGAAGTAGGAATGAAAAATAAATATCTTTTTATCAAATGGTCAGTAATATACTTCTATTTAGAGCTATGAACATTTGTGAGGTATCTTTTTCAAATATTACAGTCAATTATCAAAATAAGTTGAACTCAGAATTAGACCTTCGAATATGTATATCACAAAATAGTAAACTTAGATTTTAAAAAATGAACACAATCACAATTTTCCCTAAGATATTATTTTAAAAGACACTTCATTTTTGGTTTTATGTTTTATATATGTGTATTTTATAAATGTATATGATTTTATATTTCAATGTTATTTTATTGTTGATTTGTTCAAATATGTATGATAATACATGCATCTGATTTATGAATAAATAAATATGAATATATTTGAGTATATGTTCAAAATGCTTTCCTAAAAACAGAGTTTGGAGACCATTGAAAGATGAGAAGTAAAGAGCATCTGAACTAGAATAAAGAATTTCCTACATGAGTATAAAGAAGAGGAATAATAGAAGAAAATCTGAAAGTAGACTTATATAAATTAATAAATGTTTGTTTGGATATAACATGATGGAGTTATGGGCCAGTTAATCAACAAGCATTTATTAAATTCCTATAATTGAAAAACTACCGTGTTTCCCCGATAATAAGACACTGTCTTATTATTTTTTTGGGACTAAAAAACACCAGAGGGCTTATTTTCAGGGGAGGGCTTATTTTATCCTCCATCATGCCCCTTTTATCCTCCATCATGCCCATTTTAGCCTCCATCATGCCCCTTTTATCCTCCATCATGCCCATTTTAGCCTCCATCATGCCCCTTTTAGCCTCCATCATGCCCCCTGAGTGCTTATTTTATTCTCCATCGCTTACTGAACTTACCGAGTTTTTAGATGGTCCTGTCTCAGCTCTACTCCGCGGCGCTGCTCTCAGTAGCGCCAGCAAGCAAATCACCAGGGAAGAAGAGGATGACGCGCTCACTGCTGCAGCTCTGATTGGATGCAGCTCGGAGCGCGACGTGCGTTTCACCCGGGAGGGGAGGGCGGCGCTGCTTACTGAAGGTACCGCTACGCAGCATATAGCGCAGGGGATCACCATGATGACCGTTTTCATAGTAAGTTCGATAGGGCTTATTTTCGGGGGAGGGCTTATTTTAGCGGAATATTAAAGAGTATGTGGGTGTCTTATTTTCAGGATAGGTCTTATTATCGGGGAAACACGGTACTTGATAGGAAATAGAGAGGTTAGGAAGAAGGCTTAGTTGAAAGATGAAGCAGGGAGGAAATAAAGAGTACCACTTTGATATGGTGATATTTTGATAAGTTGTATTTTAAATGTGTATAAGATATGCAGGGAGCTGTCCAGCAGGCACTAGGGTGATGTGGGACTGCAGAGAGATCAGAAATAGATATGTAGACCTGGAAGATATCTGCATAAAGTGATAATTAAATCCTGATTAGATTGCTGAAAGAGAGTTATAGAAGGAATAGAAAAGGTCCAAGGGCATGTACCTCAAGAACATGGATGATGAGCAAATATATGAGAATGAGAATTTATCAGAAAACTAGGAGAAGAAAAACCAGGAGAGTAAAGTCACAAAAACTCTAGAAGAGATGGTGACGAGGAAAAAGGAGTGATTGTTAGCAATTTAAAAAAAAAAGTTATAGAGAGTTCTATGAAGGATAGTAAATAAGGGAGGGAATATTGGATTTTGCTATTAAGAAATTACTGATAACCTTGGGGAGAGCAGCTTTAGCTGGCCTCATAAGCCAGATTGTAAGATATAATTGGGCACTGACAGATGCATAGACTCCATCAGCTTGCTTAGCTGAAACAATTTCCATATATGGAGAAACTAGGAAATCTTTTTTGGAGACAATCATGATGACATGTCAAGAAAGGTTCCTTGGAGGAACTGCAGCTCATATTCAGATGTTTTCTAATTGATTGCATCTGGCTAAGCACATATTGAAGAGTAGGCTTATTGGTTGCAGAAGCCCTCAGAAAACTCTCTTGGCTTCATTTTTTTACCCCTTTGGGTAAAAATGGAGAGAAAATGAAATTAGGAGAGAGACCATGGAGCCTTTTCCATCTGAGGTTATATGGTCCTATAAAAAGGTTTATTACACCACTGACCATTCCATTTGTATTTTTCTGTTCAAGTTGAAAAGACTAGATCTTCATGACTTTATAAGTTTTGAATGTTTCATGAATGCTTTGCTCTCCCAAAGTCTTCCAGAGTAAGTGTCACATTGCTATCTCAATCATGAAGGAATAACTTTCTTTTTAAAAAAAAATTAAAGCTTTTTATTTTCAAAATACATACATGAATAATTTTCAACATTCATCCTTACAAAATCTTGCGTTCTAAATTTTTTCCCACCCTTTACCCCCACTCCCTCCCCAGAGGACAAGTAATCCAATATATGTTAAATATGTGCAATTCTTCTATACATATTTCCACAAATATCATGCTGCACAAGAAAAATCAGATCAAAAAGGGAAAAAATGAGAAAGAAAACAAAATGCAGGCAAATAACAAAAAGAGTGAAAATGCTATGTCATGATCAACACAGTTCCAACAGTCCTCTCTCTGGGTGCATGTAGCTCTTTTCATCACAAGACCATTGGAACTGGCCTGAATCATTGTGTGTCCCTCATGTCTCACTAACTATTAACATAATCTCTCTAGGTAGTATACCATCTGGCTAAATAAAATGCCTGGAGAGACTGTGAGCCTCCAGGCATGTGTGGTGAGACCATTGGAGAAGTCTTAGGAGTCTATATTAACCCATATCTCTGTTTGGCATTCAAATCTGTTTATAATCTAGCACTCTCCTACTTTCCAGCTCTTCAGCCTAGCATCCTTGATGTTCCATGAACAAGACTCCCCATCTCTCTGTTCTGGAAATTTCCTCAGGCTAACTTCCATTCCTGGAATGATCTCCTTCCTCCTCTCTAATTTCTGACTTCCATTTAATCCCAAATAAAATCTCATCTACCAGAAGTCTTTCCCAACTCCTTCTATTTCTAATGTCTTCCTTTTCTTAATTGTATCCTATTCATGCCAAATACAGCTTGTTTGTACATATTTATTTCCTTTCTGTCTCCTCCAATAGATTGTGGACTCCTTAGGGAACCATCTTTTGCCTCTTTGTGTATCTTCAGAATTTAACACAGTATTTGACCCATAATGGACACTTATTAAATGTTTATTGACTGACCAAAAAAAGATTGAAAAGCAAAATAAAATATTGGGAAATAGCATTTCCTAGTTGAAAGCGAAAGGATACATATAGAAATATAAAAAAGTGTAAAAAGAAAGGTGATCAAGAGAGTTCTGAGAAAGGAGTCTAAATTCCAGGAGCTAGACATGCGCCCAAGCATGTCTGAATTGACAGAAGAAACTCCTTATTGGTCCCCTGTGCCCAGAGCTGTCTCAGAAATGATTATAGGAGAGTGAGAGACAGACTTTTATCAGAGAAACAATGCTTCTCTGTAGATTATAAAACTGGCTATGGAAGTGGCCCCTTCTTTTTTGGCAATCTTTTCACACACTGTAATTCAACAAAGTGGAGCAGAGGTTATCTCTCCTTATCCCCAACAACACTGGTATCTTGTAACAGAAACTCATAGCAGTGGGTGAAATGTGCTTGCCTAAGTGAGCTCAAGATTTGAAATGAACTGAATTCTTAGCTGCTTTATTTTGACTATCTACTTCTTTTTCTGAGAGCATTTTAATAATAATATCTTATGTAATCAGCTTTCCAACTTTCAGGCATTCCTGAGTTCCAGAGTCATGTATAAACTCTGAGGAGGATTTCCTTAAACATACATTTTTTGGAGAATATTGTCATTCCCTCTACAACTTAGTAACTGAAATCAAAGCAAGGCCTTCCAGAATTTACACATTGCTGTATTCAGATATGGTAGGACTAATATAAATAGATAATACATATTCAGCAAATCTACAAAGGGTCTTTCTTTACCTTTAGTGAGGATATAAAACAAGCAGTGGACTACGTAATGTTTGAAGTTTCTTGTATTTATTCATGCATGCTTTTGAATTCTTTTCATCTATTGCAATTTTTATGGAAGAAGAAATAAAAAGTATCTCTCATTTTTTTTAGACAGCTCAAGAACTACTGCCTATGCAAGGCCTCTCCTACGTCTTCCAGCTTGTAGTTTTCTCTTTTCCAAACTATCTTTTATTTATTTTGCAATATACTGTACACAGACATAAATAGCATATTTTGTTAGTGTGTGCCCAGGGAATTTTCTTCCTTTTTTTTTAAAGGGAATATTTATTGCATAAGAGCTTCAGTTTTTATTCTTTAGTCAAACTAAAGATATTAGAACTAAAATTGTTTTTTTTAAATAACAACTACACTTTACATAAATTTTTCCAATAGTTTTTTTTTATTTTTCCAAATACATGTAAAGATAGTTTTCAACATTAATTTTTCTAAGACTTTATGTTCCAAATTTTTCTATCTCTCTCCCTTATCTCCCCCCTTCCCAAGATAGCAAGCAATCTGATATAGGTTAAATATGTGTAATCTTTTTAAACATTTCCATATTTGCCATGGTGGGCAAAAAACAACAATAACAACAGACCAAATGGGGAAAATAAACATGAGAAAAACAAACAAAGCTGAAAATTCTATGCTTCTATCTACATTCAGTCTCCATAGTTCTTTCTCTGGATGCAATTGGCATTTTCCATCCCAAGTCTGTTGGAATTGGGACAGTTAGATGGTGCAGATGGTGCAGTGGAGAGAGTACTGATCCTGTTCAAATCTAGGCTCAAACACCTAATATTTACTAGCTATGTGACCCTGGGCAAGTCACTTAACCTCAATTGCCTTGCAAAAACAAAACAAAACAAAAACAAGTCTATTGAAATTGCCTTGAATTACTCCATTGTTGAGAAGAGCCAAGTCCATCACAGTTAATCATCACATAATCTTATTGTTACAATATACAATGTACTCCTGATTCTGCTCACTACACTTAACATCTGTTCATATAGATCTTTCCAGGTTTTTATGAAATCAATTTGCTCATCATTTCTTATAGAATAATATTCCATTACCTTCATATACCATAACTTATGGTATATAACTAATGGATGATGGGCATCCATTAAATTTCATATACCATAACTTATGGTACATAACTAATGGATGATGGGCATCCATTAAATTTCAGGTCCCTTGCCACTACAAAAACAGCTATTACAAACATTAAAAATGAAAAAAAAATTAAATGAAACACAAAAATATAGGAAAAGTTTGAGGCACGAATATATGTCAACTTATACCCTATGCCAAAACCTATAATTCTGGATATACTTGTGTTCATAATGGCAACCTTCCCTGATAAAAGAGTATTTGTCTTGGTGATGGGGATTATTTCATTTTTTTTCTTTATATCAACAATGTCTAGTACAATGCCTAAGACCGAAATATATATAAAGCACTTTGCAAACTTTAAAATGTCTTATAAATGTTAGCTATTATTATTATTAATAGTATTTATTACTTTATGTTAAAGGAAAGGTTTACTTTAGGAATAACATTTTGGCAGCTATGGAGGTTGAAGAGGGGAAATGCCAAATAATAGGTTATTGTAACCCACTAGTTTAGGAGATGAGGGTCTGAAATAAGATGATAATTATGTAAGTGGAGGAAAAGGGACTGATAGGAGTCAAAGCAACATGTTGTGGCAACTAATCTAGATATAAGAGGAAGGAAGAAGCTATTAAGTAGGGGGAAGCTAAATTGCAAACTTAGGTGAGTAGGAGAATTATGGTATCCTCAAAATAAATAGATAAATTAGAAAAGGGATGAATTTTGGTAGAAAGATGCATTCATTTTTGGATATGGTGATTTCAAGATGCTTGTTGGACATCCATAGATATATTCAAAAGCAGTTGCTATTATAGGACTAGAACTCAAGAGCATATAGGGTGAATATAGAAATGTATGAATGAATCAATCAATCCATAAACATTTATTAAGTATCTAAATGCTAAATATTAAGTGCTAAGCACTATGCTAAGTGCCATATATAAAGAGGTAAGATAGTTCCAGTTCTCAAGGAGTTCACAATCTAATATATAAATAATCATTGAACCCATGGAATTTGATGTCATTGAATGAAAATTTATGAAAAAGGTGTATGTAAATAAAAGAGGGCCCAGAATAGAGCCCTGAGGTATACCCATAAAAGACAAGACATATCTTATGGTCCAGTAAGGAAGACCTAGAAGAAAAAGTCAGAAAGGTGGAAGGGGAACCAGGGGAGGAAAGCATCTAGAAGATAGTCAATATGTCAAATGTTGTGCATAAACTAGGACATGTTTGTAGTTTTTAGGAGCTAGGAGAAAAACAGAGAGATTGAAAAAAAAGAAGAGAGAGGATGCTACACTGGAATGGAAATGAGGAAATTGATTGACTTGGGCAAGAAAGAGCTATTTCTTCCTCAAGACTTAAACAAAGGAGTAAAAAGGAAGATAGAGAAGAAAGGAAGATGAAGTCGAAGGGTTTTGAGATGTAGAATTAGAAAGAGGCAATTCACAATTTTTAATAAAGTCTTTTTAGCCTCCAAATCATACTGTCTCCATTTTGACCATTTTTCCTACATCCTCCTCACAGGAATCTTGGATTCTGCCCCAACATCATCTTCCACTGACGGGTGAACTTATCTTGTATGGAATGAGGCAACTAACGTCCAAGTTATTTCCACTTCATGCTGATGGGCCTCTCCCTACTTTCTTTCTTTCCTTCCTTTCCATATTAGAAAGTAAGACTTTTGAGGTTACTCAAAAGTACTCTCTTTCTTTTCAGGTTCAATGTTTGGCACATACAAAGAGCTTAAACACACTATTGCCTAACTATCTAATTCATCCCTTTTGTCATTTCTTACAAGCAGAATAATATTCCATTATATTAATGTGCCCATAATTTGCTCATACCCCAATTGATGGGCATATTATTGTGAAGTTGACAAACATTAGCAATATGAAAAGAAGATAATTTTGGGAGACTTTATTTAAAATGTTTTTGATAGTATATTATTTTTTCCAATTACAAATAAAGATAGTTTTCAACATTTATTTTTTAAGATTTTGGGTTCCAATTTTTTTCTTCTTCCTTTATCTTTGCCCTCCCTAAGTCAGCAAGCCAACTGATAAAGGTTATCCATGTAAAAAAATAATTTTTTAACATTTCTATATGAGTCATACTGAAAAAGAAAAATCAGAACCAAAGAGAAAAACCACAAAGAAACAACAAAAATGAAAAGATGATAATTTGACATTATAAAACTCTTATTAGACAAATCTTGCTTTTTAAAGGATAAATTGTATTTTGCATCATACTTCCAATGTCCTACTTGTCTGTGGTCCCTTCTGAATTTACTATTCTCTTGTTTGCATATTTTAAATAACATTTTATCAATATATTTTCTTTTTATATTGCTTACATTTCCCACCTCAGCCATAACATCACTTATAACAAAGTTTTTAAAAAGTTCAGCAAAACTAACTCCAGAATGTAATGATATGACATTATTTGCATTTTCACAATCATAGTTTTCCAGTTCTATAAAGAAGTGGGGAAGTGCCTTGTCATATGACTTCTTTGGAGCCAAACTGGGTCATTATGATTTCACAGCATTCAGTTTTGATTATGTTGATGTTGTTGGTTGTGGTTTTTTCATTTACAGTTAAAGGAATCATCTGTTTTGTTTTTCTGGTTGTGTTCACTTCATTTGCATCCTTTTATATAAATATGTTCATGTTTCATTGTATTCATCATCTTTTTCTTTCTTTTTTTAAGACTATTTCTTCAAAGCTAAAGAATGAGGAAGAAGAGTGGGCTAGGAGATAGACTTGGGAACGTAGTGTTCTTTGTAGTAAATTACAATTGACTATAGATCAGTTCTCAGAATCATGGACTTGGAAAAACTCAGAGAGGGAAAATGAATGTATCAGGAATAAAAAAAGAGTCAAAGAAATAATTTTTAAAACCCAGCACTAGGAATCCCTCTCTTACCAAACATCAAGATAGAACTGATGATAAGTCAGAAGACTGATATAAAGATAAAAGGACCACTAGGGAATCATATAAAAAGGCTGTAAAAGAGGAAAGCTTAAAAGAGGTGCAGTACATCCAGTCGTGGCAGCTGCTCCAGGTCTGGCTCTAGTTCCTTCTCCAGCTGTGTTTGTGATCATAACAATGCATCTAGTTCTTTTTCAATATCAAGCCATTCAAGAAGCTCTAAGAGCACTTCCTAAAGCTCCTATTCCAAAAGTCCCTGTAGATCTCCAAGTCCTTCTTGAGTAGACATGACAATAGGCATCAATTCTCATCCCAAAGAGAAACTATCTCAAAAGGATGAGAGGAATGGAAAAGACAAAATCCTTCACTAAAATCCACCCAAATATGCTTAAGGATAATATCAAGTTTTGCATCTGTGGAAAAATTCAAATGAATGAATGAGTGGAAAGGCCACACTTTACCTATTGGAAGGAAGTGCTATGTCAGTATTAAATTTTTTGCACTTTTTTTTCGATTAAAAAAAAAACTTAAAAAAAAAAAGTTTTTAGTTTAAAAGATGTAATGCATCTAATTTTTATAAACAAGCTTGTATAGCTTATTCAATATCTTACAGTACTCTGTAAAGCCTAAAGTATCTTTTAGTTGGACCAGACTTTGAGAATCTACATGAAGCTGAAAAGACATTGAAACACACGGATGGAGGACAGATTGATAATCAGGAAGTAAATGCTATGCCTGTGCTGGCTTCCTGGCCCAGGGACACCATTTAGGCAATCTGGCCCAGGCAGAAGGCTGTTGTCACCATCTCCAATGTGGCATCAATTACCTTAAAACATGACTAGAAAGTCCTGCTCTTGCAGAAGCCAATTTCCAGAAAAACAAAACAGAGCCTACAACCACTCCAGTTCCAATTCTTAAAAAATAAAAATAAAAAAGCTATTATTTTAAATTAGAACCAAATCTTATTGAACACAAGGAGAGAATCTCATGAGACTAGGCTACACAAACTAAGGTGTGGGGTCAAATAGAGATACAAAAATGGGAACCTAGCACTGGCTAGCATTGACCATCTCCTTATCTCTGCAGGCTTTTAGACAGCACACTAAGTCATTTCTCAAGGCTGAATTTTGGCTGTAAGAATGGTGTATTAAATTTTCTCAACAGAAAACTCATTTCTTATAAATTCTGAGAAAATCAGAAAAAAAAAACAAAGAAGGAAATAATCAAGATGTAAAAGTTTATCTACCCCAGACCTGCACATTTTTTTTTAACTTCTCATTCAGAATGTTTGATTATTAGCCAATCAGATTCTTTAAGAAAAAAAGAACATGGATTCAAATTTAGGGAGCAACTCATTCCATGTTTTCTATAGCTTTTGTTAGAATTAAGCCTGGAGTCAGTTTGTTTGCTTGGTATTTTTTATTGTCATGATTTTGGGAAAGAGTACATATTTTTCATTTTACAACTTTTACTCATTGAGGTAAATGATCCTTTAAAAAAAACACATCTGATTTTTTTTTTTTTTAAACTCACACATTGAAATTGGTAAGCAGGTTGTATGTATGTTTTTTCATTGGCTTTCAGGAAGTCCAATAATCCCTAGATTGTCTTTTCTAGATCTAATTTCCAGGCCAGTTGTTTTTCCTAGAAGATATTTCATATTTTCTTCTTTTTTTTCTTTTTTTTTTTTTCTTTGACTGATTCCTAAAATCTTATTGAGTCATTCACTTCAATTTTCTCAATTCTAATTTTTAGTGTATTATTTTCTTCAGTTACCTTTTTTAGCTCCTTTTGTAATTGGCTAATTGAATTGTTTTGTTCATTGCATCTTTTTCATTTCAGGTTTTTCAGTGAATTGGTGTCTTTTTCATACCTATTTTGTAAGGCATTATATGCTTTTTTTTCCATTCCTTTTTGCAATTATCTCATTTCCTTTCCCCGTTTTTCTTCCAACTTTTTTTTTAAGATCCTTTATGCAATCTTCCCAGAAAGCCTTGTGAAATGGGGACCAGCTCATATCTACCTTTGGGGCTTCATCTGGAGTTGCTTTGCCTTTAGGAATCTCAGAATTTGAGGTCTGTTCTCTCTCTTTGTAAAAGATGTCTATAGTGAAAGCTCTTTTTGGGTTTTTTACTCATTTTTTAAGGCTTGAAGTCTGTTCAATTCAAAAGAGCAACAGCTGCTTTAATTTGCCCTGGGACAGTTCTACTGATTAATTTCTGGTGCTGGGTAATGGTGACTAGGTCCCATATTCTTCCAGGATTCAGTGGTTTACAATTTGCCTTTTGTAGCAAATCTGCCAAACCACCTGCCCACAACTAGTTCAGAGTAGCCCAAGAGGCTCACAGAAGATTTCCAAGTGCTTGGAAGCTGCAACACTCTGCCAGCTCACTGCCCCAGTCTCCCTGTGCTGCAGTCCAGGCTTGGCAGACTTCCCCTTCCCCCCTTCCCCTTCCAACTTTTTCCAAAGCTCCTCCAAGGTATCCTTCTCTGGGAGTGTGCTGCACTCCAAATATTTATGGGCTCCTTGACTCCAAGAATAATCTAGAGGCCCATTCTGCTGTTGGTTTGAGAGAAGATCAGAGGAGGTCTCAGAAAGTTGTGCCTGCTCTGCCATCTTGGCTCCGCCCCTTCCAGAGATGCATTCTTAACAATTAATATATCATCTTCCCATAGAGGAATGTAAACTTTAACTTTTAAAAGAAACTTTATTTTTTTTTCCTTTTTATCTCTTTATGCTTCTCTTGAATTCTGTATTTGAAAATCAAATTTTCTGTTCAGCTTTGGCCTTGCCAAATAAGTGAAATTCACCTGTTTCATTGAATGTCCATCTTTTCCCCTAAAAGAAAATGTTTAATTTTGCTGGATAGTTGGTTTTTGGCTGCAATCCAAGTTCCTTTCCCCTTTGGAATATTGTATTCCAGGCCCTTAATCCTTTAAAATGGAAATTGCTAGGTCCTGGGTAATCCTGATTGTGGTTGAATTTGAATTTTTTATTTCTGTCTGCTTGCAATATTTTCTCCTTGATCAAATAATTTTGAAATTTGGCCACAATATTCCTTGGAGTTTTCATTTTGAAGTTTTTTTTCAGGAGGTTATTGGTGAATTCTTTTAATGGCTATTTTACTCTCTGATTCTAGAACATCAGGGCAGTTTTCCTTGATGATTTCCTGAAAGATCTTGTCTAGGCTCCTAGACATCATGGTTTTCTGATAGTCGAATAATTCTTAGATTCTATCTCCTAGATCTATTTTCTAGGTCAGTTGTTTTTCCAATGGAGTATTTTACATTTTCTTATATTTTTGTATTTTTTTGGTTTCATTTGATTCTTGATGTCTCATTGAGTAATTTGCTCCCATTTGTTCGATGATAATTTTTAGTTTATTTTCTTCAGTTAGCTTTCTTTTTTAATTTTTTTAAATTCATTTTTATAATTATAACATTTTCTTTGACAGTACATATTCATAGGTAATTTTTTTACATTATCCGTTGTACTCCCTTCTGTTCCAAATTTTTCCCCTCCTTCCCTCTACCCCCTCCCCTAGATGGCAGGCAGTCCCATACATATTAGATATTTTATAGTATATCCTAGGTACAATATATATGTGCAGAATCGAATTTTGTTGTTGTTGTTGTTGCAAAGGAAGAATTGTATTTGGAAGCTAAAAATAATCTGGTAAGAAAAACAAAACAAAACAAAACAAAACAGTGCTCACAGTTTATACTCATTTCCCAGTGTTCCTTTTCTGGATGTAGCTGATTCTGTCCATCATTAATCAATTGGAATTGGATTAGCTCTTCTCTATGTTGAAGATAGCCACTTCCATCAGAATACATCCTCATACAGTATCATTGTTGAAGTGTATAATGATCTTCTGGTTCTGCTCCTTTCACTTAGCATCAGTTGATGTAAGTCTCTCCAAGCCTCTCTGTATTCAACCTGTTGGTCATTTCTTACAGAACAATAATGTTCAATAACATTCATATACCATAATTTACCCAACCATTCTCCAATTGATGGACATCCATTCATTTTCCAGTTTCTAGCCACTACAAAAAGGGCTGCCACAAACATTTTGGCACATACAGGTCCCTTTCCCTTCTTTAGTATTTCTTTGGGATATAAGCCCAGTAGTAGCACTGCTGGATCAAAGAGTATGCACATTTTGATAACTTTTTGGGCATAATTCCAGATTGCTCTCCAGAATGGTTGGATTCTTTCACAACTCCACCAACAATGCATCAGTGTCCCAGTTGTCCCACATCCCCTCCAACATTCATCATTATTTGTTCCTGTCATCTTAGCCAATCTGACAGGTGTGTAGTGGTATCTCAGAGTTGTCTTAATTTGCATTTCTCTGATCAGTAGTGATTTGGAACACTCTTTCATATGAGTGGAAATAGTTTCAATTTCATCATCTGAAAATTGTCTGTTCATATCCTTTGACCATTTATCAACTGGAGAATGACTTGATTTATTATAAATTAAAGTCAATTCTCTGTATATTTTGGACATGAGGCCTTTATCAGAACCTTTAACTGTAAAAATGTTTTCCCAATTTGTTACTTCCCTTCTAATCTTGTTTGCATTAGTTTTGTTTGTGCAGAAACTTTTTAATTTGGTGTAATCAAAATTTCTATTTTGTGATCAATAATGGTCTCTAGTTCTCCCTTAGACACAAACTCCTTCCTCCTCCACAAGTCTGAGAGGTAGACTATCCCATGTTCCTCCAATTTATTTATGATTTCGTTCTTTATGCCTAAATCTTGGACCCATTTTGATCTTATCTTAGTATGTGGTGTTAAATGTGGGTCCATGCCTAGTTTCTGCCATACTAATTTCCAGTTTTCCCAGCAGTTTTTGTCAAATAATGAATTCTTATCCCAAAAGTTGGGATGTTTGGGTTTGTCAAACACTAGATTGCTATTTTTATTCACTATCTTGCCCTGTGAACCTAACCTATTCCACTGATCAACTAGTCTATTTCTTAGCCAATACCAAATGGTTTTGGTGATTGTTGCTTTATAATATAGTTCTAGATCAGGTACAGCTAGACCACCTTCATTTAAATTTTTTTTCATTACTTCCCTTAAAATTCTCGACCTTTTGTTGTTCCATATGAATTCTGTTGTTATTTTTTCTAGGTCATTAAAATAGTTTCTTGGGAGTCTGATTGGTATAGCACTAAATAAATAGATTAGTTTAGGGAGCATTGTCATCTTGATTATATTCGCTTGGCCTATCCAAGAGCACTTAATGTCTTTCCAATTATTTAAATCTGACTTTATTTTTGTGGCAAGTGTTTTGTAGTTTTGCTCATATAATTCCTGACTTTCCTTTGGTAGATATATTCCCAAGTATTTTATACTATCGACTGTTATTTTGAATGGAATTTGTATCTCTTGCTGTTGGATTGTGTTGGTAATGTATAAAAATGCTGAGGATTTATGTGGATTTATTTTGTATCTTGCAACTTTGCTAAAATTCTGAATTATTTCTAATAGCTTTTTAGCAGAGTCTTTGGGGTTCTCTAAGTATATCATCATGTCATCTGCAAAGAGTGATAGTTTGATTTCCTCATTTCCTACTCTAATTCCTTGAATCTCTTTCTTGGCTCTTATTGCTGAGGCTAGTGTTTCTAGTACTATATTGAATAGTAATGGTGATAATGGGCAACCTTGTTTCACTCCTGATCTTACAGGGAAAGGTTCTAGTTTATCGCCATTACATATGATGTTTACTGACGGTTTTAAATATATGCTCCTTATTATTTTAAGGAATAGTCCATTTATTCCTATACTCTCAAGCGTTTTTAGTAGGAATGGATGTTGGATTTTATCAAATGCTTTTTCTTCATCTATTGAGATGATCACATGGTTTTTATTAATTTGATTATTAATATGGTCAATTATACTAATAGTTTTCCTAATATTAAACCAGCCTTGCATTCCTGGTATAAATCCTACTTGATCATAGTGTATTATCCTGGGGATGATTTTCTGAAGTCTTTTTGCTAATATGTTATTTAAGATTTTAGCATCAATATTCATTAAGGAAATTGGTCTATAGTTTTCTTTGTCAGTTTTCGATCTACCTGGTTTAAGTATCAATACCATGTCTGTGTCATAAAAGGAATTTGGTAGGACTCCTTCAATCCCTATTTTTTCAAATAGTTTATATAGCATTGGAGTTAGTTGTTCTTTAAATGTTTGGTAGAATTCACCTGTAAATCCATCTGGTCCTGGGGATTTTTTCTTAGGGAGTTGGTTAATAGCTTGTTCTATTTCTTTTTCTGAGATGGGACTATTTAGACTACTTACTTCTTCCTCTGTTAATCTGGGCAAGCTATATTTTTGAAGGTATTTTTCCATTTCATTTAAGTTATCGAATTTATTGGCATAAAGTTGAGCAAAGTAGCTCCTAACTATTGTTCTAATTTCCTCTTCATTAGTGGTGAGTTCTCCCTTTTCATTTTTAAGACTAATAATTTGCTTTTTATCTTTCCTTTTTTTTAATCAGGTTTACTAAGGGTTTATCTATTTTGTTGGTTTTTTCATAGAACCAATTCTTAGTTTTATTAATTAATTCAATAGTTTTTTTTACTTTCAATTTTATTAATCTCACCTTTTAATTTTAGAGTTTCAAGTTTTGTGTTTGTCTGGGGGTTTTTAATTTGTTCCTTTTCTAGCAATTTTAGTTGTAAGCCCAATTCGTTGGCTCTCTCTTTCTCTATTTTATGCAAGTAGGCTTGTAGAGATATAAAGCTTCCCCTTATTACTGCTTTGGCTGTATCCCACACAATTTGGATATGATATCTCATTATTGTCATTTTCTTGGGTGAAGTTATTAATTATGTCTATGATTTGCTGTTTTACCCAATCATTCTTTAGTATAAGATTATTTAGTTTCCAATTATTTTTTGGTCTATTTTCCCCTGGCTTTTTATTAAATGTAATTTTGATTGCATTATGGTCTGAAAAGGATGCATTTACTATTTCTGCCTTACTGCATTTGATTTTGAGGTTTTTATGCCCTAGTATATGATCAATTTTTGTATAGGTTCCATGAACTGCTGAGAAGAAAGTATACTCCTTTCTGTCTCCATTTAGCTTTCGCCAAAGATCTATCATATCAAACTTTTCTAGTATTCTATTTACTTCTTTGATTTCTTTCTTATTTATTTTGTGGTTTGATTTATCTAATTCTGAGAGTGCAAGGTTGAGATTTCCCACTATTATAGTTTTGCTGTCTATTTCTTCTTGTAGCTCTCTTAATTTCTCTTTTAAGAATTTAGATGCTGCACCACTTGGTGCATATATGTTTAATATTGATACTGCTTCATTATTGATGCTACCCTTTAGTAAGATATAATGCCCTTCCTTATCTCTTTTAATTAGATCAATTTTTGTTTTTGCTTGATCTGAGATGAGGATGGGTACCCCTGCTTTTTTGGCTTTGCCTGAAGCATAGTAGATTCTGCTCCACCCTTTTACTTTTAGTTTGAATGTATCACCCTGTTTCAGGTGTGTTTCCTGTAAACAACATATAGTAGGATTCTGACTTTTGATCCAATCTGCTAACTGCTTCCTCTTTATGAGGGAGTTTACCCTATTCACATTTATGGTTAGAATGACTAATTCTATATTGCTTGCCATCCTATTAATCCCTGCTTATGTTTTTCTCCTTTCCTTCCCTTTTACCCTTCTACCCAGTATTAAACTTGTGAACACCACTTGCTTTTCACAGCCCTCCCTTTTTAGTATCCCTCCCTCACCTTAAAATTACTTCCCTTATTTTACCCCTTTTCCTCACAATTTCTGTATTCCCTTCCCCTTAGCTTACTCCTTCCCTCTCACTTTTCAATGAAGTGGAAGAAGTTTCACCATAAATCGAATATGTCTATTGATACACACTATGTTCATCCCCCTCCTTTCTTTCTCTCAGATATAATAGGTTACCTTTGCCTCTTCATGAGATGTAGTACCATCACTTTACACTTTTTTATGATATAATTTCCTTTCCACCTCTAGTTTCTAAGACAAATTGTACATATGTTCTTTACATATTTTTATAACAGAAGTATAGTTCTCAAGATTTCTTTTTACCTTTTTAGAAATCTCTTAAGTTCTGTATTTGAAGATCAAACATTTTATGTAGGTCTGGTTTTTTCATCAAGAGTAGATGGAATCCATTTATTCCATTAAATGTCCATCTTCTTCCCTGGAAAATGATGCTCATTTTTGCTGGGTAAGTTATTCTTGGCTGCATACCAAGTTCCTTAGCCTTTTGGAATATCATATTCCAGGCCCTTTGTTCTTTTAATGTTGATGCTGCTAGATCCTGGGTCATCCTTATTGTGGATCCTCTATATCTGAATTGCTTTTTTCTAGCTGCTTCCAGTATTTTATCCTTTGTCTGATGGTCTTTGAACTTGGCCACTATATTTCTTGGCGTTTTGATTTTAGGGTCCCTTTCAGTAGGTGATTGATTAATTTTTTCAATGTCTATTTTACCCTCTGTTTCCAAAACATCTGTGCAGTTCTCTTTGATAATTTCCTCGAAAATAGTGTCCAAGCTCTTTTTTTTCCTCAGATTTTTCAGGGAGTCCGATTATTCTCAAATTGTCTCTCCTGGATCTGTTTTCCAGGTCTGTTGTCTTTCTAATAAGGTACTTGACATTCTTTTCAATTGTTTCATTTCTCTGGTTTTGCTTGACTACCTTTTGGTTTCTCCTTGAGTCATTCATTTCTACTTGTTCGAGTCTAATTTTCAATAATGTATTTTCTTCACTCACTTTTTTTATATCTTTTTGTAATTGTCCAATTGAGTTTTTATCTTCTATGGAATTTTTTCCCATTTTATCCATTTTATTTTTTAGAGAGCTGTTTTCATTTTCCAGCTCACTAATCCTGTTTTCCTTGGAGTTGTTTACCTTTTCCAGCTCACTAATCTTGTTTCTCAATGATTTGATTTCTTTATCCACTCTGTCTTTAAATGCGTGGGATGACTTCTCCAGGCTCTCTTGCCAAGCTTCCCTTTCCTTTTCCCATTTCTCTTCCAGCTCTCTTGTGAGAGCCTTTTTGATTTCCTCTATGAGATTCTTTTGTATTGAGAAGCAGCTCATATCTCCCTTAGGGGATTCCTCTGGGGACAGTCTATTTTTAGTCTCCTCAGTGTTTGAAGTCTGCTCTCTCTCCATATAGAAGCTGTCAATGGTTAGAGCCCTTTTGAATTTTTTGTTCATTTTGTCAGAGCGGGAATCAAAGAAAACAAATTGACAAGAGAAACAATTGGTCTTTTCTGGCGAATTTCAAGGATGTCTTCTCTTGGTGATTATTTGTGGATTTCTTTCTTGGTCAAGCATTAACTCTGAGGCTTGTCATGAAGTAAGTTCTGAGAGAAAACACGGAGCTCAAGCAGCTGTCTGCCTCCATGCCGCCATCTTGGCTGGAAGTCCAGTTAGCTTTATAAATCCCATTTTTTATTTGGCCAATTGAACTTTTAAGTGAATTGCTTTGTTCATTTTTTCATTTCACAAGTTCTGCTTTTCAACAAATTGGTTTATTTTTCTATTTCATCAAATCTATTTTGTAAGGAGTTATATCCTTTTTCCATTTTGTAAATATATTTTTAAGGAGTTATCTTCAAATAATTTCTGTTTCCCTTTACGAACTCTCCTGCAAAGTTCTCATTTACTTTCCCCATTTTCTTCTTTCTTTTAAGGTCCTTTTTGAATTCTTATAATATGGAGACCAACTCATATTACCCTTTGGAGCTTTCTCTGGAGATGAAATTGTCCTTAGTGTCCTCAGAGTTTGAGGTCTGTTTTCTTTCTCCAAAAAGCTATCTATGGTCAGAACTCATTTTACTTTTTTGCTCATTTTTAAATGTTGAGGTCTGCTGTCAGGGCAAAAGAGAGATTGTCCCAAGCTTCCTCTACAGGCAACAGCAGCTCTTTCAGACTGGTTAGGCTCATTTCCTTTCCTTGCTGGGTAGGCATAGCTAAGTCTGGGTTCAGAGGCTCAGTATTTGCCGTTTGCAGTTGTGTTGGATGTCTCACAGTTACTCTGCTGATCAGGACAGAGTAGCCAATGCTGCTGTATTTTGGCTAAGAGCCTCCTGATAGATTCCCCCAATGCATATGGCATGCATTTCATGCCATACCACCCTGGATCCCTGTGGTGGGACTGTGCTCGCCTCCCTCTCCTCTCCTCTTCTTCTGAAGTTCTTCCAAAATATCTTCTGCTGGAAATTTGTTACACTTAAAATATTTTATGCTGGGAAAACATTTTTACAGTTAAAGGTTCTGATAAAGGCCTCATCTCCAAAATATACAGAGAATTAACTTTAATTTATAAGAAATCAAGCCATTCTCCAATTGATAAATGGTCAAAAGATATGAACAGACAATTTTCAGATGATGAAATTAAAACTATTTCCACTCATATGAAAGTGTTCCAAATCACTACTGATCAGAGAAATGCAAATTAAGACAACTCTGAGATACCACTACACACCTGTCAGATTGGCTAAGATGACAGGAACAAATAACGATGAATGTTGGAGGGGCTGTGGGAAAACTGGGACACTGATGCATTGTTGGTGGAGTTGTGAAAGAATCCAACCATTCTGGAGAGCAATCTGGAATTATGCCCAAAAAGTTATCAAAATATGCATACCCTTTGACCCAGCAGTGCTACTCCTGGGCTTATACCCCAAGGAAATACTAAAGAAGGGAAAGGGACCAGTATGTGCCAAAATGTTTGTGGCAGCCCTTTTTGTAGTGGCTAGAAACTGGAAAATGAATGGATGTCCATCAATTGGAGAATGGTTGGGTAAATTATGGTATATGAATGTTATTGAACATTATTGTTCTGTAAGAAATGACCAACAGGTTGAATACAGAGAGGCTTGGAGAGACTTACATCAACTGATGCTGAGTGAAAGGAGCAGAACCAGAAGATCATTATACACTTCAACAATGATACTGTATGAGGATGTATTCTGATGGAAGTGGCTATCTTCAACATAGAGAAGAGCTAATCCAATTCCAATTGATTAATGATGGACAGAATGAGCTACATCCAGAAAAGGAACACTGGGAAATGAGTGTAAACTGTTATTTTTACCTTCTGAATCCAATTCTTCCTGTGCAACAAGAAATTCGGTTCTACACACATATATTATATCTAGAATATATTGTAATATATTTAACATGTATAAGACTGCCTGCCATCTGGGGGAGGGGGTTGGGGGAGGAAGGGAAAAAATCTGAACAGAAGTAAGTGCAAGGGATAATGCTGTAAAAAATTACCCATGCATATGTACTGTCAAAAAAAAAGTTATAATTATAAAATAAAATTAAAAAAAATCATTTTAGGACCCCGCAAAAAATATATATATGTGTGTATATATATATATGTTTTATGCTGTCTCTCCAAAACCAATTCAGAGACTTGATCTGAGGGAAGCCAGGAAAAGCTCAAAGACCTGCCTACTCTATGCCATCTTGGCTCCCCTGAGACTGATTATTTTTTAAAGACAAATTTGGCCATCTTTTGCTTCCATTCATACCTAGCTTTTAATTACTGAATGAGTGCTTCCTCAGACAGGCTGACCTAGCTTGAAGAGAGTAGTGTTCTGCTGCATCCTGGACCATTCTGACTTATCTTTTGCCACACCACTCAGAAGACAATGGAGGAGATGTACACCTCTGTCTCACATAAATCCAATTTACTTTCAACTCACTTCACATTGTTCTCCTGATATCACTGGAAGTCTTCTGGAACAAAGCATAAAGAACAACAAAACTACAATTCTTTTCTATTGGGATTTCTTTCCTTTCCCTCTAATGAGATCTGAATATTGTTTTGGATCAAGAGAAACTAAAGAATTGATCCCTTGGGCAAGCAGGCAGAAGGCTCTGATAATGGAGATCAGTTTTTCTCCTTGTTCCCATCCTCTAAAGGCAATCTAGTCAGAAATCCAAGTCATTGCAAAACTGAGGCTAATTTTGTTCTATAAAATAACTTATGGCCCATGGTTTGGCTACTACTTTCCTTTGGGTCAGCATTTTGTCTTGTGGTCTCTTCCCTTCCCTCATGCCACAAGTTTGTTCCCTAACTCCACTAGGCTTCCCAACTCCACTTCCCCTCACTGCTAACTCTTTTAGAGTGCTGAGTCTCTTTCAGGATTTAGCCTGTCAGCTAAGGGCATGCCCCAATTTCATAGACTATTTTATACTGGGTAATTGTGAGGAACTTGTCTTTCATATGCTCCCACACTCTATCTCACACTTACCATTCCTGATGGCTATTGCATCCCTTCATTTTGTCTATAACTGGGTGGATAAGTTGTTTGTGCCCTCAACAGTAAAAGGGAAAATTGGAAGAAGTTTTTGGGAATATGATGGGCTCTATTTTGGACATGTTAAGTTTGAAAAGCCTACGGAGCATCCAATTTGGTGTTCAGTCTTTTCAGTTTTGTGTAACTCTTCATGATCCTGTGTGAGGTTTTCTTGGCAGAGACAGAGTGGTTTGCCATATCCCTATCTCCATTCCATTTTACAGATGAGGAAACTGAGGCAAATAAGGTTAAATGACTTGCATAGCTATTTAATGTTTGTGGCCAGATTCAAAAGCAGGAAAATTAATCTTCCTGACTTAGGAAGTGCCCTATCCATAGCCCTTAGGCCATCCAATTAGAAATGTCCAAAAAAAAAGTTGGAGAGGTGTAATTGGTACTCAGGAGAAAAACACCACAAATCTCTCTTGAGGTTCATCCTGGTGGCAAGTAGTGCTTTGTCTTGTGATGGCCAAAAGGTTTGCCTCACTGCAAGAGCAGCAGCCAGTTATTGAAGCCTCACCAGGAAACTGGAGTACCTTCATTACCCTGCATAAAGCTCTGAAAGATAAAAGATGGAATAGGTCATGTTCTTTGGGGATGTCAGGGGAAAATGCCAATGAGTGGAAAAAAAAAAAAAAAAAGAATTGTCTGAAGAGACTGACTTGGATGCACAGGAAACTCATTTTAATTTTTAAAAGGAAATGAAGCAGCCTGTAGTGTAGGAGTGATCAGAAGAAGAGCATCACTTCCACAAATCATTAGCAATTAACAAAACTGTTACAATTCACAAGGAAAGGAGGATTGATGCTAATTGGGAACAGTCTTGTGTCAAGCTGCATCATTCAATTGAAAGCAGAAAAAGTGAGAATCTGTTTTGCTTAATAGAGAAGGAAGGGGTGAGGTGGGAGCAAATGCAGATTTTAGGGAGAAATATGGATAGGAGAATAAAAAACAAAGAAAGGATAATTCTTGACAATTTTTTTTTTAAATGCAGACCAGAAAAAATGCACAAACCGTATAGCTTTGAATGCTCTAGGTTGAATGTATTATAAACTTAAAAAAGAAAAACTTTGAATAATACAGACCAGCAGGTTCATGAATTGTCTGTGTTTTATTCTATGCTCATTTTTTTTTTTTTTTGGTGTGTCTGTTCAGTTCAGACTAATTTTTTTTTTTTAAATATCAAAGCAAAGCCAGATAACAGATCAATATAAGAACATGGAAATCCTTCAAAAATAGTGCCAGGATTGTTAAAGCTCAGTGTCAGCTAAGGCTAATATAGGAAACTAAGGACAATTTAACTGTATTTATGTGTGCGTATTTACAATATTGGAAGAAAAATAAATATCAAAAAAGGTACCTTTACTTAAGAGTGTTTTGTTTCTGCATTCTTTGCAAAGAACAATTTCTATATAGGAAATTAGACTTACACAGGAAATAACAGTCTATGAAGTATGAAGATAGTAAGAGAATATTCAGCTGCTTTTGTTGAACTGAACTCACCACTGCACAAATGAATTTCATCCTTGGATCCTCAAGACTGGCAGGTATAATTACTATCAGTGATATTTGAAAGATAATGGGAAAATGAAAGATTTTTCATAAGATTGGAGGTCAAATGTCCTAATTTGAAAGAGGAAGGAAGTGAAGAAGGAAGAAAGGAAGGAAAGAAGGAAAGGAAGGAGAGGAGGGAGGAAGGGAGGGAGAAGGGAAGAAGGAAAGAAGGGAGGGAGAAGGGAAGAAGGAAAGAAGGGAGGGAGAAGGGAAGAAGGAAAGAAGGGAGAGAGGGAGGGAGAAAGGAAGGGAGAAAGAGAGGGAAAGAGAGAGGAAGGGAGGAAGAGAGGAAAGGGAGGGAGGGAGAGAAGGAAAAAGAGAAGAAGGGAGGAAAAGAGGAAAGGAGAGAGGAAGGGAGGGAAAAAGGAGAGAGGAAAGGAGGGAAAAAAGCAATGAGGGAAGGGAGGAAAGAAGGAAAGGAGAGGGGAAGGGAGGGAGAAGTCTTAAAGTTATATAGTCCAGTGAGATTTTAATTCTCGAGATAATTCTAATAAATACCATATTAAAGAGATGACAGTTTACAAAGTCAACATAGCTTCATTAAGTACAAGTCCCATTTCCCTTTTTGACAGAATTACTTATGAAAGGTAGAGTATGCCTAAAATTTAGAAAAGTTTCTGATTATTCCTGTAAAGATGGAGAGTTGGGGATTAGAAGGAAAATATAATCAAACTGATTACTGTTTGGATAGCCAAACTTTATGAGTAGTTAATGATAGTTTATTTTCAGTGAAACAGGAAGTCTTTTGTGGAGTACTCAAGGGATCTGAGTTTGGATCTATGCTGCTTAACACTTTAAATCTGAATAGATATAGATGATATACTCAACAAATTTGAAGATACAATTTTAGAAAGAAGGGTCAATGCTAGATAATAGGATATAAAAGGATCCTTACAGATTACAGCATTAAGCTGAATTTCAACAGTATAAATAAATCTATTGTATAACATGGGTATGACTTTGGCAGTAGTTAACCTAAAAAGATTTTGGTGGTTTTTAGCAGACTATAAGTCTGATACAAATCAGCAATGTGATATGGTCACTAAAAATGCTAATGGGATATTGGTCTTCTTTAAGAGAGACATAGTTTCTAAGGACATGGAAATGATAGTATCACTATTCTGTTCCCATCAGTGTGAAGAAAGCAGAATAAAGGATTCCTCAGATTGTTCTGGGTTTCATGGTTTAAGGTAGGCATTGATGATCTGAAAAGTACTTTTCAAAAAAGATCAGTCAGGTAAATGAACTTTGAAGATCAGCTGAAATAATTAGGGATCTTTGATCTAAATCAAAGAGAAAGATACTTGGGAATATGGAAGAAACAATAGCTAGCTCAGGTAACTGAAGGATTTATTTTAATTGATTGGTTCCAAAGTGTAAAATTAGGAAGCTGCAAAAGAGGCATATTTAGGTTTGATGTTAGAAAATTCTGCTTTGAGAGTAGCTGATCAAATAAAGAATAAAAGCTGACCAAAAATAAAATGATCTAATGTAGAAGTGATGAGTATTCCCTTCCTTGTTGATTTTTTGGCAGAGGCTAGACACCATTTGTCAGGTACATTATAGTGAGAATTATTTAGTGCATGGGTTGGACTAAGGAAGTGGTAAGGTCCATTCCAACTCTAGAAATTTGTGATTTTATAACTCAGAGAATGATAGAGAAAATTACCAGAAAATTATAAGTAACCTAAATGAAATTACCTCAAATATATTTGGAAATGTAAAATACATGTGCACAGAGGTCATAATTTATGTAAAACCAGATGAAGACTGAATTAAAGAGGATCAAAAGATGAAGTCCTGAACTTTGGGTAAAGGCCCATAATTAAGAGATATGAGAAGACCAAGGTAATTAAAAAAAAAAGAGGGAGAAGTAGTCATCAGTAGGACTCCAAATTAGTATATTTTTTGATACTTATAGAATGTTCTAGACAAGGAAATACAATCTCAGAAAAAGTAATTGAATTTGGCAATCAGATAGCACTTATATTCAAGCATTCAGTTTTAGAATAATAGGAACAGAAGCCAGATTACAGCATGTTAAAGAGAAAGCAATGCTGAATAATGGAAAAAATAGCTTGTCTGAGAGGAATTTGGGAGAAAAAAATAAATAAATGTTTGATCAACAAATTTCAAGATCACCAATTATACATGGATAAACTGTATGAAATGGGAAATAACACTAAAGCCAAGAAAACTTAATTGACTCAGTCTTTTCATACATTTGTTAATGGGATTAAAAATCAAGTCCTTTGAATAAAGTCTACTAATATTGCCTAGAAGTTATACTTCTCTAATAATTCCAAGGTCAGGAGTAGAGTGGTTATGGAATTCATTATTATCTAATGTGAGAAACCAGTATTAAAAATTATTTTGCATGGCAACCTTCCTAAAACAAACCCAAGTTCTGAGACAACAAATATAACTAATTGTTCTTTAGGTGATCAGTTATAGACTAGGCCAGGGGCCCAATATGGGTGTCCTCAATATTTAAGAAGGGTTATTTCTGAGATAAGCATTGCAAAATAATTTTTTCATAACACATTTCAGATTAAATTCAAGAATCAGATGAGGTTTTAAGACACACTAATCAAATGAGATAATAAATGTAAAAATCCTTTTAGAGCTATGCAATTACTACCACCAATAACAATCTGTTAGTAGTAATTATTGAAATGATAATCTATTTTTCAAAGAGAAATTGATTCTTGCAGTAATAAAGATAAAATAATTCTGAGCAAAAAAAAAAATCTCATCCATTCTATGGAAGTAGAAAAACAAATAAATCAGTTATATAATCTAATTCAAGTTTCTAAAGCTGATCAAGCATATATATATATAAATTATTTTAATTAGAATTATACAAAGTGTTTTTAAAAAAAATATTTTGGTCAGGTCAACTTTTAAAGCATTAAAAAAATAAAAAAATTGGAATACTGTAACAGGTATCACTTTAAAAAATTTTTTTTTCCAGGAAAAGATCACTTTTTTCCATTTATTGATTTTTAAGTATGCACACATCCCTTAATTTAAATATTAAATCACCTTTATTCTTCCTTATCTCTTCTGTGGCTAAGGAAAAAAAGGAGAAACAGAATTCTAAATATAATAGAAAAACCATTTCTGGTTTCTTACAAAGAGGTAGATCTTTAGGGGCTCAAAAATCATCTCTAATGGGCAAAAATATAAGACTCTAGCCTTATTTTTTTGTTGTTGCAGTTTAATATACATGATTTAAAAAACAACAAAACATATGACTGCCATTTATTTTTGGTATAAAGCTGAATCAATAATATGATTTTAAAAATTCAAACTCCACAAGTTATTGCAGCCAATAACAAGGCAAGATGCATATGATCAAACACAATTTTAAGAAGTACTAATCTTATACCATATCCTATTGTGTAGGGGAAAAAAAATCTACTAAATCCTTTATTTTACAGACTAAGCACTTTAATTTCAAGCTATGTATTCAATTTTAGATACTTTTAGTAACAAAACATTTTAAGGCAGATATATATATATATGTGTGTGTGTGTGTGTATATATATATACACACATGTATCTATGTAAATATATTACACACAAATACATACATACACATACAAAGTACAATATCCATCCTGTAGCAGCAAATAACCATGATTTTTTTTTTATTGGACATTTCCTTATGATCATCATTACAATGGAAAAATTCAAGCTATTTAAAAAATTATTACAGCATTATGGATAATAGGGGGATAAAACCTAAGCCAGAAAGGCTGAATTCTTCTTTACTGACAAGAATGAGACATTCACAGCAAAGTCCAAGTTCACTCAAAACCTTACCATATAAGTCAGAGATTTTATAATTTTTCCATACATCACTAACTCAAACCTTGCCTTCCTTAATCTATTTCATTTTGTGCCTTGGTGGGCAATAGAGAGAAAAAAAATCAACTGGCTTTTGTAATTACCTCAACAGGGTAATACTTCATTCATGCCAATTTTCATCCAATGTTTTTTGAAGGCTAGTAGCTTGGCTGACATTTTAAACTGGTGACAGGTAGACTAGTTCTGGCTTTAAACCTAATAATGGTTTTAAAACTATCAATTTTCTTCTTTGAACATCTTACTTAAATGTTTAATTAGAGCTACCAACTCAGGATTTCCACCAAGAGCTTCAATTTGTTTATAGGCTTCAGATTCAAGCTCCTTAAGTGTATTACGAGTATATTCAAATGAACCTACATTCTCAAGATAATGTACACAGTATTTTTTAATATCTATGTTTTCTGTCCTCTGCCGCAATATATTCTGAACCTGAGTACTTTCAGGTCGACTCCAAATAGCATGAATAGTAGGAAATGAAAACTTGCCCTCTGTTAGATCTTCACAAAAACTTTTGTTCTCACTATATTCTTTGGAGTGTAGATTAGCATAATCATCCCTAATTTGGAAAAAGAGACCAAGTGTATTAAGGAGTGGCTTTAAATCTTCTTTATAGCTGGAAAACAACTGCATAAGACCTACTGCTAATCCAAACAGTCCACCTGTCTTCTGCAACACCATAGCTTTATACTCTTCTTCAGTGGGACATGTGTAATTATCCCGCCAATAAATATCTAAGCCTTGTCCCTGATGAAGTTCTAGGAGTTGGCGGGTAAAGAGCTTTACTGCATCTGGGTGATTGAGAGTTAAGACTTTCTCTAGACCAAGGAAATACACATAATTGGCAGAATTGATTACAGATGGAATTCCATATATGCTGTGAGCAACAGGAAAGCCGCGTCTTAATTTTGAGTTGTCTTCAATATCATCAATAAGCAAACTGGCATTATGTAACATCTCTGTAACTTCAATGATAATCTGTTCAGAAAAAAAGAATGAACAAAATTTTAATATTTCAAAGGAGCACACAAGTTAACAACTATGTAATACATTACTCGAATTTTATTCTTCCATATTTTATCTCCTATTCCAGATTAAAAGCACAGAAAATGTGTTTCTTGTATGAATTGCACAGCAGTTGAACATCTAAAATTTTATAAGGCTGACTTGTAACTAGACAGAAGTTTCTTTAAAGCTAGTTTTTCTCAATGATATTCAATAAATTTAAGATTCATTTAACTTACTGGATAATTATTAAGTTCAGAAATATTTAAGTTTATTAAAACAACAATAACAAAAAAAAGCGCAAACATTTATATAGCACTTACTATGTGCCTGGCAATGTGCTCAGCACTTTATCATTATTATTCTATTTGACCCTTGCAACAATCCTGGGAGGTAAGTGATATTATTATCCTACTTTACAGATGAGGAAACTAAGAGATACTGAAGTGAAGTGATTAGCTCACAGTCACCCAACTAGTAAGTCTAGGGCAGGATTCCAGACCTAGTGCATTATCCACTGGGCCACCTACCTGCTTCTGGATTTGGATTAAGAACATGTCTTTCAGGTATGAAGTCTATCAGGATATTTGCATTAAATTTTAACTGCTGCATTTTGATGATTTATTTAGCAACTTAAAAGTCAACTTATTACACAGACACTACACTGACTCATTCATTGGAGGAACATCTTAATTCTTCTAAGGTCCTTGAACATCTCCTCTGATCATACTCTTCTATGCCTCCATTTTTTAATCTGCTCTTCCTCCCAATCAAACTGCTCTTTACCCTCACTGACCTCTGCTTTCCCAATCCTTTTTAGCTTTCCCAGTTTATCATCTACTTTGGGGGCTTATATTTACTTCTTACTGAGTCTTGACACTGTCAGGCACTTCAGTATATCTGACTGATACCATTCTAGAAACTCTTGATCTCTTAAAAGTTCCAACATTCATCATACCTGTTAATCTGGTTAATGTTTACAAACATTTTTTTTTTCCCCTCCTTCCTGCTCATCAGGCTGCTGGTGAACAAAGTCATAAAGCTATATAGCTTATGTCCATTATATAATTGAGCTACATTTCAGCTGGGACCTGTTTAGAATTCTATTTAAATAGAGCTTTCTTTTCCTATTCTATCTTACATCTTTTAAGTTTTTCCATTCTCTTCAAATGCCTATCCTTGTTCTTGCCATCAGTAGATGATTACAATTTCTATTCTAGGATTATGCAGGCATGAATAAGTACCAAAGCAATTAAAGGACATGCTCAAGATAACACAAATAGTAATCACAGTAATCACCTTGTCAAGATTCAAACCCTGATCTTCTGACACAAAGACTGTAATATGATCTCTCTGGATACTCTACCTTCCAAAAGCTGTCTTCACTTATATTTTTCCCGTTTTTCTCAGAGGAAGAGTAGTTCTTCAGGTAGTCAAGGACACTAGTCTTCATGATCTTGCTACTCCCTATCTACTCAAGGACCATATTTTATTAAATTTCCCTCTCCTCTAGCTCCTTTTCTTCTGCACATAAACTGGTTCAAGTATTAAAAAAAAAAAAAATCCAAAGCCCTATGACTCTTCCTTTCCTCATGATACTTTCTGTTCCTCCTTTCTTCTCCCTGCCTCTATTAAAACTTCTTGGAGGAGGAATCTACATTTGCTGTCTCTCCTTTACACCTCCTTAGCATCTCACAATTTGGAATCTTTTCTTACTACACCACTAGAATTACTCTCAGAGAATCAATGCCTTTCTAACTGAAATTTCTAATTTCTACTCTGATATTTTCTTCTGCACTTTCAGTATCCTATTATTGCCTGCAATATGATAATCCTGATGAACCGTTGCTTCTTGAAGTTCTCTTCTTTCTCTTCTGTCCAAAAGGATTACTGTTCTCCTTTGTCCTTCTTTTATGAACATTCTTTTCCTTCACTAGCTCCTTGTTTCTTTCCCTAAGGTTGGCATTTTTCTCAAGGCTCTGACTTCTGTCTCTAGACTCACTCCCTTAATATTGTCAACAACCAGTTGCAGCTTTCATTTCTATATATGGCTGCTGAAACTACAGTCTCCACTTTCAACTCATTTCTAAGTACTTACATGACATCTCTATCTACAGATGTTCTCAAACTCTGCATATCCTGAACCAAACTGTTAGTCAGTTAATAAACATTTATTAAGAATCACTATGTGCCAGATACTATGCTAAATGGTGAAAATACAAGAAGGCAAAAGATAGTCCCTACCTTCTAGGAGCTCACTGCTCAAACCAATTCCTCCCCATTGGCTTCTTTATTTCTATTCATGGCAATCCCATACTTTCAAGTCCCCCAAATTAGATTCTCACTCTGTTCCATTAGCAAAAGAAAGGGTAGCTGAAGATCACTGTATATGGAGATGATACACACATGTAAGAAAAGGCTAAGGACTAGAGAGGGGAAATACGATGAACATAATTTGAGTGAGAATCTCATACAGAAAAAAAAATCTAAATTATATCGTCATGGAAGCAAATTACAAAACACCTACATTGGAGAAAGTCAAGAAAATAGATCCTAAACCTGGATTTGAAAAATGATAGAACAAAGATGGGAAGTTTCAGTTATGAAAATTATCTGCCTTAGTACTTTATTTCCTAAAATGAGTGCTATGAATATAAGGCTTCAAAAGTCAGAATGAACATTGTTGTTCTGATCATTAAGGAACTGACTGATGAAAGAAGTTATAGGACATGAAATATCCATCATATTCCTAAAGGATCTGTTTGAGGTGCTGATGAGTGAATTTTTTCCTATTTCTATTTTACCCTCATGTTCTGTCACTCTAGGACAATTTTCTTAGATTATTTCCTGCATTAGTGTGTCAAGGTTCTCTTTTTGGTCACAACTTTCTGGTAGCCCAATTATTCTTATATTTTCTCTTTTTGATCTGTTCTCCAAACCTGTTGTTTTTCTTATGTTTCACATTGTTCTATTTTCTCCTTTTTTTTTTTTTTTTTTTTTTTTAAATTCCTGAAGCTGGGGTTAAGTGACTTCCTCAGGATCACACAGCTAGGAAGTGTTAAGTGTCTGAGACCAGATTTGAACTCTGGTCCTCCTGAATTCAGGGCTGGTGCTCTATCTACTGCGCCACCTAGCTGCCCCCTATTTTCTCCTTGTTTATAATCTAGTTTGTTATTTTTTAGTCTCTCCCTTGCCCAATTCTAATTTTCAAACAATCATTTTCATCTTTTATATTCTGTACCTCCTTTTCTAGTTGGTTAACTCTTTTTTCATAATCTTGTTTTTCTTGCATGGTTTTTATGTTATTTTATTTTTAAAATTTTCCCTCAATGTCTCATTTGATTTTTAAATTCTTTTTTTGAGTTCTATAAATTCTCTACATGGGGAGCCACTTCACAAACAGGTCAATTCCCCGCCTGAGGTCTTTCTTTAGATCTTCTTGGGCTGTATCAAGAGGACCCCAGTTTGGTGTCTATGTTAACCCAGAAGTATAAATTTGTTCTATTTGTGGGGGAAATCAGAAGAGCTTGAAATTTACCAACCTATGCTGCCATATTCCCAGAATCCTCTCTTCCTTTCTTAAGTTGTGAGCAAGAGGAGATTCAGAAAAACAAGTAGGTCTGCTGAGTAAGGTAAATGGGATAACGTACAATGCAGAAAAGATGGAACTATTCAAATTTAATTTTTTTTTTTTTTTTTTTTAAGGAGAATGATCATTGACTACAAGAGATAAAAGGGAAAATGGTTTACAGAAAGTTGTCATAACCTAGGATAGGTCAGGAAATAAGAGTACACCTCTTTGTCCTCCTTCAGTATAAGTTCTAAGGCTCTGGTCTTATTTAGAAGGCATGCTTATATTTGTAAATTACAAAAAGTTGGTGGGTATAGCTAATATGTTGGATGAGTTAGAGTCCTCAGGGGTCTTGACTTGTTGGATTTGACAGCTCAAATATAAAAAGATGAAATGTTACAAAGAATGACTCCATAGCTGTCCTGAAAAAGATGTGAATGTGGCTATGGACTAAAAGATCAATGTGAATCAACAGTGTGATATGACAGTCAGAAAAATCCAGGCATGAAGAGGGCATCTTCTAGGACAATCTCTGTGACAAGGATGGTATCCTGCTCAATATGACCTCATCAGATCACATCCAGATATTGTGTTCAGCTCTTAGCAATGCAAGTAGGCAATTCACCAACATGCTGGAGAGTATGAAACAGACAATTAGTTTGGTGAAAAGAAAAGAATACAGGAATTAGAGGTGAATCATCTGAAGGAACTGAGATGTTTAAATTAGAGAAGAGAAGAGAAGATTAACAGGGGTCATGATAGTTATCTTTAATTATCAGAAGAGATGACTTGTAGAAAAGGGATTATGCTTGGCCAAAAAGAGTAGAACTAGAAGTTGAGTGGAAATTGCAGAAAGGCAAAAGATTTCACTTAGAAATGAATTTCAACTTCCTAACAATTAGATACATCCCAAAGTAGAATGGATTGTTTCAGGGGGCAGTAAGTTTCTCCTCACTGGAAGCCTTGAATACAAAAGATTAAAGTCCTTCATAATCTCTCTCCAGGTTTATTTCTCCTTACTTCTCTTCACCCCACGAACTCTTGTCCAAATTTGGCACTTCATTTTCCAATTCTGGGCCTTAATATTAGTGCAGAATGGGCTTGCTTTTTAACCTGTCTTTCAAGACCCATGGCCTTCTTAAAGGTTTAGATAACATGCAGCTTCACTATAGGAAGCTCATCCTGTAGTTGTTAGCACTTGTTCTCCACCAAAATAATATTGATTCTGGTTATTTGTATGGAGTCTTTTCCCAGAAGAGTATAAGTTCCTTGAAGAGAAGTACTACTCTTTTTTTTTTTTTTTTGCTTGTGGGCACTACCACAGGGCTTTGTATATAAAAGATGCTGAATAAATATTTACTAAATTTAGTGAGAGACTATTTAAATTTACAGCCTGTGTAAAAGTCCTCATGAGCATACTGTCTTATTGGTAACTCCTAAAATTCTTTAACACTGACGATCTAACATTTGCATAATGATTCCAAATTCCTTATTTCATTTAATCCTCAAAGAACATAAAGGATTATTTGTCCAAGTAATGAATGAGGCTAGTCAATCAATCAAGTTCTTCTGACCTATAATCTGGTGATCTTTCCACAACATTCTAATGCAGGATCCACTGTATAAAGACAGATCTAAGCAGAGGTAGACATTTATTTGGACAGCTAAGTGGCACAATGCTGAGCCTGGAGTCAGGACCAGAGTTCAAAATTAAACCCCAGACACTTACTAGCTGTGTGAACCTCAACAAGTCACTTAACCCTGCTTTGGTTTCCTCATCTGTAATATGAGCAGAAGGAAATGGCAAACCACTCCAGCTTAGGTCCTTTATTCACTATGCCAAATTGCATTTCATATCTTAGGATCTGCAAGGAGATACAGTGGCTTAGAAGTACAGTAAGACCAAGTTCAAATTTGGCCCCAGACATTTAATTGTGTAACCCTGGGCAACTCACTTAACCCTGTTGGCCTCAGTTTTCAGCTATAAAAAAGAAAACAGCAAACCACTCTAGTATCTCTGCTAAAAAAAAACGAAAATAAAAAATCCAACTCCAAAATAGAAGAGTTGGATATAACAGAAATAAACAAAGGAAAAGTAAATGACTTCACAATCTTGGCCATTACACTCTACATATGATCTCTGAATTTCAGGGCTTGTGTAATGGGATTATTTACTAAGCTAAATCTCAGGGTCACCTGCTTTAAATAGTCTTAACAGAAATACCAGAATTTTAAAAAGACGTGGCCTTTTAGGCTTAATGAGATCTTCATAATACCGATAGTCCAGCAGTTGAAAAAAATCATTAAATTGAGAATTGTATAAATACCTGTGTCTTATCTTCAGGAACTTTGAGCCAGTGATTAAATGCTTGTGAAAGTTTAGTTCTCACTTGTTTACCTGCAATTAAATAATTTTTTTGTTAGCAATCAGTATCTTAACTATTGAAAAATCCATAAATGTTTTTCACAATTATTGAGTCCAGATCAAATTAAGTCATCTTTCACTATGCTGTCTTATTCCTATATCTGGGAAATATCAAGTCTCAAATGCTTGTAAGGAAGACAAGACCAGTTTTAACACCACTTCTCTGTATTAAAAACAAATAATTCTAGAAAAGGCCTCTGACATCATAAAACAGTTCATCCCAATTTTAAAGATGAAGAAGTCGCATGAAGGTAATGGTATATCATTGTTCTATAAAAAGGTTGAACAAGTTGATTTTAGAAAGGCCTGGAAAGATTTATACAAACTGATGTTGAGCAAAACAAGCAGAACTAGGAATACATTGCACACAATAATAGCAAGAATGTTTGATGATCAACCACGGAAGACTTGGCTCTTCTCAGTGGTTCAATGAACCAAGGCAATTTCAATAGACTCTGGATAGAAAACACCATCTGCATCCAGAAAAAGAACTAGGGAGACTAAATGTAAGGCAACACATGCTATGTTCATTTCTTTTTTTTTTTTAATTTCTCCCATGATATTTTTCTCTCCCAACATGATTCATAAAGCAATGTGTATTAAAAATAAATTTACTAGGGGAAAAAAAAGAAAAAAAAATTGGCCCAATGGGATGGTAAAGGATTTGGACAAAGTCATATTGCTTAATTAATAGCAGAGTTGGGTCAGAAATTTTTAATAAATTCTACCTTTCAGTAAAATTAATTTAACTTAGAAATATTTAGTTCTAAAATTATTCATATTTTATTTTACTTATATTTAGACTCACTCTCTGGATTTGGACTTTTCTACATTTACATTGCTTGTTGACTTTCCCACCTGGAAAAATATTTACTCAAGGGAAGTAATGTCTCAATTTTTCCCTGATTGTGATGGCCTTAATGATTATTTTTTAAAAAATTCATCATTTGGTGGAGATAGAATGTAAATCAATACAAGCGATGTTCCCTTCTTTTTTCTGTTTTTTTTCCCCCCTTGCTCAAGGTTTTTCCCTTTTGTTCTAATTTTTCTCTCCCAGCATGATTTATAAAACAATGTGTATCAAAAATAAATATTCATCATTTATTTTTTCGGGACATTCTTTAAAACAATTTTTGAGTTCTAAATTCTTCTCCTCCTTCCTGCCTCTCCTTACCCAAAGATAGATGGGGAAAAGTTTCATATTAATCACATTGCAAAAATAAAAGAAAAATAAAATTAAAAATGTATTTCAAGTAGTGATATATTTTATTTTTTACATTACAATTATTCCCAACCTCCTTTTCCCTTTCCCTCTCAGAGAGGGAATTTGTTTTGTTTTGATGAAAGAAAAAAAGGAAGGAAAACAAATCAGCTAACTGAACAATATACCAAAAAAAAAAAAAAAAAAAAAAAAAGAAAGAAAATATAATGTACCACATTCATAGGCCTCCATCTCTGCAAAAGAGTAAATGGTTGTCTTTCTTTAGACCATGCTTGTTATTTGTAATTTTGTAATATTTGTTTTTGATTGTTTCTGTGGCTTTTCTTTTCATTTGCACTGATATAGTCATTATGCATAGTAGTGGTCTTTAGCACCCAGCACAGAACATGACATATTAAAGACACATAATTATTAATGGTTGATTAACTACTGATGGGCAGAGCAATTGTAACTGGCATTATTAGAGGAAAAGCCCAAAGTGATGAAATAATGGATATTTTGAAGCATTAGGGATAAAATATGGGGAGCAGAGGGAATTTTTATGGCCATCAGGTAAGCCAAAAATTTAAACAATTTCCTCAGTCTTTAAACAAACTTAAGGGACGTTTGCAGAAAACATAAGTTTCAGTTATTTGTGTTTTCCTCTAATTTTGGTCATTAAAGTTATCCTGTATTTACTGATATAATAAAAAAAAATTAATGTTATCTTTAACTGGTTTAAAAATTAACATCCTATTTATCTCATAAAAAGCTACTTATTACTTTCCCACTCATCTTTTTCCAGAACTAATTTTTCTAATTATGAGTATTCCTTCAAAACACATTCTCCCTTTCCCCTTAGTCCAAATGGTTACAAAACTTATAAGGTATACATAACTTTTAAACTAAAGTATAATTTCTCCAAAACACCTCTCTAGAAAGACAGTTTTTTGTAAGCAAGGATGAGGGGGTCTGGGGATATTTGTTGGTGATTAAGAGAACACACCAACTCCAAGAGGGAACTGAAAGGGGGAAAAAAGTACCTTAGATTATCTTTTGGAAAAAAATTGGAAGAATTAGAATCCAAAGGGTGTTTTATATAGAAAAGTGAGGGAGGGTTAAACAAATTGTGGACACTGCTGAGTCATTAAGAAAAAGAGGGGCAGCTAGATGACGCAGTGGATACAGCACCAACCCTTTAGTCAGGAAGAACTGAGTTCAAAATCCAGCTTTCAGACACTTAACACTAACTGTCTAATCCTGTGCAAATCACTTAGTCCCAATTGCCTTATAATAAATAAATAAACGATGAAAGAGACTATTTTAGCAAATCCTGGGTTATATGAATCCATACAAAGCAAAATAAGCAGAACCAGAACAACAAATACAAAGACAGCAACATTGTTGAGAAAAACATCTTCGAAAAACTTAAGAACTCTGATCAATGAAGTGACTAATCACATCTCCAGAAGACCAAGGATTAAGTATGTTACTCAACTACTGACAGAGAGATGATAACACAAAAGGCAAAAAAGAACATAGATTTCTGGACATGACCCCTATGTGGATCCATTTAGCTTACTTGTTTTTTAAGAGTTTTCAAGAGTTTTTTTCCTCTTTTCTTTCTTTTGGTTTTTAATTGGGGATACAGAAAGGTAAAAAGTTAAGAGAGGTGAGATTAGTAATGATGATGCAAAAAGAAAAGAAAGACATTGAAACATTTAAAAAATGTTCAGTGGAGAACAGAAATTCAGAAGAAAACTTTACTATATGTTGTAAGGGAACAGTTTACCTGGTAGTTGAAGTAAGTACCTGTAGGGTTCTAAAAGTATTCTTTCAGATGTTTTCTGAGTTTCTTCCATAATTTGAAGAATTCAAACAAGCTGATCTGTTAAAACAACAAACTACTGTTATTTATTTGAACCATGGTGATAATGTCAGTTCTCAAATTATCTTGAGAATGACAAACAAAAATTAAATGAAAAATGAAATCCTTATTGGTCTTTTTCTTAGCACTATACCTCAATGAGTCTTTTAGGGTTCAGCCTGTTAATTTTATTCATATGAAAGTAAAGGCTGAAAGATTATTAGTATGACTCCTTTAGATTATAGACAGGCTTAGCTTGTCTTTAAATGGTGCTTAAAAATATATCTATATATTGATAAAGTCAACATATCAATATATAGATGTAATTAAAAGTAATTTATAAGTAGGAATGATTTAATGAACAAAATCTTAAACATTACTAAACAGACCATACATAAGAAATGAATAAACATGATTTTACATGCTCAAGAAATGTTTTTTCTTTTTTCAAACTAAGAAATGGAAGTCCCCTTGGCTCTTATCAACAATAAAAAGATCCAGATTAATTCCAACAAACTTGTGATGGAGAGAGAACCATCCATATCCAGAGAGAGGTCATTTGTGACCGAATATGGATCACAACACATAGTATTTTCACCTTTTTTGTTTGTTTGCTTGGTTTTTTTTTCCACTTTTTTTCCCCTTTCTGATCTGATTTTCCTTGTGCAGGATGATAAATATGGAAATATATTTAGAAGAATTACACATTCTTAACTTATATGGATTACTTGCTGTCAATGGGAAGGAGGAGGTGGGAAGGGAGGGGAAAAAATTTGGAACACAAGGTAAGGGTGAATGTTGAAAACTATTTTTGTATGTACTTACTTAAATGTTAAATAAAGAGCTATTATTAAAAAGGGGGGGAAAGGGGGCCAGTCAATTCAATTTAGGTTCTCTGAGTTAAAACATGCAACTATGTTTTAATTAAAGGCAATGCCTTTATTAAGTCTTTGAATTGGCAGAAGGACTTGTTCATGTTTATTTATCCCAGAAAAAGACTTTAGAGAGACATGAAAGCTATCTTTAAGTATCTTAAAGAGTGATCACCTGGGGGATTAGATTTGTTTTATTTGGCCACAGAAGATAAAATAAAGAACAAGAGCACATAGAAGCTTAAAAAACTTAACAATAATAGGTATCATTTATATAGTGCTTTAAGGTTTACAGGGTGCTGTACATATGCTCTCTTACAACACCTCTGTGAACTAATCATCATTATTTACCTTATTTTACAGATGAGGCTTACACAGCTACTAAGAAGTTGGGGAAGGATTTGAATACAGGTCTTCCTAACTCCAAGAACAATACTCAAACCACTCAAATCTGGCTGTCAAGTAGTCTTCCAGGAGTGGGATGGGCTGCCACAGAAAGTAATGAGTTCTCCTTTTTTAAAGCAAAGATTTGCACGAGAGAGGTTCTTGCTTAAGTAAAGGAGGAAAAAATTATTCCTCTTTCACTTTATGATTCTACTTTAACTGAAAGATTTTATTTTGATAAAAAATGAACATAATTTTTCCATCCTTCGATTTGACTTTTCTTGAATATTGAGTCTCTTCATTTTTTTTTCTTTTACTGTATTTTACATACTTAATTATTTCTTAATTGCAATGGAGTGCCATATATGCTTGGAACAACTTATTTCACAGTCTCCATACTAAAACATTGTGTTGCTTTCTCATCAATTTCTAGCTGTGCTACCGATATGAAGATTCAGCCTAATTGCACTACTGATATAAAAATTCAACACCTTTAATGCCAGTTAATAAGGCATGAATTTCTTATCAAAGGATCAACTTATAGAGCTAGAAAAAATTAATGAAATTCATTTTTTAACTTTAAAAATGTATCATTTTATTTGCAAGATAAAAAATATGTTTATAGAAACTTATAACACAGTTCTGTAAAATCTTATTGTTGGAAGAACTGCCAGAATAAAGAGACAGCATTATTTTTTTTTTTGGGTTGATCACTAGCAACAACTAAAAGGAGTTAAGAATAAAAGGAAAAAAGAATAAATAACAGCAAATTAAAAAACAACACTGGAAGAAAACTTTCCAGGTATACTTTTTATAAATACAAAAACATTCACAAATTACAAATATCTCAATAACCATCTCAATAACTCAATCTCAAATTGACTACAAAACAATAATCAAGGTATTGATTAATCAATCTGCTGAATGGATTTGTAAGCAAATGACCACAATAACTTATTGTTTGCTAAACATTTCATCTACTAGAGTAGGAAATCACTATCTGACAAAAATTATTTGAAAAACTGGAACATTATATGGAAGAAACTAGGTGTAGACCAACACCTCACACTGTGTAAGAACTTATACAAGATTTGGATACAAAGGGTGATATTAAAACCAAAAAAGAATGTGTAAAAAAGAAAAGAAGTGTACTTTTCAGATCTTTGGAAAGAAGAGGAATTCATCAAAAGACTAAGAGGCTTATAGAAGATAAATGAACAATTTTATTATATGTTAAATGTTTTTTGTCAGCACAAACAAATCAATGTAGCTAAAATTAAAGAGCTAATTGGGGAAAAAAATCTTTATCGTGATTGTTTTTTCTAATAAAGATATACAGGAAACGGATTCAAATTTCAAATCTATAAGAATAAAAGCCATTTCCATTTGATAAATGGCCAACGGATATAAACAGGCAGTTTTTTGATAACAAAATTCAGGCTCTCAACAGTCATTTATAAAAAGTGTTTCAACTCATTAATAACCAGAAAAATGCAAATTTAAGCAACTCTAAGTTCCACCTCATATACATCAGACTGATAAAATGAACAAAGAGGAAAATAAGAAATGATAGCCCAATATCTTTCCCCCCAATAGTACTTTACTTTTCTAAACAAATATAAAAATGATTTTAATCATTTTTATAAGTCTTTGTATTTAAAATTTTAATCTCTTTTTCCCTCTCCTATCACCTCTCCAAGACGGCAAGCAATTTGATATAGGTTAAATATGTGTAATTCTTTTAAACATATTTCCATATTTGTCAGGTTGCGCAAAAAACAAAACAAAACAAAACAAAAAAAAAAAAACAAAACAAGAAAGGAAAAAAAAAACACAAGCAAATAAACAAAAAAGATGAAAATACTATGCTTAAATCCATATTCAGTCTTCATAGCTCTCTCTGATGTGATAGGCATTTTCTATCCCAAATCTATTGCAATTGCCTTCAATCACTACAAGTCCATCAGAGTTGATCATGACATAACTTGTTAATGTATACAATGTTAGTTCTGTTTATTTCACTCAACAACAGTTCATTTAAGTCTTTGCAGACTTTTCTGAAATCAGCCTGCTCATCATTTCTTATAGAACAATAATATTCTATTATATTCATATATCATAACCTATTCAGCCATTATCCAACAGATGGGTATCCACTCAATTTCCAGTTTCTTGCCACTACAACAAAGGGGTACTAGCAGCATTTTTGCATATGCCTCTTTTTCTTTCCCCTTTTATTATCTCGTTGGGATACAGACCCTAGATATCTTTTTTTTTCCCCCCTGAGGGTGGGGTTAAGTGACTTGCCCAGGGTCACACAGCTAGGAAGTGTTAAGTGTCTGAGACCAGATTTGAAATCGTTTCCTCCTGAAATTCAAGGCTGGTGCTCTATCCTCTGCGCCACCTAGCTGCCCCCAGATCAATATCTTTTACAGAATCAGTGCAGGGATAAATTTTTGCAGAATTGCTATTCTCTTTTTTTTTTTTTTTTTTTTTAACTTATATTTAATAAGTGTTTATTGAATTGAATTGGAACCAATGAAAGAATTATAATGGTTAAAGAAGAGAATTAGTAGAATGTTTTCATAGAAGCTAAAGGAGCAAAGTCTAACCAGAAAGAATGAGGAAATCAACAATGTCACAAGACATATACAAGATGCACAAAGAAATGCAATGCATAAGAAAAGTCAGGGAAGAGAAAACTTAAAGGAGGCCACTGAATTGGGAAATTAAGAAATTCCTCCTCCTTAATGTAGGTATTTCCTTAGATTCCAAGAAATTGGTTAAGCTATTAAAAAGGAAATATTGTTGCTTGCTGATCAATTGTTATAAGTTATTTATAAGCAAACTGCCACATGATTAATTCAATTCCATCATCAAAATATCCAAAATACTCAGATTTATAGATTAATTGTTCTATCTCAGTTATCTATCTGGACATGAAATTCTTTTTTTTTTTTTATTATATATATATATATATATATTTTATAATATTATCCCTTGTATTCATTTTTCCAATTTACCCCCCCTCCCTCTATTCCCTCCCCCCGACGACAGGCAATACCATACATTTTACATGTGTTACAATATAGTCTAGGTACAATACATGTGTGCGAATATCACTTTCTTGTTGCACAATAAACATTAGAATCCGAAGGTACATGCAACCTGGGCAGACAGATATTAGTGCTAACAATTTTCATTCCCCTCCCAGTGTTTCTTCTCTGGGTGCAGCTACCTCTGTCCATCATTGATCAACTGGAAGTGAGTTGGATCTTCTTTATGTTGAAGATTTCCACTTCCATCAGAATACATCCTCATACAGTATTGTTGTTGAAGTGTACAGTGATCTTCTGGTTCTGCTCATTTCACTCAGCATCAGTTGATTTAAGTCTCTCCAGGCCTCTCTATATTCCTCCTGCTGGTCATTTCTTACCGAGCAATAATATTCCATAACCTTCATATACCACAATTTACCCAACCATTCTCCAACTGATGGACATCCATTCATCCTCCAGTTTCTAGCTACAACAAAAAGAGCTGCCACAAACATTTTGGCACATATATGTCTCTTTCCGCTCTTTAGTATTTCTTTGGGATATAATCCCAGTAGTAGCGCTGCTGGGTCAAAGGGTATGCACAGTTTGATAACTTTTTGGGCATAATTCCAGATTGCTCTCCAGAATGGCTGGATTCTTTCACAACTCCACCAGCAATGTATTAGTGTCCCAGTTTTCCCACATCCCCTCCAACATTTGTCATTATTTGTTCCTGTCATCTTAGCCAATCTGACAGGTGTGTAGTGGTATCTCAGAGTGGTCTTAATTTGCATTTCTCTGATCAGTAGTGATTTGGAACACTCTTTCATGTGAGTGGATATAGTTTCAATTTCTTCCTCTGAGAATTGTCTGTTCATATCCTTTGACCATTTATCAATTGGAGAATGGTTCGGTTTCTTATAAATTTGGGTCAGTTCTCTATATATTTTGGAAATGAGACCTTTGTCAGAACCTTTGTTTTTAAAAATATTTTCCCAATTTGTTACTTCCCTTCTAATCTTGTTTGCATTAGTATTATTTGTACAGAAACTTTTTAGTTTGATGTAATCAAAATCTTCTATTTTGTGATCAATAATGATCTCTAGTTCTCCTCTGGTCATAAATTCCTTCCTCCTCCACAAGTCTGAGAGGTAGATTATCCTCTGTTCCTCTAATCTATTTATTATCTCCCTCTTTATGCCTAAATCATGGACCCATTTTGATCTTATCTTGGTATATGGTGTTAAGTGTGGATCCATATCTAATTTCTGCCATACTAATTTCCAGTTTTCCCAACAGTTTTTTCCGAATAATGAATTTTTATCCCTAATGTTGGAATCTTTGGGTTTGTCAAAGATTAGATTGCTATAGATGTATCCTTTTTTGTCCTTTGTATCTAATCTGTTCCACTGATCTACCGGTCTATTTCGTAGCCAATACCAAATGGTTTTGGTGACTGCTGCTATATAATATAAGAATTGCTATTCTCTTCCAAGAATCAATAAGAAGTATTTCATCTAAGAAACTATTCATTTCAATATCCTTGGCTACTCATTATAAGATATCTTTCATGAGACAAAATTCTAGAATAAAAAAAAAAAGACAAACAACACCACAAAAATCTTCCAAGGATCAGAATTTCAAAAGTTTTATTCAGAGTTGTTTACATAAATATGGTGAAGTTGCAGTTGAATCTTTATGTGACAATGGAAAACCATTTCATCCATCTATAAAATCTAATCAAGAATATTGTGGTGGAAAGGGCACCAGATTTATGGGCAGAGGAAATGGGTTCAAATCATAACTCTGCTACTTTCTTTCTTTCTTTCTTTTTTTATTATAGCCTTTTATTTACAAGATATCTGCATGGGTAATTTTACAGCATTGACAATTGCCAAGCCTTTTGTTCCAATTTTTCCCCTCCTTCTCCCTCCCTCCCCCATATGCAGGTTGATGAATTCATGTTACATATGTTAAAGTATAAATTAAATACAATAGATGTACACATGATGTCCAAACAGTTATTTTGCTGTACAAAAAGAATTGGACTTTGAAATAGCCTGTGAAGGAAATAAAAAATGCAGCTCTGCCACTTTCTTTTAACTTTGGGCAAGTCAACTGACCTCTCTGGGCCTGTTTCTTCATTCATAAAAATCGTTAAACAGAACCTTTATAAGGCCCCTTCTGGAATTAAATTTATGAGCGTAGTCTATTAGTGACTACACTGTAACTGTACTTCAGTGTAACTGAAAACACCATTAAAAATGTCAAACTCTAAGTAAAGAGGAGAAAACAAACAGGCTGCTAATAGTGGGGCCAAAGGGACTACTAGGATAAAGGAGTGAATAGATTGTCATTTATGATCACAGGCTGAGATGTTTTTAATTGTTTTCTTTCTTATAAGACAGTTCAATATGGAAGAGAAGAGGGCTGAGGGCAAAGTACAGATATTTGTGCTCTGTTGGCTCAATCTAGCCAACTAAAAAATTTTCATTTTTTCCTTTATTTTCGTCACAATCATTTTAAAGTCTTTTTATAGATTTCTTAGTGATTCTCAATAGAGTAGTTCCCAAATATTTGGCATATTTTCTCGATTTGTAAAAATTCTTTTTACAAAATCTAGTTTTTTGTTATATTAAAAAATGGAGGTGATTTTTTTCTTTTGTATGTTTATGCAGTGTTAAAAGTCCTCATGCTGTAATGGATAGACAACCCTTAAAGAATAAGCAGACTATTTCTATAACCCCAGGAAAGTCAAATATCTCATGAGAAAAGATGAACTGTATATATACAGAAGAGACTAGAAACAAGAAGACAATTAAATCAATATAGGTGAGAAACAAAACCGAAATGAAGATGGTGGTCATATGTAAGAAGAGAAAAGTAACAATAAAGAGTTAGAATGGAAAGGACGTGGCCAATAAATAAGGATGAGGAAAAAGGTAAAAGTAAGAGATGACACTGAGATACCAAACCTGGGTTCCTAAGAGGATCTCAAACAGAGATTAGGAAATTTGGAAGGAGGGACCAGATGAGTGAAGGAGAGACTATCATTCCCATTTCAGACATGGTGAATTTGGGACATCTAGTAGTTGACAATATGGGTTTAAGAGTTCTGGAGCTGAAGTAACAGATAGAATTAGCAGGTGATATAGCCATTAGCTCTTAATTAAATGCTTAATATATGTAATGAAAAGTGCTTTGGAACTAGGGGTATATATATAGAAAAAACTAAACAATCCCTAACTTCAAGAAAATTCTATTGGGATACAACAAAAACATACATATGCCTCTGTACATTTATATCAATAGTTACATATATATATATGTATATATACACACACGTACAATACATAAACTATAATTTAGAGGGAAGTGGAGATTAGGAAAGATCTCATGTAGAGAGAATGGCACTTAAGCTGAATTTTGAAGGTAGCCAGAAATTCTAAGGGATAGACAGGATGAGAGAGTGAATTCCAGGAAATGGGGATAGAATGAGCAAAATCATGGAGATGGAAGAATGAATGTCACATGTGGGAAATAGCATATTCTGGAATTAGTCCAATATGGTTAAAATGCAGAGTGCACAAAGGAAGTAATATAAAATAAGCCTGGAAAAATAAGCTGGGACTAGGTTGTGAAGGCTCCAAATGTCAAAAGAGTTGATTTGTTAAAAAAAAAAAAAATAGGGGAAGTCCTCTAGCATGACTATATATAGCTTCTTCAAAAGCCTTGAGTTGCTCTCCAGATGCCTTGGCTGTTTATAGTGTATTTTCACCCTGACATGACTTCCATTTTCATTTCTTTGATCTTCATTCAAATATTATACCTTTAAATAGAGACCCCCTAGGTTTGTAGCTTTTTACACAAATGAGTTAACTCACTCATATACAATGTTACCTTGTCACATTTAATAATTTTTTTTGAATGTGGTAAAGTCCTGTTCCTGTCATACTTGAATTCAAGTTAGTAAGTGTCAACTATCATATTTATCTTCTTAGGAGACAATTCATTACATGAGTGAATGGGAATAAACTGCCTATTTCAGTCTAGTCTGTAAACATTTAAAGAGGTTCAGGGAAAATGTCGAGATAAATCAGATTGAAAGCTTCCATTTTGGCCTTTACTAATGATAAATCATGAACTCTGAATGAACACTATTACAGTAAGGGATAGGATGGCTCCAGTAGAAAAGGACTCAAGTTTTTTCTTAATTCTCTAAGATTCTCTTTTGTAATTTTGACTGTCAGCTTATTCAAAGAATGAATTAATCAAAGAAATTTATGTAGCATGCATTCTGCTATAGAAAAGCAAAAACTGCAAAAACCAGCCCTTGCTTTCCAGGAGCTTACCTACTCTAAAGGAGATGACATGAAAATTAAGACCAACTACATACACGATACATACAGATTAGAAGGTGTCCTTAAGAGAGGAAAACTCATTGGCTGGGGGGACTGAGAGAATATTTGATGAGAGTGCATTAGTCAGGGCCAAGGCCCAGAGATAGGAAATGGAGTGTCACATGTAAGAAACAACAATAAAACATAAGAAGACTAGAAGAGTAGAAATTGGTCAGGGTGTAATGCCAAGCAGAGGCTTTATCTGATTCTGGGGTTCTAGGGAGCCACTTGAGTTTATAAGCAGAAGGGAATAAAGGTACAAAGGCCTACCTTTGAGGAAAATCACTTTAGTAGGTGAAGTGAAGAGAGTCGAGGAGATTAATTAGGAGGCCACATTACTTTAAAGAGAAGTATCAGATGCTTGAACTGGGGTGATGACTGGGTGAATGGAGAAAAGGGGACATATACAAGAGGTATTGTGAAAATAGAAATGACAAGGTTTGTCAACGGACTGGATACTTGTAGTGAATTAAAGTAAAGATTTGAGGAGAATACCAAAACTGAGAGGGGGAGAAACTGAATGAAGCCTATGATTGTGTGTTATACACCCCCCCCCCATAATGGCCAAACTTACTGATGCCACCTGATAAGTTCTCTCTCCTTAACAAAGAAGCATATATGGAAATGGAATGAAAAACAAATGGGTCTTCGGTAAGTATAAAGAGATTGGAGTTAGGAGATGACTGACAGGAAACAGTCATCCCAAGCCCAAGGAGATATTTCTTTTGGAGGTTTCCTTCTCTTCACCTACTAGAGCCATTCTTCTCACTTGCTGTCAAAAGTTCAACTAATTCAAAACCCCCAATTTCAATTCTGATTATACCAATATTTACATCAAGAAGTCTGATCAGGGCCTAGATTTGATTTCCTAGATTTCTTCCTATTAGAACCTCTCTGACATGTCAACTATTGTCAAATCAATCATTTCCACCTCAATTCTGTGTCTCTCCTTAATGCAAAGGGTCTGAGCTAGCATAAGAAGCATACTCTTCCAACTAAGTGTTGGAAAATGAAAAGTTTTAAATTTAGTACTAGTAAATGAGGGGCTAGGGGTTGCTGCTACCTAGATTAAAAAGTGGCAATGCTATGTAGGGCAGCAAAAGCAGCCAAAATATATGCAAGTCCTTGGATTTGTCATTTACCAGATGTATATAACCATAAGGAGGTCAATCTCTTAAGACCTCAGTTTCCTCATCTGTAATATGAGAGGTATGGGAATAGATGATTTCTTTTAAGGTCCATTCCAGATCCAAATCATGAATTTTGGGGGAAAAAAAATAAAGCAAATCAATTATAAAGTACTGCTGTTATTGTTAGTCTTGATCTATATTTTATCAGCAGATTCTATTTTATTTATAAATGCAAACATTTTCAAGATGGCTGGATGGCTTAGGAGTCAAGCTGTGGCATAACAACTATGGCTCACCTATTAGGGACCTTTATCCAATAGAGTCAAAACTGCGAAACTGGTTATAGTAAATTTACTTAAAAAAAAAAAAAAAAAGTTTTGCTGCCTTTTTTTCTGGTATCACATTCAAGTTCTCAGCCCCAAACACTCCTTTCTTACAAAGACAAAGTCTGACAAAATGGATGGACAAAGCAATTCAGTAAGCAACACTTTACACTCTTAATCTAGTTCATTAAGTAGAATAGCTACTAATGCTAATATACTAATAGGTATAGAGTTTACAGCAGTGTTTCTTAATCTTGAGTCCACAGATTTCTGGGGATCCATTAAAAAAAAATCATGTTTTAATATAATTGGTCTTCTTTGTAATACCATATATTTCATTTTATTCACTTAAAATATTGTGGGAAAGATTTGCCCATACTACCAAAGGGGTCCATGAAACAAACAAAAAGTTAAGAATCCCTGGTTCCTTAATAAAAATATTAAGAACAAAGAGATAATAATCTGAATGGAGTAGAGATGTCTAGGAAGTATATACTCTACTGAAAAGCAGCTCTATTTGTTAAATCAAAGAAGAAACATGAAATAGGAAAATAATTGGATAAATTATAACATACATGACAAAAAGGTACAGTTTTAGAGAAATTGGGGAAGAATTGTATGAATGCAGAGTGAAATGGATAGAACTAAGGCAATATATACAATAATAAAGACACTACAAAGAAAAACAATTTTGAAAGATTAAAAACTATGATTCATGCAATGACCAATAATAATTCTATCAAACTGATGATGAAGCATGCCATCTTCCTCTTGATAGACTGATTGATACAAAATGGAGAATGAGACATACATTTTTGGATATGGCCAATGTGAAAATTTACTGTTTGACAATACACTAAAAAATAGATATTTTCTTTTTATGTTACACAGATTTCCCACTATAAGCTTCCCCTTCCCCTCCCAGAGGGTTACTTCATCAACTCCATTTTGTAATCTCTTATTACAAAAAAAAAATTTAAAGTGAAAAAAGAGGGGAAAAAATTTTGCAAAAGCAATCAGTACATTGAAAAATCTGGCACCATATGTTCTACTCTGGTGCACTCCAACCTCTGTAAAGGAGTTTTGCTAGATTTTGTTTCAGACCTCTACTTTGGGGCTAAACTTGTTCTTTATAATTTTACAACACTCAATTTCCATTTTTTATTGTAATTTTATGTTGTTGTAGTCATCTGTGTATATTATTTTATTGCCTCTGTTTACTTTACTGGACAAAAATTCATGTAAGGCTTTCCATGATTCGCTGAGTTCATTGTTTCTTACAGTATAATATGATTACATTTCATTCATGTAAAAAATAGTAGTCCAGCTCCCAACAGACATTTGGGAACTTTATTTCAATAAGTTGTAAATATTTATTGATATTCAATTCTTTGCTACCATGAAAAGTGCTGATATATTTTCATGGATCTTAATGCTTTTAGCTTAAAACCACAATAAGACATTGTTGGAATCTTGCATGTTCCAAGAGATTTTTCTTTTTTCCCCAATGAGAGGGATTGGAGGAGTTGGGAGTAAGAAGTTGGGTAGGAAAACAATTGTTAAAAAAAAAGAAAAAAGAAAAGAGGGTCAGTGAATCTTTTTTCTCAAATGAACAAAAGAAAATAGGTCAAAATTTAACACAAGTCAAGCACAGGAGTACAAGTAAAATATTGAATTTATTACCTTTGTAAAGGAAAAAGCAAACTTGACATGACAGATTTACTTCCTCATGTTCAATCCAGTTCTATTCTGCATGTAAAAATGCTAATTTTATTTGGTGTTTAGCATTTTTAAGTTTGAGGGGGAAAAAAGAGCCTTTACAAATGTGGTATCTAACCTCATTATTCAAATTAAATTGTAAACTCCTGAGTTACTTGAGACTTGTTAATTGTCAGATCTAATGGTTTGTCTTAATCCTTATTCTTCTCAGGTTCCTTACAGCATTTAATGCAGTTGACCACATCCTGAATAATCAGTTGTTATTTTATCTGTCTCATTGTTCCTTCTCAGTTTCCTTTGCTGGCTTATTACACATATGTGACACACCTTGCAGATCTATGCTAAGGTTTTGCCTTAGATTCTCTTCTCTTTAATACTAGTTCAGATGGTTACTTCATCAACTCTCAAAGGTTTAATTCCCTTCTTTCACCTCTTTAGAATCCTTGGTTTACACTTTGAGGCTTAGCTCCAGGGCCATTTTCTGCATGGGAATTTTTCTCGTCTTTTCTATGGTTACTGATCTTTTAGGATGGGTCTCCTCTCCTCTCTTTCTTTTCTAATATTTCCCTCTTATAGATTGCAAAGCTCTTTAATGATAGAAGATTTCCTTTTGATTACTGTATTCCTACTAAGATGTCTAGAAGATAGCATTAATAAATGCTTACTGTTTGACTATTTACTGATTTATAAGGATGAGTTCTAGCTCATCAATATCCCACCTAAAACATGGTACTAATAATAATCTGGTTTAATCACTATAGAGAATAATCATTCAGTGATCAGTCACAAGACTATAGATTAATATTAGCAACTTTTTGAAACTATGTCATATTGCTGACACAATTTATGAGATGAAAAGGGTTTCAGATATCATCTAGGCAAACCAGTTCTCCAGAAAAACCAATACCTCTCATCAGTGTTCATAAAGTCTCCAAATTAGCAGTTTCAATGCTGGACAACTTACTGTTGAGGGCGGTAGCCCCTTGATATTCCTTGTTTGATCTACAACTTCTTTTGGGGCTTGGACCTTTGATACAAGATCTGGTCAAACTAGTTTGGGCTATCTGTGCTGGCCAGGGTTTTACAGCCCCCATTCTAATCTGCTCAGATAGACCAAATGCCATCAGGAAATTCCTTTTTGGGAAGAGACTTCTGTCTGTCCCCAAAAGATAATAAGAGAATCCTTATCTTATTTACATCACTCTCAGGAACTTCCTTACATCACTACATAAAAGAGAGAACTCAAAAATCTACTTTTTGCAAAATGGGCCTTGTACCATACAGCCATTTTGCCCACCGGCTTTCCAGTGTTTCCATTCTAATCAATAAAGACTATGTTTCCATACATTACTTTGGGGAAGGAAGGAGAGAGAGAAAAGGAACTGACCCATGTCGGTTTAGACCACAGTTTATTCCTCATCATTTACTCCTCATCATTTCTGTTTGCCTCCTGACACAGCTTATTTTTCTTTGACTCAACTTGAAGCAAAGAGATGGTGACTGGTAGAGCCTTGGTCTTCTATTCAGATCATCCAGGCTATAACCTATTTTCCACCCCTCCATTTTTTTTCCCCCTCCAAATTCACAAACTCTCATAATACTGGCTCCTCATAGTGAAAATACTCTGTGAAAAGCCAGTCATTTGGCTCATAGCTACTAGGGAAGACTATTCTAAGACTAAGATTGAAGTGACAATATCCTGACTCTGTCTTTTGTATACTACTCACAGATTAGGAGTATATTCTATCCATGCCTTTATTCAAGATTTCAACCATGAACCATTCCCTTCTTTCAATCTCTTCCTCTCTATTGACTTCTAAAGTAGTTCACCCTCTCATCTTAGATGAAGGTAATGACTTTAGGGAAGAAATGAGGGAGAATGAATCATGTGAATACTGAAGCTGGAAGATATTCATCATGAAATTATCTTTTTAATAACTATTATTCTTACTTTGTTCTTTAGCTCAGGCATTATATTGCAAGTTACTTTTTTTCTTCTCTACTTGGTCTTACATTTTTTGTGACTTAAAAAATTTGAGAGAGGATGACACTATGAATTGAGCACTGGGTCTGGGGTCAGGAAAATCTGAGTTCAAATCTAAGCCTAGATACATTTTAGTCAGGAGATCCTGGGCAAGTCACTTAATTTCTGTCCATCTCGGTTTCCTCAACTGTAAAATGAAGATGATAATAGCAACTACCTACAAGATAGTTATAAAGTTCAAAGGAAACACTATCTATAAAGTGCTTAACAATGTCTGACATATAATTAGTGCTTAATACTTGTTTTTTTCCTTTAATCATATTTTTTGGGGGGAGGGGGAATGGTCATTATTTTTATTGCATTAAGATATGTAGCTTCATGTTGAGTTTGCAGTTCATTAAAATAGCCAGGATAACAAGAATTCTTGCTTTCTCTAACTTGAACTTATACAGGTAATTTTCTGAAACAAAATACAGAAGCTTGTATTTATCCTTATTCATCTTAATTTTCTTCTATTTCTTCAGTCCTACCCTGATTCTTCATTGTGACATGGCAATGATCCTGATTCTTCAAGGCTATGCCAATATATAGTGGTAAGTACTGCTTGTAGGATTTGTGCAAGCTGCAAAGACTTTAAATGCAGGCTTAGGAATAGGCTGTATGTCTTTTGTCTGATTACCAAACAAACTAGTTAACTTAATTAAGAGAGGGGCTCATCATGGTCTTCACTTAGAGAAATCACTGTTTCCAGCAACTCATGAAAACCATCTTCTGAACTATTAAAGGAACAGGATCTGGATCTATAATTTCACTTATATAGGGAACTCCCACTACTAAGGGTGAGCCTTTCTTTGCAATTTGAAGTTACATTGAGTTGCCCAGAGTTGAGACTTTAATGATTTGCTTGGGTCATAAGCAAGTATGTACCAAGAGGTAGGGCTTTAACCCAGGGCTTCCAGCTCTTCCTTTATTATTCCAGGTATTGGCAAAGTATAGCTTGGGCCAAGAAAAATAAAACTTTATTAAAAAAAAAATCATTCTTAGCTCTGCCCTGGGGACAAACACAAAAAGGAAGATACAATGGTACATTCTGTCCTGAAAGAACTTAGATTTGAAAGATGATAATCTGGAGCAATATTCAAGCAATATTCAAAGAGTAAAACCATGTATGACTATGATATTCGGAGTAATATGAATAGTCAAATCAAGGATTTAAAAAGGAAAATGCTGTCCAGTTTCAGAGAAAGAAGTGAGATATGGAAGTATGTATAATATGGTTTTATATGTCTATATCAAACATTGGCCTTCTCTGAGGAAAGGAAGGAAGGAAGGAGACAACTTGGAACTCAAAATGTAACAAAAAGTAAAATGAATGTTAAAATTTTTTTTAAAAGACAAGGAAACAGTATAATTTGAATAATATGGTATGAAAATGACTGGGAAATAAGTCTGGTTGGAAGTGAAATGGAAGCCTGATTTCAGGTAAGATAAAGAAAGATCATCACCCGGGGTGAAGCCAAGGTTTTGATTAGACTGGTGTGAGGGAGAAAGTGAGGATGATGGCTGCAGCATAGGGAATATAGTAAGGATATATCCAGGGAGTGTCTGGACTGTTGAAGTAACTAATTTAAAAGTCCCAAGGACCTACAAGCAAGTTTACCTTTCTACATCCATCCAATTATTGTACCTTGTTGACATGTTGGGAGAATGAGTATCATCCAAAAATATTCATTATTTGTTCTAACTTTTTATCTACTTCAAATTTAATAAACAAGTATGAAAAAGCATGAAAGAAACACATTTTCAGTATCACCCAGTGTCTGCAACCTGCTTCAGAAACTCTGATGTTTACATTGGATTTTGTCTAATCTCATCAGGTGGTCATTTCCTTTCAGCTTACAAATTGGCCATGAACCTGGATCTTATTTCTTCCTATATAATTTTAAGCACAGAGTAACATAGTAAACCTACTTTTTTAAAAACAAAAAAAATGAAGATACTTAAGGAACTCTTCCCCTCTTTTTTCATTCAAAAGAATCCATAATGACAGTGTTTTAAAAAAAAAAAAATTAGCTAAGGACTAGAGAACCCTGAAAATACCACTGAAGGTTCTCCTCCAGGTTGCTATTAACATTAATCAACAGTCATTGCAGTTACAGTTACTGAACCAAATATAAACCTTCCATACCATCATAAAATTCTTTCTCTTGCTTATCCTGAAGAAACTCATAAAACTCTGATAGCATCTCTGAACCCTGTCACATTTATACTCTCAAGCAAAGGGAATGGCTTCAGTAGGGCAATATTAGACAGACCGATCCAAAGGTACCCACAGTCAAAGTCACTGATATACTGCAGGTTGAGGACTGCCAAACAACTAGCTAACAAAAAAATAGAGACAGGGGGTACAGAATAAGAGGTGGCACAAATAAGACACCATACTTGGGAATAATCTTCCAATACTTAATAGTTGTGTGGCCATGTCACTTCATCTCCCCAAGTCTGTTTCCTCATTTGTAAAATGTGTACCTAACTCATAGGGTTGTTGTGAGGCTCAAATGAAATAATATCCACAAAATACTGAACCTTAAAGAGTTATATAAATGCCAGTTATCATTATTGTTATTAATATTTTTCTTTTGGATGTCATCATAGAATGACAGCTATGCTAGTACAACACAATCATAAACAAAAAAGGAAGCACTAACAAGCATCAAACACTATGGATGAGTTGAGGAAGATCCTTTTGCTCTTATTTCTTCCTTTGCATTTTCTCTCTTAGTGTAGGAAGAATTAATTATATGGCTGGTTTAAGGACACCACCAGGAATATTTTTATTTTCTTTTTTTACTCTTATTTGTCCTAAAGACACTGATTAAATTGTGGCCCAATTATTTTTGACATTCAAGTAATCCTTCCAGGGCTGACTAAGCTGACTGAACTGCTGTTCAAATTTTGTCAAATGCCTTATGCAGTCTAGCCAAAATGTGGCAATATCTTCTTGAATGACAATCTTTTAATTTTATGTATAAAAATCATAGAGGTAAAGCTGGGAAGCATCCCAGAGACAATCCAGTCCAATCTTCTCACTTTATAGATGAGGAGACTGGGATTCAGGAGGTTAAGTGACTTGCCCAGAATCAAGGAGGAAACATTAGGGATGAAATTTGAATTTAGGTCCACTGACTTCAGAGTAATTAGGAGTAAACATACTATAATTAAATTATATTAACAATGGTACAAAGCCTTTTATGAAATTATTTGGTATGCTTAAAGTTTTGTTTTCTTTCTGATTCTCAAATTGGTTGTATAGAAGTTGCTTGATAAGCAGAGTTTACAATCCTGGATTTTTGACTCTCTGATAACTTCTTTTAGTTTTCTTGTTTTTTTTTTTTTTGTTTTGTTTTTAAAGATCCTCTTCACTCCTCTTACAGTATTGTTCTTTCTCAATCTTCCTATTAATTCTAATGACCTTCATGGAGCAGACAGCATAGTCATCTCAGACTGTGATCTCATTCTCTATGGGTTTTTGGATATTAAAAAAATAATAATTATAATTCGTGATTTTCTCTCCTTCATCCCTCAATACCAAGGTATTAAACCAACAATGTAATAGGCTTTGAGAATCAAAATTGCTTGAGGGGTTACACACAAAAGAAAACAATCTTGTATTCCATAATTATCTGAAGTTTAAGAAAAAGACAAAAGTTTTCAGGTCTTTACTACTAATAGTCTACATATAATCATTTGCAAAAATAAATACGCAGATTCATATGATGTATGTTATTGTTTTGCTTTATGGGCATATATGACAAATCTGTGATTCTAGTAGGTTTTTTGATGACAAATGATAAAGAATTCCAAAATAAAGTACACATCCTTATATATAGAAGTAAAGAAAAGCACTGAATCAAGCTACTGTGACTGTGTATTTAATTAGCTCCTGCTGCAGCAGACCCAAATAGCCAATGAGGCAACAAGGCAACAAATTCTAAGCCACATAGCTACAACATACTACTTTCTACATAACGATTAATCCTATTATGATCAAAACTCTATATTGCATAGGCACAGCATCTCGCATAACACATTTGCTTACCTACATAAAGCAGACAATCTTTCTTTCACCTACCATGACAAGATTACAGAATAAATACCTCTAAATTACTCCCATATATAATGGCAGAACGGGAAATATGTTATATAAGATTTTTTAAATACTTGATCTTTATTTTAATCAATCTTCTGTATGTATTATACAAGAAATAACTGAAATTTGGTAAGTACCTTTAGAAATAATAAAGACTAATTTCATAATCTGCAATCTGTAATGAAATGGTACATTACATTCTAAACAAACTTGGTCATGGTTATAGTATCATTTAAATACATTTTTTTTTTAATGGCAAATAAAATTACCTTCATAAAGATCAGTCATGAAGTAGTCCTACAGTTGTCCTGGGTTGGTTTTTGTTTTGTAAATCAGAATAACAGATCTCAGGTAGTAAGGACCACTCATTTGTTTCATGGCATCTAGCACAAGATTGGGCCCATGGTAGGCTTTAATAAAAGCAAATCAATACTAATAACAAGCTATGACTTTGAACAAGGCATTTGTTTACCTCTATAGATTTCCCTTAACTGTAGAAATAAAGGGTTTGAAAGAGATGATTTCTAGGGTATCTTCTAGTCTTAACATTCTATGACTCTACCTTCTCTGTCTAGCAGGATGTTTATCACTATGTGTGTTTATCACTTCCTTCTAGGAAGGAAGATACAGGAACAATAGTGGAGAAATGTAGTCCTTTTGTCCTTGACTAATATACAGACACATATATACACAGATTTAGAAAGTGCTTTTTCTTTCTTTTTTTTTGCTCAGGATTTGGGGCGCTATTTCTTGGAAAGGTACACAATATTTATTCCCCTTTCCCTTCCCAATTTCTCCACAACACATACAGTTTTTTAATTGATCCCTGACAAGCCTGTGAGATAGGTATCAACTATAGGCCTTATTATTCCTATTTTACAAATAAAGAAACTGAGCTTTAGAGTGGTTAACTTGCTCATTAAGAGACAATTATTAAGTATGATGGGGTCCTTCCAAATTCAGGATTCCTTATTCTTTTGCTTTAGAAGATAGAAAACTATAACTGTGGAATATGTTCTAACCAGATTATTCTATAAAATCTTAATTTATCTCAATAGACAGATACCCTCAACCTTTTAAATTTAGAAATTAAGCTTCACTTATGATACATAACATACAGTGTTATAACAAATAAAACCACAAATGTCTTCCTGGAAAAAGCATAACTACATCATTCCTCATTCTTCCAAGTGGACAATCTGCCTTAAACTTGCCGTTAAAAAACATAATAACAGAAGATCAAAACAAATGATTTATCAAGCATCTGCAGCATCAAGTTGCAAAAAAAGTTTAAAAAAAAAAGGTTAAAACAAACAATTTTGTTAAAAGAGTGGTGTTTCCTATGAGGTATTTGTGAAGCTGAACACTTTTTCAGTATTCCAAACTCACACCATAACCTTGGGATTATGAGTCTGAGGAAATCTTACAACTACAGAAAGAATTTCTAGTCTAATGGTTAATTTATTATAGGGGGCTCAGTAGGGGGGGAAGGAAGAAAGAGATATGAGAAAAGGTTGAGGAAGTTTGTAAACTTAAAAACAAAAGTGCATTTCAATAATTGGTTTACTTTGTAATTCTAAGTATTTTATGAATTAAAAAAGTTATTCTGTGGAAGGGTCCACGGGCTTCGACAGACTGTTAAAGGAGTCAAGGACACAAATGAGATCAAGAATCCTCAACCAGTTTCAGGGGGCCCTCATCTTAAAAGATGACCTAAACAGACGATAGCCTAAATTCAAACACGGATCCTCTGACTCTTAAAAAAAAAAAAAAAAAAAAAAAAAAAGCTCCAGGAAGTCCTCAGGTAATTGACAGAAGGCATACGCAGTCTTTTTGAGGGAGGAAGAACCGGATTTTTAGTCCAAACTGAAGGATTATTATATCAAAGGCAATTCCTCTCTCCTCCGGGATCACCAGTTTAGGCTCCCTCTTCACACGGGGCTCACACTCCAGCCTCCCTTTCCCCCAGCCCTCAAAGAAAAAAAAACACACAGATATACTCACACAAACACATTAACCCGTTTCAACATCCGGGTCCTTGTCCTTCTTTCTTTCCTCTCCCCGCCCCCTCTGCTCTCTCACCATTCGGGTTCCCCCACCGCTTCCACCTCAGCTCCCGGTAGAACGAAGATAACAGAGTTTCACACAGCCGGTCTCGAAGGAGCACTACCGTGCCTCAACTTCCTCCTTTATAGTTCACTTTGAGGCTCCTCCCGCCGCCAACACGAATCCCTCCCACTGCTTCACTTCGGCACTCTCCGCCCTTTTCAGCCGCCAGCGACTCCGCATTACTCGGTGCGAGAAAATGCGCCATCCCCGTCGCACTGCGCAGGCGTCGCCGCCGCCTCCCAAGCGATAACCAGCTCTGGGCCTCCTCCGTCCTCCACTCCACACCTATTCCCTGCACGCCGACGCGGAGCATTAGGGGTTTTGCAGTCTTTGGCCGTAGGAGGCTGGGGCTTGGCCTCCGATGTTGGACTACAACTCCCAGGAAGCATTGCGGCGTAACTTTCTGTTTCCATAGAACTGGTGGAAAATGGCGTCGGTGTTTGTATGCCGGGGACCAATAACGAAAGGGTGGAGGCGGGTTCTAAAGATCGCCAGCCAATCCCAGGCCTCCTAACGGGCAGTCTAAGGAAGGAGGGTAGGTAGGGGCGGGAGGGAAAACGAGGGGAGGGAACAAGGGGAGGGGAAGGGGGATCGGGGGAGGGAGGGGGAGTGATGTTTGCCCGTCAGTCGAGTCCGGAGTGAGCAGCTCAGACACCGGATCGGAGTGGAGACCCTGAGCCGCTGCCGCCGTCACGGCCACTGTCTGGACCAGTGCCTGGAGGGAGCCGCAGAGGGTCCATCGCAGTCTTTCTCTGGAGGGGGGCCCGATTTGGGGCCCGGACTCAAGAGTCCGGGAGGGATTTTTCTTCGTTCTTCGCTCCCTCCCCCCCAGCGAGGGAGCCAGAGCGGCCGCCAAACAAAGGTACCAGCCGCCGCCGCGGGAGGAGGAGGAGGAGCCGCGGCCGCCGCCGGACCCGTGGCCTCCCCTTCCCCCATTTCGCCCCCCAGGCCCGCTCCCGGTCGCAGGCTTCGGGGTGGAGCAGGGGAAGGGGGCTCGGGACGTGACGGGCTTCAGCCTCAGTACCCAGCCAGGTAGGGACATTTTCTTGGCGGGGGAATGCGGCGGCCGGAGGGGACACGGTTCGGGGCGGTCGTGTGTCTCCGTATTCCCCCCCACACACACTCAGTCCTCCCTCCCCAGCCGGGAGTAGAGTGATCGCCACCCCCGCGGTTAGCTCCCTAGCGCTGGGCCCTGCCCGCTCGGCCCTCGCTATCGCCGACTCGGAGGCTCATCGTGTCTCGGCGTAGCGGGGAGAAGGAAGGGGCGACGGGCCTCGGAGGCCCCCCCACCCCGGAAAGGGACCCCGCAGTGTAGCGCTCGCGCTGCCAGACTCGGACTGGGCAACCCGCTTATGGGGGCGCCGGCCTGACGGCCCCGCTGTGGTGCAGGCTAGCCGGGAGAAGGAGGAGAGCCAACGAGCTCGAGCTCGGGGCGAGGAAGGATCCGGGGCCGGACTCCGGGGTTTGTTGTGACTTTCTCCTCTGACAGAAATGGCGTCATTGCCGGAGACTGGGAAACTCCGCCGGGTCCGACAATGGGGAAGCGGCCCGGCCCGGGGGGCGGCGGGGGGTACCGGAGGGAGAGCCTACCCAGCCGAGGGCGAGAGAGCCCTTCCTCGGAAGGACCATCCTTCCGGGAGGCGGCGGAGCGAGAGACTTGGAGCGGGAGGAGGTTTGAAGCCTTTTCTTAGACCCCCGCCTGCGGAGAATGGGGTTCCTGGGGTGGTGATTCGGTGTCTTTTGTTTCCACCTCAGGTGCAGGTGAATTCTGTGTCTGCGAGAGGATCGCGGCCGCTGAATCGCCACCATGAAGGTAAAAAAATATTTTATCCAAGAACTCTCGGTGCAGGGGGTGGGGTGGGGTGAGGGGGAAACCGGACGTGCGGGGGGCTTTGCGGGGTAGTCGTTGGGAGCTTTCGGGGTGTGTGGTGGGAGGTGTGTGCTCGTGGGCTCGGTGCCCAAGTCCTCTAGAGCTAGGGAAGGGGATGGGGGTCAGAGCTGGTGCATTGTAGGCTGGGCCTGGGGATTGGAGTTGGAGTCTCCTTTTCTGGGGGATACGGTAGCGGAGCCTCACTTATCTTAGGATGAGCCATCTTTTTTGGAGCATTTCTTCCCAGTGAACTACATAAGAACAGTCTTCTGCTTTCTTTTTTGGCATTAAAAGAAAACACTTTTGAGAAGTGTGAAAGCACAAACTAAACATTGTCATGGTTCCATCAGTTATTAGAGATAAAATTTTAAGTTTGGGTTTTTAAACAGATAATTGCCCCCCCCCCCCTTAAAAAGTATTCTTTGAACTGCATGAAGTGAGAATTTTATTTGAAAACCGCTGTGTGCTGTATTTTATTTCTAGGGACACAGGGCTTTGTATATGATGAATAAAAAGCACAGTCCATAAAATACAGGATGTTTTTTATCCTTTTGGATTTGCTTATTTGTTTGAAGATATGATAGCCATAGATGTCTCGCTTACTTTCTTTACCCTTTTAGCTTAGTAGATATGTGTTGAATATTGGCATATGTACTTAATACACATTAGAGAAAAAAAGAGAATTACAATTTTGAATCATTTAGATTCAACTAGTGGTACCAAGCCTTAGGAGACATTTTTCTTTTCTGTAAAAATTCAGCTATGCTTGAAAGGGGTGGGTGTGTTCATAATTAGTTATAGTAATGATGCTACAAATGCTAGCTACTTTAGGCAGTTCATTCGGTTCAAAATCAAGACAGTTTTTAAAAATGCTGTATTGGGGTTAAGGATTGTATTTCTAAGGTTATGGAAGGAAGTAAAAGTTGTGACTTTTTAAAATTCTGAGAATTATGTGGTATACCCAGTTTTTTTGCTAGTTTCTTGGGTTTGTGCTGTATGTATATGTATGAAAAGATTTTCATTCTTACTCTCATATATATACACAATAAATGTATATATAAGTTAAGATAAAGAGTATATAAAACTAAATGTATCTGTGATAACTGGAAATACACAAGAAGAGAGGTGCATGATTATCATAATGACACTGGGGAATGTGTTGTGAGAGCAGTAAAAGTGAATCCATTAAGAAAATCACAATTCTTCCATAATGGTCATAAATTTCTTGGGAAAATGTTGATCTGAAAAGTACATGAACTTAAAGAATGGAGCAATAGTAACAGATAATTATGAAATGTTTTGACAGGCAACTTAATTTTGATATTTCCTGTTTAACTGTCACTTAAAAAAAATAAAAGTAGGCTTTTCACATAAGTTCCACATAAGTGCTAGAACAAAGTCAAGTTATAATTGGATGTTTATAGTTGCTTTTAAAATGAAATTGTTTTTGTCTAACCAATACCATTGTTAAAATGTTTAATAAATTTAAAATGCACTAATTTTAGATTTATTACTGTTTTTGGTATCTAAATAGAGCCCTTCATTTAAGAAGAATCATGGCCGAATATTGTACTTTTTTCAAATATAAACTTTAACTTTTTATGTACAACCTAATTTTTAATGTGGCAAGTTAAGATTTTAGATATTATTTTATTTGTGATTTAAGCCAATGTCAGAATCTTCGCATAATTTTTTTTTCTGTGACCCTGGTTTCTAAGATTAATAGTATTTGAGACATTAGAAACCAAATTAATTTGTACTTTCTAACAGATACTGTATAACTTGCCTATAATAAGGTAGAGAAAAAAATATAATCATTGCTAATCCACAGATTTGTAGACAGCACTTATAAATTATCTAATGCTTTGTTCTTTTTGTTTTGAAATGCCTTAGAAAATTGGAATAAACACATACAAACACATATGCATGTTTTACATGCTATCAGCAAAACATTTTCCCATTGTAATACTGTCAGGTATTTAAACAAATGAAGTCTTTTTATAAGCTGATATACTCCATCTTGTGATGTTAACTTTACTGTGTGATTATGGGAAATGAAATCAGATACCTATAACGCAAAAGCATTTTGTATTTTAATAAATGGTATAAATGTTATATTAAATTTACATTTTTCTGATTTCCATGTTTGATTTTTTTTGTTGTTGTCTGAATTTCTAAGACTAGGAAAATTGTGTATTATTGAAATCCACAGATTAGCTCATAACTGTATTTTAATCACTAGTTTTAAACTCCTTTCTTACTACCTTTTTAATATAATTTATAGAAAAAAGAATTGAGTTAATATGCCCCCTTCCATATTCTGATAAGAGGTTCAAATAAATTAGAATTCAGATGATTTGGAGGGATGAAAACAGGAAGCCTTTGTTAATTCATTATCTGAATATTAGTCCCTGTATGAACCATACTTAGTTTCCTTATAAAATTTGGATCCAAAATAAAGCAAGTGTATTATATATGGTAGATGTCTTTTTAAGGAATAAGTAATTATGCAATTAATTGGATTTTCTTCTCTCTCAATGAATTGCTAGCTCTTGGGTGAGTCTTTCTAGTAGAAGTGAGTTATCCACAATGAAGAAATGCATTTTTGCACTTTAGCCTTATAGTTTTGAAGATCTTGATAGTTTTTACCTGATATAATTGAAAGATGGGTACTGAAAGATGTTAAAATTTATTGAAGCAATTATGTTGTAGTAAAAAGTATAGGCTCTGGAATTGGAAAACCTGGCTTTGAATGCTAGCTCTTTTATGAATGATCTTGAGCAAATAATTTTCTATATGCTTAAATTTTCTCCATTTATAAAATGGAAATAACAGTAACTCAGCAACTAAGGGTCAAACAACTTAATATAGGTAAGACAATTTATAAATTGTAAGATATTTTATAATTATCAGCTTTTATGATATTTATAAATACTCCTTCCCTGTCTTTGTTTGAGGTTGGGACATTTGATCATTCATCTAGAGACTAGTGTCCTTACATTTCCCGGCTTCTCATTAGTTTTAGTATATGGAACATTTAGAGTTGAATAGTTCTAGACCCTAAACGGCATATCACCTTTTGCAGAATATTTTGTTCCAAGTTGGCTGACTTGGTAGTCTCATGCTCAGAGCTGCGGTTTTGAAATTGGCATTAACATTTAACTTTTGAGAAGTGTTGGTAGTAGATAAACTCTCACTTTATGAAATATGTTGGGGCAAAATACAAACACATGGCTTTAAATGATTTTAGGAAGTGCTGTGATAACTTCTGGAAAACTTAGAACAAGAACTTTAAGTGGCAAGTAGTAGTACATTTTGATACTTGATAAATTCCATGAAATGAACTCCAAAGTTTTATTTTTCATTAATACTGTCTTTTTGGCTACAACTCCCCCCCTCCCCAAGTTAGGATTGTTGTGTGAGATTTATAAGTTCATGATCCAATTTATTATCATTGTCATATTTGGTAAGCTATTATGTAAAATTCTTTCACTTGTATCTAATATTGAAATGATTGTAAATTATTGAGCTTATTGGTTTTTTAAGATAAGATTTAAATATATTATCTAAAATTTATTATGTGCAAATCATTTTTCTCACTAATATCTAATTTTAAAATGTGTATATACATATGAAAGGAAAATGTTGAATATCTGATGGTGTGTTTTTCTGTTATGAAGAATAGTATGCCATATTTATCTTATCTCTAAATACTACATTAATCTATTTTAAATAAAGTAGATCATTGTAATGACATGTTAGAATAAAAAGTTTCTTAAGCTACTTTTTCCATATAGGTGAGCTGATTTTAAAAGGAAGAATTTAGTTTTTACCCTAAAGGCATAGATTGATCTCATTGTCAGGGAGCTCCTAAAAGTGGAATGTTGTACAGAAGTATCTTGTTTCTCTGACACATGAATTGTAAACAAAATTGAAATGTCAATTCAAGAATCAAGAAGATGGCAGAAGGGAAATAGAAATACTCATCAAACTTCAATCCATTTTTCTAATGAATGGTTAAACAAATAGTTATTTTTCAAAAAACTGTGAGTTCTTAGTAATAAAATGCCTTTTCCCAATGCAGATGGACCCTTTTTCTGCAACAAGTTTTAGAGAATTCCTTGGGGGTACTGAGAAGTGAAAGTACATATCTAGATCACACAGCCAGGATGTGTTAAAGGTGGGACCTAAATCCATGTCTAAACTGGTTACAAAGCCTACTCTTTCTAGACAGTCAACAGGATAGCATAGTAAGCACTTATTATGTGCCACTCTGCTGCAACATGATCCTCATGAAATAATTATAAAGATTAATGTTTTTATTATTACTTAATTATTATAAAACAGAAGCAATGGATTTAATCAATCAATGAACATTTTTAAGTACCTAGATTCAGACTGGATTCAAAGACAAAAATAAAACAGTTCCTATCTTCCTGGCATTTTCAATCTATTAATGAAAACAAAATGTACATATGTAAGGTTATATGAAATCTGTTCAAAAGAAGTACCAGGTAATTTTTATTGTTACAAGGAATGAGGAGACTATTAGCTGTCGGCATGTAGTAGTTCAAGCTCTTCAAGAAAGGCTTCATGTAAAAGGTTTGTGATCAGCAAGATCTGAGTTTGAATTATGTCTTCTATACTTAAACACTAGGCAAGGTTCTTAACCTCTTTTATTTTTTATTCATCTGTAAAATAATGGTAGTTATACCTATAGTTGCTACTTCATAGGTCTTTATGATAATAAAATAAGATAACATAATATAAAATATGTTGTGAACCTTGAAGCCCATGTGTGTCCCTTATTATATACAATTGACTCTTTGAATTGATGAGATTGGCACAAAAAGTGTGATTCATAATAAAACTAATTAGACTTTGATACTACCATTTATATCTTGAAATTCCTTATACATATGGGTCTGGTACCAATTTTTTAGTTAAGGATTATTCTTGAGATCCAACAACCCAGTTTGCTGATAATCACATTTTAGGTGATGAAATATTTATTATCTTGTATTATTCTCTAGAATATGTTATGATTTATGTATTGTGGGAAGAAGTATCGATACTCATGATTTTAAACTTCAGTGCTTATTTCAAGATACAGCATATACTGTATATAATGATAGGGAATGAGACTCATGGTTGTGTTGGGCTAATCATGTTTAAAAGGCTGTTTCCCCAATAGCTGTCAGGGACATGATTGAATCCTTTTCTGTCTGAAATTGTATACAAAATAATATTATCATAGGGTTATACTATATTTTTAAAGTGAAATATGTTTACATTGTGTAGATGTCCTTGAGAGTAGAATCATGATCAATTTTCATTAAAAATCACATTTGGTTTTTTTGTCATTTTAGCTATATGACAATCTTGAGAATTCATTTTTATCACTCAGAGATGAAGATTGTGACTTAGAAGCATGTGAACAAATGCCATTTATTGAATAAATTTTTCAGTGCTTTAAAAGAACTTTGATTTAGGACTCTGAAGTTTCCCTCTATTATAAAATGACATCCTCTCCATACCTTAATTAGATACATTCTCATAAATTTTTAGAGCCAAAGAAATTAAACTGACAGCTAAACTTTGGGTGTTAATCCTCTCAGAGCTTATTCTTGCTGGTTCTTTGGTCTCTGATATTAAGAACTTTGTTGCATATGTAGCTTGTTGACATGGGAAGAGAACCCAGAGTTATCTTTATAACAGTTTGAAGAATTAATAAATTAAGACTTAGTTTAAAATCATGCAGTTTTTTTAAAAGAAAAAAACTTGAATAAAATTTATCTTCTATAAATGGAAGTGTGAAAAAGAATTGTTCAGTAATGATAAGTCTTACTTAACTTTTTAATTTACTGAGTTACTTTATCTAGTTTGCTCACCAACTTAAAAAGTACTATTTTCTCTGCTTTAAGAAACTATCTTCCTTCTCTTCCTTCCCCCCATCTAATGGCTCTTTGATAAAGTGCCACATGAATTGAAACATTAAAGTAAGTTTTTGGAATGATAAAAAATTTTTTTGCTTTTAAATTTTGGTGGGTTTGACTTATTGCATTTTCAGATTTTTGGAATGTGATTGTGTTTGATGGACTTAAAAGTTCTTTGAAAAGTTCTTGATGCAAAGCAGTAATAACTTTCTATTTTACACAAACCTTGATTTCCACTTAAAACCATTCTTGTACTTTCTGAAATTTTATTTATAACTAAGTTTTCTTAATGCAAAGAAGTTTTAATGTTAATAATTGCAGTATTTGCTATTTCTAACCTAGTTTACTGCAATGTTTCCCAGATGTCACTATTTACTGTGTAAAGTAAATCCTTCCAAGTCCAAAAGTTAGCTCTTGGGATACTTGAACCATTGAAGTTATTTTTTTGTCTTATTAATTTCTTAATTTAATATGCTTCTAGCCTAGCTTATGTACAGCAAAAAATTTTTCTTCCTTCGAGAGATCAATATCAGTGTTCTGATGTGGTAGTGAGTCACCTGAAGCTGGGCTACAGTGAGCTTGTGGGGGTGGGGTTAGTGACTTTTGGTGCCCTGCCAAACTGCAGAGACTTGACTAGTGCAGAGGAGAGTGGGAGAAAGCAGATTACCTTGAAGACAGCAGCAACTGCTGTTGTCAGAGTTAAATTATGAGAGTTTAACTTATATCTTGCTTGGAGGATAGTTGAAAAATCTTGCTTTTTAAATATTTTTTAGCATATGCTAATAGTGGTATCTCAAAGTTGTCCTGGCAAAAATAGCTGTGCTAACTGTTATCATCTTATGGCTAATAGAAATTGGTTTTGAATCTTTAAAAATACAAAGGAATTGTGGATAGTACCTATTTTATTTTCCCACAATTTGGGGTTCTGTTTGGTATTTTAAAGGAGGGAGAGAGAGGCATGTGGGCAAAGGCCTGGCTTTGGACAATGAAAGATTTGGGTTTAAATCTTACCTTTAGTACATATACTAGTTATATGACTCTGGATAAGTTACTTTATCACTGGGTATCCTAAGTACCTTTCTAACACAGTAAGTTACTCATGAGTACAGAAAGAGGAAATCTGAATCTATGGAGAGATTTTTCATATACCCAGCAAGTCTTCCACACAGATGTAACCATAGGACCTAACAACAAGGAAGAAAATATAACACTCCTGAACCAAAAAGGATCTGCTCTATTGAAAGCAATTATTAATTAGCCAATCGTTTTTAAAAGATCTAATTTCTAAAAGGAGTGACAAGTTATTCTAGAATCATAATCCAAGGTTTGACACTATGATCAGTGCCATGATATTATGAGAATATCAGTTGTGATGATTTTACTATTTCATGATTTGTATTATAATTTCTCATTCTCTTACATTACTATGTGTATATTTGTGAGAGCATGGTATAATGGGCAAAGCCTGGATTTGGAATCAGAGGACTTGGAATCTGCCATTATAATATGTGACTTTGGGCAAATCATTTAACTTTTCCAGGCTTCAGTTTTTTAACTTATAAAATGATCTTAAGAATCCTTCTAGATCTAAATTTTGAGATCTTAATATGTCATAGGAATAAATAAATAAATTGGAGTAGGAAATAAATTGTAGTCATAATTTTACAAGGTGATTGAGCAGTCTCTATGGGGAATCCTAACTCTTTTCCTGCTGCTCAATCCCTTCCTTTCTCTCCTCCCTTCCCTCTCCTTCTCTCTCCCCTCCCCTCCTCTTCCAACCCCTCCGTTCCTCCCTGTTATTATTCTCCCTGCCCCCTTGGGTAAGCCAAAGCTATAATGGTTTATTTTGGAATATAACTCTCTATCAGTGGCATCCTCTGACAGTTTCTCATGACATTATGCATATGTAAAAGAAAAATTTAACTCTTTAGTTTTCAGTAAATATATATTGATAATCTTATCATGGTCCAGAAGGACTGAGCACTTGAGATACAAAAAAGGTCCCAAATAGCCCTGCTCTCAAGGATCTCATATTTTTTATTATATGAACAAAATGTAAATAAGTAGATACATAAAAGCTATATACTCAGTAGATGGAAGGTTTGCATTTCACTGGGTGAGACATGGAGACTTAAGAAAAGATTTCAGGAGAAAATGTGAATTTGAGCTGAAACTTGAAGAAATCCAGGGAAGCTAAAGGAGGTGGGAGACAAGGGAGAGCATTCTGGTCATTGGGACAAAGCTGAGAGGTGAAGTTTCATGTGTTAGGAACAATTAGGCCAGAGTATCTGGATTGTAGAGTATGTATGTAGAATATCACATGGAAGTGATGAGAGGTAAAAAGATAGGAAGGAATCAGCTCTAAACATCAACCTAAAGAACTTTATATTTGACTTTGGAGACTACTAGTAAACTACTAGAGTTTACTAAGTAGGGCAGTGTTGTCAAATTCAAATAGAAATGGAAGCCACTATACTGTACATAAAGATCCCTGTGGGCCAAGTATTAACTTAGAAAATCATACATTAAAATTATCTATGTTTTGTTTTATTTTGTTAAATATTTTTCAGTCAAAATTGAATCTAATTCAGGTCATATTTAAGAGAGTTGGAGATGTATGTTTGATATCCCTCAAATAGAGTTTATAACAGAGTAAGACCAATGGTTTAGAAAATTCACTTTGGTAATTGAGTGGATAGATTGGATTGGAGAGATGCTTGTGGAAGATAAACCATTTGAAAGCTATTGCAATAATCCAGGTAAGAGGTGATGAAGGGCTGCACCAGAGTGGTGGCTTGGTGAGTGAAGAGAGGGGGAATATAAGATGTAGAAGATACAAATGGCAAGATTAGGGAATAGATTAGATAGAAAGGGGTGATAAAGTGAAGACTTGGTAATTTTGTGTGACTAGGAGAATTGGTGGTATCCACAATGATAATAGGGAAATTGAAAAGAAGGAAAGACTTCCAAGGAAAGAGAATGAGTTCCATATTGGATATATTGAAGCAGTTCAAGATGTCTTAAAGGCAGCTGATGATGTAATGCTGGAATTTGATAGAGAAGCTAGATTTGGGAGTCATTTTCATAGAGAAGATAATTGAACTCAACAAGTAAAATATGATAGAGGAAAAAGAGAACTAAGGACAATTTTGAAGGACACTTTTTTAATGGCAGAATTTTGAAATTTTAAAAAATTAAATTAATTTTTTTTCCCTGAGGCATTTGGCTAAGTGACTTGCCCAGGATCACACAGCTAGGAAGTGTTGAATGTCTGGGCCCATATATGAACTCAGGTGCTTCTGACTTCAGGGCTGGTGCTCTAACCACTGTGCCACCTAGCTACCCCTGAATTTAAATTTTTTTATAAACGCTTCCTTCCACAAGACTATTGGAGTTGTCTTGAATCGCCTCATTGTTGAAAAGAGCCAAGTCCCCTCACAGTTGATTGTCCATAATCTTGTTGCTATAGACAATGTTCTCTTGGTTCTAATTTCACTTAGTGTCAGTTCATGTAAGTCAAGAAAAGAAGGCTACTCATTATTTCTTATAGAACAATAATATTCCATAACATTCATATACCATAACATAGTCTGCTATTTACTAACTGATGGACTTGATTCATTTTCCAATTCCTTGCCACTACAAAAAAGGGCTACTATAAATGTTTTTGCACATGTGGGTTCTTTTCTCTTTTATGATTTCCTTGGGATACATACCCAGTAGAGAGACTGCTGGATCAAAGGGCATAATATACAGTTTTATAGCTGTTTTGGGCATAGCTACAAACTTTTCTCCCACATGTCTGGATCAGTTCACAATTCCACCAACAATTAGATACTTTATTTTTAAAAATCTTGACAACTTTTATATCACAGAACTTTCCTATAAGTCAAATAGGCAACATTTTTGTAATCTTATGGATGCATCCAGATCCAATGAGATTGAGTACTTTGTTTATAGACAGATATTTAGCTGGCAGTAAATCCAGGATTAGAATTCTGATTTTCATTTCTGTTTGTAAAACTAAACTAAAGTAGCCTTTCTGGCAAGTTACTATTATATTTTATGTGAATGTGATCTTCTAATAATTCACAGTATTTGTTGGGGTCAAATGTTAAGTTTTGTAAAATGAATGGAATTTTAAAGATATTTTAAAAATTAAACAAATATTATACTTAATGTTTAACATTTAATGTTTGCCTAACTTATCTGCCTACTTTAATGCTTAAGGAAAAAAATTGCTCACATAAGTAAAAAACTAAATAGTGTTATGTAAACATTTTCTCAGCTGATTTCGTAAAAATCAGAAGAAACCACATGATTACATAATAAAAGTAACTAATTAAAGCTTACATAAACCATTTTACCTCAATGAAAAATCCTTGCTTGCAAATTAGTACATCTTAAGCTTAGAAGAGAATACTATTTAATGGTCTTGAATATTTTAAAGTGGGAGAAAACAAATTTTATCCCTTAAGAAATCTTGGAATCAGGCATTAAAGAAGTGGAACAAACTATGTCTTTTATACATACTCAATATTGTGCCAGAGGGAACCTTAAGATCATACAGACCTGTTATTTAGAGAAGTAAATGACTTATAGTACAGATAGCTATTTAGTCTTCTTTTAAAGTCCTTTCTGCTCTTAAATCTTTATGTATTTATTTTTTAATTCTAAACATTCTTAATGTTCAGTCCTTCTTTCTTTAACATTTTTCTAATGTTATTGTCATAAATCTTTTAATTATATCTTCTTTTTTACTTATTTGGATTTGACATTACTATTTAATTTTTTCTCTTTATTATAAAAATTTTCAGAAAGCATATCCACATACATTCTCTTTGTAAAAAAATAAATAGAATTCTTGATAACAAAGCCACAGTTTTTTTTTTATAGTATATTTAACTTTGATTCATAAGACCTTGCTTCAAGTCTCAGTACTATTATTTGTTAGATGTGTGACCTCAATTCAGTCTCTTCACTTCTCTGGGCTTCTGATATTGATAGATATTGGGGTATAAAATCTCTAAAGTCCCCTCCAGTTCTTTAAAGTTCTCTAATCAGATATAGCTTGAAAGTGTAGTGAGGTTTAATTTGGTAAAAACCAAAGGCTGGACTCCTTTTCCCTCCATATTATTTCTCTTGGTGATTTTTTTCAGTTTCCTGAATTTTATGCTGACAGTTCACAGATCTCTCCAGCCAAGTGTCTCTCCTGATCTCCGTTATTGTACTTACAAACATCTTTCTTTGTATGTCTAGACATCTAAACATAGATGTCTTAAACTTAACATGTCCAGAACTGGACATTATTCTTGGACACATTAAGGCCTCTACTCTTCTTGACTTTATGATACTTGTTCATTCTCTCAGGCTCAAAACCTATTTATTATCTTCAACTCTATACTCTCTTTAAACCCCTTCTCATCTCCTTCTTAATCCAGTTAGACATTGATTCTTCCTCCCATTATAAATGCCCCCTTCTGTCCTAATACTGCCAATATTCTGGTGCAGTTCCTCATCAACTCATGCCTAGACTAGTGCAATAGTCTTCTGATTTGACTCTTCTTCACACTCACCCTTAGGTTCTCCTCTCCATCTCTCAATCTAGTCCATCCTCCATTGATTCAGATATCAATTTGATCTTCCTAAAATTCAAGTCTGACCATATTACTCCCCATTCAGTAAACTCTAGTGATTCCCTTTTACCCTCAGAATCACATATAAAGGTCTCTGGCATTCAAACCAAACATGGTTCCCTTCTCCCTATGTAGTTTTCTTACACCTTTTTCTCTTCCATATCATCTGTGATTCAGTGATACTGGTCTCCTTGCTCTATATAAGGCATTCCGTGTCCTGACTGTTTTCACTGGCTATCCCTAATGTCTGTAAATCTTTTCCCTCCTCACCTTTGTTTTCTGGCTTCCCTGAAGTCCCAGGTAAAATCCCACATAAAATCTTTCCTGTTCCTCTTGGTACTAATGCCTTCCCTCTGTTGATCATTTTCAATCCTGAATGTTTTATTTGTACATATTTTGCCTGTTGCCTTCCTCATTAGACTTTGAACTCCTTGAGAGCAGGGATTGTTTTGTTTTGTTTGGCGTTTCTTTGCATCCCATCTTAAACAAAGTGGTTAGTATGTTGTTCAATCATGTCTGAATCTTTGTGACCCTGTCAACCATAGTATACCTGATGTGTCCATGAGGTATTCTTGATGGTTTGCTAATTCCTTCTCCAGTGGGTTAATCAAACAGAGGTTAGTGAATTGTCTAGTTTTGAGGCTGGATCTGAATTTAGGTTTCCCCCCTCCAGCCAGGGCCACAGCTCTATTCTCTGAATCACCTAGATGCCTCTAAGAATATAGTAGGCTCTTAATAAATAACGTTGATTTGAGTTGGTAAACATACCAAGTCAATACCAATAGTTAGAATCTGTAAGAATAGGAAGAGAGGACTTGTGGTAGGGAACTTGTTGAGAAGGAAAGTCCTGCTAAGGGAGATTAGCCCCTTCTCGGCAACTTTTAAGTTCTAGAGAATAGCTAAGGCCCTATTCTCTACAACACTAAGTACTTAAGTGACTTGCTCAACATCATTCTGTCATTTATGTTAGAGATAGGTTTTGATTCAAAGTCTTTCATTACCTCAAGACTTTGTGTCTCACTGTCTTTCTCATCAAATTGATGACAAAAGGTAATTTTTTGTATATCTATAACCTATATAATTATTTTAGCATAATATTTATGTGCATACAAGTATTTATTACATTTCCAGGAATTTCTGATGTTTTCCTTATTACAATAATGCTATATTTTATTTTGAAATTTAACTTATATGCAGGTTCAAATAATCATTATATTTAACAGTCATTTTAAAACTGTTGTCTTCTCCATTTACTCATGGGACATTTTTGAGATTTGAGATTAATTTTGAGATTGAGAACTTTGAGAACTCAAAGACATTTGAGATTAAATTTCTTGAGAATTGTATATTATCTGACTTTTTTTTTCAGCCTATGATTCATTAGAAACAATAATCTGAAATTATAAACAGTGGAGAATGGAAAAAAAAAGTGAAAGCTGAGCTCTGATATTTAAGGAGAGATACTAATAAACAACAACAACAACAACAAAAAGCAAGTTTTATATTAAAAAAGTTTGTTCAGTTGATGACCCTGAGTTTTCAATAAAAGATTTTATTATATTCCATATCCATTGTTTCAGAAGTCAGGTAAATTTATAAAGAGATATCAGTCTATAAAGATTATAATATACATATATATGTATATGTATAATTTGTAACAGAATCGCTGGTATGTTGTTACCCCTAATAAAGACTGAGCTCTTGGAGAGCAAGGGATTGTTTTTTGTCTTTCTATTTGTATTCCATGAGATTATCTCAGTGCCTTGTACATAGTAGGAGCTTAATAAATGTTTGTTGACTTAGTATCAATCACTATAGAACAATAGGTATTCCATTTTAGCTATCATTGTATTTTATTTTTTTGTTGTTGTTTGCTTGATTTTTCTCATGTTTTGTTTTGTTTTCCCCCTTTTGACTGATTTTTTCTTAGGCAACATGACAAATATGGAAATATGTTTAGGATTGCCCGTGTTTAATCGCTATATTGGATTGCTTGCTGTTTGGGGGAAGAGAGGGAGAAAAAGTTCGAACACAATGTTTTGCAAAGATGAATGTTGAAAACTATTTTTGCATGTATTTGGAAAAATAAAATAGTATTAAAAGCTATATAATAGATGCTAGAATTTTCAAAAAAATGTATTTTAAAACAGCATAAGTTGTAGAAAAACAAATATTTTAAACTAAGAATGTTAACATAATTTAACATGATTTAGGTGAGTATAAATTAGGATAGATAGTGGATAGGATTTTAAATAATCATAATACCATTGCATTATAGTACATAATGTCAGTGTAGCACATAAAACCATCGAATCACATTTGTTTAGTCATGTCTGACGCTTTGTAACTCCATGCGGAGTTTTCTTGGTAAAAATACTGGACTAGTTTGCCATTTACTTCTCCATCTCATTTTATTGCTAAGGAGATAGAGACAACCAGAATTAAGTGACCTATCTAGGGAATCTGAGGGTAGATTTGATCTTGGAGGTACTCTGCAAAACTGCAAAATTCATAGATTAATATCCATCAAATGCCTGAGGGTTGTTCAAAAATAAATAGTTTTGTGTAACTTCACATGTAGGATCATCAAAGAGAACATTATAATAGGAATGAACTGAAAGTTGTTAAAAAAAAAATACAATTAGGCTAACTTTATCTTCTAGGTAGGTTCATGAAGTAAATCTCTTAGGTAACCTAGGAATTTAGCTTGGAAGCCAGTATTAGGGCAAGATATTAGTGACTCGGGTATTTCACATTGGGTGAAGTTATACTTCTATTGCTTTCTTTTTTAACTGGTTATTATAATTACAGATTTGTTTTTTTGGTTTTGCTTTTAGAACTCAGTCTTACTCATCACCACTGCATGTTAAGAATCGTATTGCTTATAGTACCTGAGACAAACAAGTTCTTTACCATAACACATTGATTTGATTTCCTATTTAATTGCTTATTAGTTGAGTGATTGATATATTTAGAACCAATACTACCATTGATAGGGGCACATTTTTAACTCTTTAAAAAATTAAATGTCTTTTAAAAATATTTTAAATTACTCATTTGTACAAAAGTTTTGTTTGCCTACTAGATCTTCTGTTTTTAAATTATCTTTTTATACTTTTTTTTGTTTGTAATTTCTTAGTACTGTGGGTTTTTTTTTTTTTTTGCTACTCCAGTGCTCAATATTTCATACCAGAAATCTGAGATTAGGAGAACATATGAAAGAAAATCACAGCTTTTTGGAGTTTAAAGGTACTTCTGTGGCCAGCTAGTCCTCTTCACACCTGCGAAAGAAAACCCTCTAAAGCATATAGAAAAAGTAATTGACAATCTTTGCTTGAAGATCTCTGATGAGGAAGGTTAACCTGTACTTCTTGAGATAGTTGTAGCCCATTTGACCATTAGATAGCTGTAACTGTTGTTTTGTTCGTTTGCTTGTTTAACTGAAAAGCCTCTGTTTGACTCTTTGAAACACCCATTAATCTTAGTTCGCTGTGGAGGAATGTAATGTTCTTGTTTTAGTTTTCTGGAGGTCTTTGGGCAGCTTTCCTTTCAATAGAGTAATAGCCACAAAAATAGTCAGGTTAACACCTGATAGTCCAAATTCTTTATTGCCTCCTTGCCTGGGGCCAGGCTAGCTTTCTTTAGAGATCTTCCTGAGTCTTGGTTTCAATGAAGAAGTGAAAGAGGAGAGCTTGCCACCAAGATGCTTTGAGAAGGGATGAATGAATCTCAGTCCACTTGTCTTCCCCAGCTCTGAATCAGAGCTATTTGTCCCCCAGGAGAGAGGCATTAAGAGCCTGACTGAAGGTGGGAATGAATCTCTCTCCTTGGCTCCAAGAGCTTGGCTTAAGGCTCTACACCGAGTATAAACCAATCATTATATCAGTAGGAAACCATTATTTGTTGTAAGATTAAAATAATCATACTGAATTTAGTTATTAAGTACCATGCTAAACTACATAACCATTGTCTCATCAATGTATCTTATATGAATCCTTGTTTCAGGTTCAGAGTTCTGGCTCATAATAGAGGAATCTAAGCCATCTCTCTTCTATTTTCAGCTCTTTTAAATACTTGAAAACAACTGAATTTTTTTTTTCTTGCCTCCTCCTTTCCTTCCCTTTCCCCTAGACTTTTCTTCTTAGCTCTGTCTTTAATTAGTGTGGTTTTGGATAAGTCATTTCATATCTCATGAGTTTCAGTTTCTTAATATATGAAACAGGAATTGAACTAGATAATTGATGTGTAAAGATAAGTTAACCACTAAAAATTTAGTATTCTATGAAGAGACCTAGAAGGAGGGCCCTTTGTGGGATAAATGTGTTTGTTCTTAGTTTGGAGAATATTGTCCCAGGAGTATGGAGTTTAAGGAGGGAAAACTATTTCAGTGTAGTGAGAACTTCTATACAAATTAACATTAGTTGGGTCATCCTGCTCTCCATGTTGCTGAGAAAGCAAGGTTTGTCTACTAGTTCAGGCTTGTTAAAAATTTGCCTCAGCAAGCAGTTGAAGTGATTTCTCAGTGCTATGGTTGTACAAATATTCCTTTCATTGTAGATTATTTATAACATGCTTGTTTTTAATAGGTACCAATTGATTAAATATGATTTGTTAGTAGGTATCTTAAAGATTGGTTTGTAGCAGGAGATAGGCTAGGACTAGTGCATTTAAATAAGTGAAGCACTTTTTAAACCTTAAAATTCTATATAAATTCCAATTATTATTAATTTTTACCATGTGTGCCCTAAATTTTGAACTCACAAATCTATGGTTTAAAAATTCCTTCCTATGTAAATGTTTTATATGAATTTTCCTCGAATATATAAGCACTTAAATGTTTTAAATTTATAAAAGAATGGGTTTACTTTTTTTCAGATTGCATCACAGTTTTATTTCCAAAAATATAATGCAAAAATACTTTTTATTAACAAAGAGATTGTATTTCAGGAACAAACATTCCAGGAATATTATTCCAGAAATAACATAATATGGAGAAGTATTCATAGCAACATACAGACTTCTAGAACATTATTGCTCTTCAGGAAGGTCTCTATTCTGTCTCTATTTTGCCTAAAGATGTTTGCTTATGGTTTTGTCCCTTTCTCAAAGGATTATTTACTGGGCTAGTATGTGAGCCAGGAAGACTTGACTTCTACTCCCAGGTGGGACTTGCTATGTGAATCCCAGGAATATGGTCTATACTTATCATTTATAGTCATAAAAAAATTATTGATTTCTCCTGCCTTCATTTCTCTTTTCAGAGAATCTATTTTGAGGAACATGGGTAGGCATAATTTCAGTGGTATATCTTATTCTTGAAATACTATTGATTTTAAAATATGACTTCTAGTGCCTAATACATTCTCAATTCAAATAACCTTAAATCTATTTTACAAGGAATTCCTTAAGTTCCTTCCTTTTTGATTGTCTGCCTAACATTTTTCTGTCTCTCATGTCCCCCACACCTCCTCATTCTTCATTTCTCTTAGTTTCTTGTGTCTTTTTTGAAAAAAAAAAAATATTGAGGCCATTTGACATGTGCTGTCCTCTCCTATTTTTCTTCATCTTAGAATTTTTTGCTATTATTTCCCACTCTGTTTTTCTTAATTTTAGTATCTCCATCTCCCTTCTGGTACTTTTACATTGGCCAGTCATCCTGTCTGTGATACATTCCCTCTTTAACTCTTTAACATGTAGCTCAGATACTATCTTCTACCTGATTCCACCCAACTTTAGTGCTTTCCCTCCCAAACTACCCTATATTTATCTATGTTGTACTTATTTATATATATCAATTTTGCATTTATATATTTTGCATGTACTTGTTAAAAACATAAGCTCCTTTAGAGTAAGAAGCTGATTTGTTTTTGTTTCTGTGTATATACTTTAGTAAACTGCATAACACTTAATAGATGGTTCATACATAATTGTTGATAGAAACCATAAGAAAACTTCAGATTTGTCTTACAGGGATTGTTTTTGTATCTCCAATACCTAGCAGATGGTCTGGTATGTAGTAGGCACTTAATGTATTTATTCATTCATTCCCCTATTCTTGCCAAGTAACTAGCCTGTTTTTCCCCACATATTTTTTTGATGACATCCTATGCTTTTCTATCATAATTTCCTGTTTGCAATAAGTTATAGCCAGCTTACTTTTGTTTCTTTGGAGTCTGTAGTTTATCATGTCTTATGGGCTTAAAATACCCCAAAGTATTGTTACTTCAGCTAGTTGCCTATCTCATCATTGATAGCTGATAGGTGGTTGGTGTTGATGGTGCTAAGGATGGAGAGCCCTGATGGAAGTAAGCAGAACCTGTGCTTTGAGGGTTGCTATTGTTCTCAGGGTTCTAGGTAAGAGTTTGCTTTCTTTCATATTTATTAATTCCACTTCTGTATTTCTGTCCCACAAATATATATTGTCCTCTTTCATCTTCATACTTTGACTGTAATTAGTTGTTTTCCCCCTCTTTTAAAAACCACTTTTAAAATTAATTTTTTTATTCTGAATTGAATGAATACATAAAAAGAATATTTCTACATACAAAGGAAAATAGAAAAAATGTTATATGAGAAGCTTTGACTTGTATTTGTAACTTAAATGATTTTTATTTATAAGAAGTGACTTATTTATAACTTACATACGATAAATTCAACATAATTTGAAAGTTGCTTTTATAGGTTTCCTTCCGAACTTCTCTTTTGTGCATTTAAAAAAATATTTTCAGTGATTTTTTTTGGACAATATTAATAACTTTCCTCTCTCGCCCACCATTAGAGAAAAACACAACCCTTATAGCAAATAAACAGAATAAATGCCTTTTTATTTATTTACTTATTTATTTTTGTTGTATTCAAAAATGTATGTTTCTCTCCGTACCTTGTTTCCATTCTTTTTTGGGGGCACTTAATAGCAGCAGGCATCAATCATCAGTCTTTCCCCAGAATGATTCTTGATTACTGTTTTAATTATAAGTCTAAAGTCTTTCAAAGTTGTTTTTTCTTACATTGTTTTTAGTGTATAAATTATTCTTCTAGTTCTGTTATTTTTCTTCCTTTTTACCTGTTGAATTCTTTTTCAGTCTGAAAATTCAGTTTCATTCCTTTAATAGTAGAAAGACATGGTATGTCATTTGATGCAAAAAATTTTTTCCAAGACATTTGAAAAGATGTATTTTTGCTTAAAATTTCTTGACTTTTTTCTGTATCTTTGTTATCAATGTACCATAGCATTAAAAAAAAAAAAAACAAAAAAACTTTGTAAATGAGGAAATAAATTATAGTTCTATCTATAAGGACTAGATATGTCAATGATATATACTTCAGCATTTCATATTTTTAAAGTTGTAAATAATAACAAACATTAAGATAATGCCTACTGTAGATATGTAAGGCATTGTGCTTAACTATGTACAAATATTATCTTTCTTTATCTTCATAACTCTACTAGGTTGGTGCTATTATTATCCTCATTTTATAGTTGAGGAAACTAAGACTATTAATCATTAAGTGTTTTGCTCAGCATCACCAAGCTGCACTGAATTTTAACTCAGATCTTCCTGAATCTAGGGACCAGTATTCTATCTGGGTACCACTGGAAATGCTCCTACCTTTATTTCATTTATTTGCCCATGTTAATCTTTTCTGTTTGGAACATCAGTAGAATTTCTCAAGTAATTGTAAAACTTTGTGAATAATATATTTATATAGTAAATAAAATTTAATCTGTGCTTGTAGTTTTTCCACTGTTTTGCTAATTTTTAAGTTTTCCTTTTTTTTCAAATATTTGTTATTTATGGGTTTTTTCATATATAGTTTTCCTTATATCCTTAGTGATAAAATCTTTGAACTCTAATGAACACAGCTAATAAAAAATGTCCTATCTCACTCACTTGAGACTCAACTTTCAGATAGTGTATTTGATGGTATTAATGCTACAGTTGCCACTCATGATGCAGACAATTCTTACCTTATTCCATTGATGACAAAACTGTCAGTGAAGTTCCTCCCTCTAAATGGAGATATCTTGAGCAATGTTGTTCTCTTCATACCCAAGGTCATAATAAGAGAGATTAGAAAGATTATGCATGTAGCAATCAAATATTATTGTACACTTCAATATGGATCCTACTGCATATTCGACAATTTGTATTATTGAAAAAAATCTATTTTTTTCTTGGGAGTCATGTATTTTGCCAGTGCTTAGAAACATCCATAAATATATAAATGCTGAATGTCAATAAATAACCAGCAATGCCAACTAGTCAGTTACAGCTGTTTTTATGGCAGTATTAAGTGGAAAAACCTAACCACAAAAAGTATGTGAAATGCCTTCTGGAAGTGTCCTATACAATACTCTGCCACATAATTCCTAGATAAAATAACGTATATTTCCTTTTACCTGAAAACTTAAAGAAAAATTTGTCTGTAGACAGATTTTATGTAGCATCCACACTGTGGAATCCTTTTGTTGAAAATTTGAATTGAAAATTGAAAATTGTCCTTTTGTTGAAAATTTATTTCTTCTGACAATATCCATGTCAGTATACATCAATGATGATGATAGAGATCGATTCTTGATGTATATATAACAGCCAGATAACAATTGGTACCTTGCAAGGCATGTTTTAGTCATTCATTATATATTAAATGTTAAATGAATTTGGTTTGAAATTTTGGTTAAAAGTAGATAGAGTAAACAAATGCCAGTGTAGAGAATTCTATTACTTTGGGAAAAACAGTACTAGAAGCAATGATGCCAATGCACCTGCATATAGAGTGTTGAAATTCATAAAACCATTATTCAAAAAATATTGTGTCCTATGGGAATTATTTATGTCTCTTAATTTTTACTTGAGACTTGTAAATCCAATTGTAGCATAGTTGGAACCATTTATCAGAATTATTGAGCTCTTCTAGAATTAATGAATTCTAGGATGTCTAATTCTAGAATTCTAATGTCTTCAATGAAGACATGTAGGTTACTATATGACTGATGTTGAAAGCTACAGAGGAGCCTACAATTACAGTGATTTTATAACAGAGTAAGATCTAATACAATAGCTATTATGTTCAAATGTTCAGTTTTCAGCAGAGAACAAAGCAAAGCAAAAGCCAGATACTGTTCTCTTTGGAGAACAAAACAAAACAAAAACCAGATATTCTCCTATTTTACAAATAGTAAGGTAGGAATAGATTTTTTTGAGCAAATGGCATCAGTCAAAGCAGCAATCAGGAAATGACTAATGCATGTTTTCTATATTCTAGATATGTCTATCATCAATAGCTGCATAATTTATTAAAAAGTTTGGAATTCAAACATTAGCCATCAAAATTTAACTCCATAGGCAGGTGAAGAGTTTACTGGAGATGGTCCAAGTGGCAAATTGGAAGTTAGCACAGTCATGGTTGAAAACACAAATACTCCTTCAGTTAAAATGTGCCATACTTGTGACACTACAAAATGCTGGACCAGGACTATTTGTTTGCTCCATTTGTTTATGCTAAATGTGAGAGAAAAAAGAATGCAAAAGAGGATTCCTAAACAACTGACTTACAAATATATTTGAGAAAGATATTTGTGTAAGTACAAATAATTATGAGCAGTTATAATTATACTTGGAAATAAAAAATTTCCTCTTCCTTTCTCTATTTTCTTTGCCATATTGTGACAGTTGCTAAATCTGGCCTTTCAAAATGTTCTTAAATTCCTGTTCTTCCAAAATAGTCAATGACTATGGTAATCTAGTGTTTGACATACCCAAAGAACTCCAGATTTTGGGATAAGAACTCACTATTTGACAGAAACTGCTGGGAAAATTAGAAATTAGTATGGCAGAAACTAGGCATTGACTCGCACCTAACACTCTATACCAAGATAAGGTTGAAATGGGTTCATGATTTAGACATAAAGAGTGATGATATAAGCAAATTAGAAGAACAAAGGATAGTTTACTATTCAGATCTGTGGAGAAGGAAGGAATTTGTGACCAAAGAAGAACTGGAGTTCATTATTGAACACAAAATATATAATTTTGAATATATTATGTTAAAAAAGTTTTTGTACAAAAAAACCAATGCAGACAAGATTATAAGGGAAGCAATAAACTGGGGGAAAATTTTACATTTAAGAGTTCTGATAAAGGCCTCATTTCTAAAATATTTAGAAGATTGACCCATATTTATAAAAATTTAAGCCATTTTCCATTTGATAAATGGTCAAAAGACATGGACAATTTTCAGATGAAGAAATTGAAATCATTTCTAAAATATGAAAAGGTGCTCTAATCCTTATTGATCAGAGAAATGTAAATTAAGACAACTCTGAGATACCACTACATACTTCTCAGATTGACTAAGACGACAGGAAAAGATATGGCAGCCCTTTTTGTAGTGGCAAGAAATTGGAAATTGAGTGAATGCCCCATCAGTTGGAGAATGGCTGAATAAGATAGGTTATATGAGTGTTATAGAATATTATTGTTCTATAAGAAACAGGATGATTTCAGAGAGGCCTGAAGAGACTTACATGAACTGATGCTGAGTGAAATGAGCAGAATTAGGAGATCATTATACATAGCAACAACAAGATCACATGATGAACAATTCTGATGTATGTGTCTCTTCAACAATGAGGTGATTGAGGCCAGTTCCAATGACTTTATGATGAAGAAGAGCCATCTATATCCAAAGAGAGGCTGTGGGAACTGAATGTGGATCACAACATATCATTTTCACCCTTTTTTGTTGTTGTTTGCTTGCATTTAGTTTTCTTTCTCAATTTTTTATCTATTTTTCTTATGCAGCGAGATAATTGTATAAATATGTGTACTTACATTGGATTTAACATATTTTTAACATGTTTAACATATATTGGATTACTTGCCTTCTAGGGGGTGGGAGGAAGGGAGAAAATTTTGGAAAACAAGGTTTTGCAAAAGTTATTGTTGAAAAATTATCCATGCATATGTTTTTTTAAAAAATTACAGCTTTTTATTTACAAGATACATGCATGGGTAATTTTTCAGCATTGACAATTGCAAAACCTTTTGTTCCAACTTTTCTCCTCCTTCCCTCCACCCCTTCCCTCAGATGGCAGGTTGACCAATACATGTTAAGTATATTAAGTATAAATTAAATACACTATATGTATACATGTACAAACAGTTATTTTGATGTACAAAAAGAATCAGACTTTGAAATGATGTACAATTAGCCTGTGACAGAAATCAAAAATGCAGGCGAATAAAAATAGAGGGATTGGGAATTCTGTGTAGTGGTTCATAGTCATCTCCCAGAGTTCTTTCGCTGGTTGTAGCTGGTTCAATTCATTACTGCTCTATTGGAATTGATTTAGTTCATCTCATTGTTGAAGAGGGCCACGTCCATCAGATTTGATCATCATATAGTACTATTAATATATATATATATATATATATATATATATATATATATATATATATAATATAATATATGTAGTATATATAGTATATAATGATCTCCTGGTCCTGCTCATTTCACTCAGCATCAGTTCATGTAAGTCTCTCCAGGCCTTTCTGAAATCATCCTTTTGGTCATTTCATATAGAACAATAATATTAATATACCACAATTTATTCAGCCAGTCTCCAGTTGATGGGCATTCATTCACTCAGTTTCCAGTTTCTGTCCACTACAAAAAGGCTGCCACAAACATTCTTGCACATACAGGTCCCTTTCCCTTCTTTAAAATCTTTTTGGGATATAAGCCCAGTAGTAACACTGCTGGATCAAAGAGTATGCACAGTTTGATAACTTTTTGAACATAGTTCCAAATTGCTCTCCAGAATAGCTGGATGTATTCACAATTCCACCAACAATGTATCAGTGTCCCAGTTTTACCACACCCCCTCCAACATTTCCATGCATATGTTTTGAAAATAAAAAACTTCAATAAAAACAAAAACAAAAAAATTCCTATTCTTCTATAGTTACTGTATACTTTAAATTTTACTTCTTCCAGGAAAGCCTTCTCATCATTCCTCCTCCCATCATTTACCCCCTCAGACCTTATTTTCTTTTGCAGCTTATATTTTTCATATGGCGTTATAATAAGGTAGAATTAGAAAAACTTGTGAGCTATTATTAGTGGAATTAACTCCCAACTCTGATGTTTATTTGCTGTATGGCTACTTCAAGTCATTTAACCTTTCTAAGTTTCACTTTACTCATTTGTAAAATGTAGATAATAATACCTGAAATACCTCTTTCACAAGGTTATTTTGAGGGTAATAGGAAATAACAAAAACTATTTGCAAACTTTAGAGTGCTATTTAATGACATATAGTAACTTCTATTGTTTTTATTTTTATTTTTTTGCCATCATCATCATTATTTCCCTATTAAATGAGCATTCTATTTTTTCTTAATTTTTGGTCTAAATTTGCATTATATTTTCTATCCTTCAGGTGCTTCCTTAACTTAAGTTGTTGTCATTAAATTAAAACTAGAAAGGATCTTAGAGTCATCAGGTCTAGGAGCAGTTATACATAGCCATGGTCATGTCCCAGGTAGCTCACTATCATTTGCTTTTTCTTTAACCTTCTCCTTTTGTTCATTTTAGCTCTGCTTTTCCACTTTGCTAGTTGGATGAAAATCCTGAAAATGTTTAGATAGAAGAACTAAATTTATGACAGGATGAGGACTTCAGGATCCTGACAAGAAAGTATCAGCAGACTGGTATAAAGTTTGTTTATGTCCTGTATGCCTGTTGTATGTATTGGTGATATAATTGGCTCTCTCAGCTGTAAATGACATCTAAGTAGACATTGTAACTATAAATCAAGAATTCTGACTAAAATTCTGATTCTGATTAATTCTGATTAAAAATCTCCTTATGTTATATTATCTCACATTTCTTTTTCTCATTCAAACCTAACTCCTTGCATTCAATAATTAGGGCTTGATTCAGAATAGCGAAGTCACTTTCCTTTCCATATCATTTACCTTTGTCCTATAGATTTTATTTGTCCTATATATGATTTAATTGCTTTCTATGTCCATAATAATTTCATTTATAAGAGCATGTAAGCCTCTATGGATAAAGGATCATGTTTAATTTACTTTGCATAACACTTAGCAAATTGCCACATATCTATGGTGTACTTGTTAAAGATTGTTTGAAAATTACTGAGATTAAATTTTTTATGCTCCTAAAATATCATTTGTGTAATCCAATATAGGTTAAATGATGTACAATTCTTTTAAACATATTTCCACAGTTATCATGCTTCACAAGAAAGACCATATCAAAGTTTATGTAAGTCTCTCCAGGCCTTTCTGAAATTATCCTCCTGATTGTTTCTTTTAAAATAATAATATTTCACTACATTTATATACCATAACTTAATTCAGCCATTCCCCACCTGATGGGCGTCCACTCAGTTTCCAGTTCCTTCCCACTACAAAAAAAGGTTTGCTACAAACATTTTTGCATGTATCTTTGGATACAGACCCGGTGGAAACACTCCTGGATCAAAGGATATACACAGTTTGATAGCACTTTGGGCATAGTTCCAGATTGCTCTTTAGAATGGTTGGATCAGTTCACGATTCTACCAGCAATTATGTTTTCCCACATCCTTTCCCACATTTCTTAATATCTTTTCCTATCATTTTAGCCATTCTGAGAGATGTGTACTGGTACCCTAGAATTGTCTTAATTTGTATTGATTTAGAGCATTTTTTCATATGATTATAGATAGCTTTGATTTCTTCATCTGAAATTCATATCCTTTGACCGTTTATCGATTGGGAATAACTCCCTCCCACCGGCCATTTATCCTCCTTTGTCTCTCCTCTTATCCTTATCCTTATCCTCAAAAGTGCTTTGCTCTTCTGATTACCATTTTTCTCATTCTGCTCTTTCTTTTATCAGTGACCCTACCCTTTTCTTATCCTTTTCATTTTTTGCTTTACAAGCTAGATTGGTAAACTCAACTGAGTGTGTATATTGTTCCATCTTTGTCTTATAGCCCATTCCAATAAAAGTAGGGTAAAACACTCTCCTCTTCTCCTTCTCTCATCTTCCACTCTGCTTTAAAAGCTAATTCACATCTCTTTTATGTGAAACTCCATTCTCCCTTGTGCATTCCTTTTTGTTACCCTTTAATTTTATTTTTTAGATATTATCCCATCATATTCAACTCTTATCTGTGCCCTCTGTTTTGTCAATGTATGTTCCTTCTAATAATGAGAAAACTATTAGTTATTACAATCATCTTCCAATGTAGCAATGTATCAGTTTATTCTTACCGAATGCCTTATGATTTCTATTTCCTAATTGTTTTTGTTCTTCTCTTGAGTCTTATATTTGAAAGACAGATTTTCTGTTCAGCTCTGATCTTATTGTCAGGAATGCTCAAAAGTCTTCTATTTTCTTAAAAGTGTACTTTTCCCCCTGAGGAATTATACTTAAGTTTTTCTGGGTGGGTGATTTTTGGTTGTAATCCTAACTCTTTTTCCTCCAAAAATATCATATTCTGTGTACTCTGATTTTTTAGTGTAGAAGCTATTATATTCTGTGTTATCTTGACAGTGACTTCATAATATTTGAATTATTTCTTTCTTGCTGCTGGTAATATTTTCTCCTTGACCTAGGAACTGGAGACTGATATAATACTCCTGGCAGTTTTCATTATGTGTTTTCAGAAGGTGATTGGTTCAATTCTTTCTATTTCCACTTTACCCTCTTGTTCTAGAATATCAGAGCAGTGTTCCTTCAGTTCTACAATACTATCTCCCTCCTTGTCTCAGATAACTATTGTTAACTGACCAGCAAGAAATGCTACTGTATGTAGAGGGACCCAGATAGTGGGAGAACTCTGGGTAAGGTATAAGACCCTTCAGACCAGAGGAAACCTGCTGACAATGTCTGATTTGGCTCCCCACTTCTCTTGGATGTCCTCACCTTTCCTGAGAAGTCAAGGAGGGTGTGATCACCTGTGTTCTACTTGAAGCAAGGGATACTTACAGCAGGGTGCTTATAGTTAGAACTTGCTCAGTGTGATTGATGATATAACGGTTCTCTAGTTCGCACATGCTTAGTGTGCGGTAATTAATCATCCTGAGGTATTTAAGGGCTGAGAGGACTGGAAATAAGACACTTCATGTTTGACCATCCTCCTGGTGGCACTCCTGCCTGATTCAGTCCTCCACTAAGACCAAGGCTGGTCCTGAGATCCTCCAGAGAGCTAGTCCAGATACTATATTTTGGCACCCCAATTTGGGGCACTAAACATGGGGTCCTAGACATGAGGCCCTACACTCAGCAGCTCAGCTGATGCAATTGTAAGCTCAGTGGAGAAGTCTCTGTGACCCGGAAATAAGGTGAGTACAAAAATAAAGAAGTGGGAAACTTTGTAGCTAAACTAGTCACTTTTGTTTTTCACAAAAGCCTCCCCCACCTTGAGGGGAGTAGATAGCATGCATAGTTAGGTTAATAGAGAAGCAGGGTTTGTTGGTAACTCAGAGCAGATCACTGGGCTCTTAAATATATATGAGTACATGCCTCTAGGACTACTGAGATATCTCTTAGGTGAAATCTGTCCCTGTCTGGCCTATAGATCTCATGCCTCCAGGTACAATAGGCTTGGCCATTTCACCTCTTGAGAGTGCTTAAAAAAGTGTTCATTCATACATTGATGTGGGAAACTGGGGAACGTGTAGATAATATCCCAGTCATTAATACAGGTAGACAGTGTGTGATCTATCACCCAGGAGAAGTAGTAGCATCAGGCCTCCTGAACATAGTCCTGAAATGCAATTTGGTGATATTTATCCAGATTTTATTTCCCAACAACAATCCAAGAATACTCTGGACTGCAGCTGTTAGAGCTGACTGTCCTATATTCATTATGTAAATGGTATACCATTGAAAGGGTTGGTGGACACGAATACTGATCGTATAGTCATTAGAAGTGTCAGCTGGCCCAGTCACTGGCCAAAGATTAAGGCAGGCACCCAAATGTGGCATAGGAGGATCAATAGCAGCTGAACTTAGTGCTACCCTTTTGAGATAGAAATTTGAAGATAAAACAGGATTTTTTTTAAACCCCTTTTGTAGTTTAAAAATATCCATCAATCTGTGGGGAAGAGACATATTATAACAGTTAGGATTACAAATGAGTACATTGACTTTTTAGGCAGGACTGCTGTTGAAGGTTTGCCTACACTCTCACCTGTTCCCATTCTATGGAAAACTGATACACCAATGTGGGTAGAACAGTGGCTCTTAGCTAGGGATAAAATTCAGGTCTTATTAGATATATTACAGGAGCAACTTGACCAAGGACATTTACAACCTTCTCCAAGTCCTTAGAATTCCCCTGTATTTGCTATAAAAAAAGAAATCTGGAAAATGAAGTGATGAATTGTAAATGAAATATTTGTTGGGTGCCTAATGAGACTTGAGTACTCATTTGTGTACAGACCTAGCTAGACATTTTTCAAGTCCAAGATGGTCACAAACTTTAATTGGTGGGTTTATGGGAGAATGTAGATAAGAATCACTGAAAATAGGCAGTTATGAATGTATTGTGTTCTACAGAGTTTTGGAATTTTGGAGTTTTGGAATGTACACTGAATTTTAGTGAAGAAACTTTAAAAATGAATTGCATTTGTTAGTTTGTATCACATATATGTTTAGAATAGGTCCTAGGCACTGATACATTGTTGGTGGAGTTGTGAAAGAATCCAGCCATTCTGGAGAACAATTTGGAATTATGCCCAAAAAGTTGTCAAACTGTGCATACCCTTTGACCCAGCATTGCTGTTATTGGGATTATATCCCAAAGAAATACTAAAGAGCGGAAAGGGACCTGTATGTGCCAAAATGTTTGTGGCAGCTCTTTTTGTTGTAGCTAGAAACTGGAAGTTGAATGGATGTCCATCAATTGGAGAATGGTTGGGTAAATTGTGGTATATGAATGTTATGGAATATTATTGCTCTGTAAGAAATGACCAGCAGGAGGAATACAGAGAGGCTTGGAGAGACTTAAATCAACTGTTGCTGAGTGAAATGAGCAGAACCAGAAGATCACTATACACTTCAACAACAATACTGTATGAGGATGTATTCTGATGGAAGTGGAAATCTTCAACATAAAGAAGATCCAACTCACTTCCAGTTGATCAATGATGGACAGAAATAACTATACCCAGAGAAGGAACACTGGGAAGCGAATGTAAATTGTTAGCACTACTGTCTATCTACCCAGGTTACTTATACCTTTGGAAGCTAATAATTAATGTGCAACAAGAAAATGGTATTTATACACATATATTGTATCTAGGTTATATTGTAACACATGTAAAATGTATGGGATTACCTGCCATCGGGGGGAGGGAGGGGATAATTTGAAAAAATGAATAAAAAAAAAAAAAAAAAGTAGGTCCTAGGAAATAAAAACAAAAATGAAAGTCTAGCCAATTTTGTGAATAGTCAATTTTAATGGGAATCTAAATTAAATTATTAATATTAAGTGCCTTTTTCTGTCACGTCTCTCTTTGATTCTTCTGACTAAGAGGGAGTTTTTAATTAAGTAGGTGTCCTTAAAACAAATCGAAGTACTTTTGGTAATAATACATTTTCATATATCAACATTAGTTGTTAAATGATAATTTAACCAGTAGGTGGCCAAGTATAGTAAGTGCTTAAAAAATTAGATCCAAATTCAACCTTACAAATGCCAAATAAATCGAGCATTTCAATATATATAGTATATTAAAAATTAGGAATTTATATGAAATGGAATCTCATGTACAGTTCGCTTTTCTTTTTAAATATATAATAATTTCTTATTTTCAAAGCTATCACTCTTGCTTCTTGTCTTATATGTATTAAAAATGTACTTTAACAGTCTTTTAAATCCTTTTTTTTTGGGGGGGGGACTGTCCTAACTTGATGCCCACTTCTCACTCCCACTTTATCAAATTGGAAAGTAAAAGGAAAAACAAAATTTTGTAACATATGTAATGTTAAGCAAAAATATTTTACTTTCCATGTTGAATAAATTGTATGTCTTATTCTACATCTGTAGTCCTTTGCTCCACTGTCATGACGGCAGGGAGTACACTTCATCATTTGTAAGTCCTCTGGAAACCTGGTTGCTTATTGCTCTGATAAGGATTCTTGAGTCCTTCAAAAGGTGTTTTTTCTTTTCTTTTTGCAGTGTAGAATAGTTATTGTAGGAAATGTACTTCTAGTTCTGCTAACTACATTTTTTCCCATGGTTTTTCTGAAATTATCTGTTTTTTCATTTCTTATAGTGCAGTAACATTACATCCACATAGATGATAGTTTGTTCAACTTTCCCAACTTGATAGATAGCACCTTTTATTTTCATTTCTATAACAAAAAGAGATGTTCTTTTTCCTTAAATTTTATTTATCTTTGGGACATAGACATTATAATGATACCACCAGGTCAAAGGCCATGCACAGTTTTGTGACCTAGGGCAATAGTTTCAAATAGTTATCCAGAATGTCTAGATCATTTCAAATTCTACCAACAGTTCATCAATACGCTTATTTTTTTCATAGCCACTCTCATATAGGTCATATTTCTTTTTGTTATTTTTACTAATCTGATGGATATGAGATAGAACTACAGAGTTGCTCCTTTAATTTGCATTTCTCCTATTATTTGTGCTTAAAACATTTTAAAAATGTGGTTGTTGATAGTTTGGATTTCTTCTTTTGAAAACTCACATTTCTTTTCTTTTCTTTTTTTTTTTTTAATTTTTCAGTTTGTTTAATTTTTTTAATAGTTTTTATTTACCAGATATATGCATGGGTAATTTTACAACATTGACAATTGCCAAACCTTTAGTTCTAATTTTTTCCCTCCTCCCCCCTCCCCCAGATGGCAGGTTGACCAATACATGTTAAATATGTTAAAGTATAAATTAAATACAATATGTGTATACATGTCCAAACAGTTGTTTTGCTGTACCAAAAGAATTGGACTTTGAAATAGTGTACAATTGGCCTGTGAAGAAAATCAAAAATGCAGGTAAACAAAAATAGAGTGGGAATTCTATGTAGTGGTTCATCGTCATCTTCCAGAGTTCTTTCGCTGGGTGTAGCTGGTTCAATTCATTACTGCTCTATTGGAACTGATTTGGTTCATCTCATTGTTGAAGAGGGCCACATCCATCAGAATTGATCATCATATAGTATTGTTGTTGAAGTATATAATGATCTCCTGGTTCTGCTTATTTCACTCAACATCAGTTCATGTAGAAAACTCCCATTTCTTATCCTTTGATCACTTACCGATTAATTAATGGCTCTTATAAATTTGAAGTGACGTGTGTGTGTGTGTGTGTGTGTGTGTGTGTGTATGAGTGTATCTTGAATAAGCAAAGTGGCTATTTTATATAATCTTAACTGTTTTGGTTTTGCTTGTACAAAACCTTTTTAATTATATGTAATCAAAATTGCACTTTTTAATCTTCTAAGATCTTGTCTATCCCCTGTTTGGTTGTGAGCTGATTGCACAGTGTTGTTGGGAGGATCAAGTGAAGTTCTATTATATCTAGCACCAGTGTTTTTTCTTCTCCACTATGCTGCCTTCTTGTTCATTATTACATATATTCTGTGCATTTGTTTGAAGAAATGTGAGGGCATAATTATTTTTATTGCTTCTCTTCTTAGAGAAATTGTGATGATTTTTTGCTCTTTGTTCTGAGATGTCCTTTTTTTTAGTACACATTTAAATCTTAGAAAGACATTTAAAGATTTTATAGAATTCTCTGTAATGGGAAAATTCCAAATAGGTAGTGTTAGGAACATCTAAGCTTAAATCTGGTCTCAGAAAATAATTAACTGTGTGACTCTGGACAAGTCATTTCACCTGTTTGGCTCAGTTTTCTCATCTGTAAAAAGATGGAAAAGAAAATGTCAAACTGCTCCACAATTTTTGCTAAGAAAACTTCAACTGGGTTCATCAAAGACACAATTGAAAACAGGCTGAACAATCACAAAATAGTTTCAAGTAGGCAGAAGCATACTGATATGCAGAAAATCTTTTATTGTTTGAGAACATTTTTATTATCCTTTCCAAAATTATCAAATATGTTTTTCTAATCATCTAAAAGAAAATAGTTTTAGTTATGTGTAAGTTGTGTTAAGTCAGTAATCATTTATTAGACACTTGGTCTGTGTAAAACCCTATGCTAAATGCTGAGATACAATGAAAGGAAAAAATATGGTCTTTACTCTTTAGGTCCTTGCATTCTAATAAGGAGAGGCAGCATTTTAAACAACTTGGAAGATACAAGATATATACAGAATAGATGAAAATACTCTGAAAAATGGCAAGCAGTTGTGGGGAGAGCGAATGGGGTGAACAATAGTCAGGAAAGTAGTCAGGAGTAGGTAGAATTTAAAATGAGTCTTGAAGGAAATCATGAAAACTAAAAGGTAGAAAGAAGTGAGGTAGGTAGTACAGCATTCCAGGTGTGAGGTCATCTAGTACAAAAGCAGAGAGAAACAGGAGATAGTATTACAATTATTTGAGAAATTGTAAATTAGCCATTGTTTTGTAATATAAATTGCATAGAGGAGAATAAAGTGTAAAAGAAGATTTGAAAGCCTACGAAGAAGACAGGTTATGAAAGCTTTAAATGCCAAAAAGATTCATTCTACTTGATCTTTGAGCTAGGTAATAAGGAGCCAATGGAGCTCATTTGGGGAAAGTGGTGCATGACATGATTAGATGTATGCTTTAGAAAAGTCACCTTGGTGAGTGAGTAAAGTGTGGAAAAGGTGAGATAGTGATTAAGATAATGGCTGTATAAGTGAAGGACATGAATATAAGAGATGTTCTAAAGGTAGAGCAGACAGGATTTGATAGTGGTTTCCATATGTGGGATAAGCAAAAAGTTGAGGATAGGAGAAAAATATGTATTAAGGACCTACTATGTGCTAGCCACTGTGCTAAGTAATCTATAATTATTATTTAATGTGATCTTCATGGCAATTCTGGGAGTTAGGTGCTACTATTCCAATTTTACAGTTGAGGAAATTGAGGCAGGGGTTGTGACTTGCCCAAAGTCATATAGCTAGTACATGTCTGAAGCCACATTTAAACTCATTTGAACTGAGTCTTCCTGATCTGAGCTCTATCCACTGTACCACTGTACCTAGCTGCTTTTAATGCCTCTGAGAATATCAGAGTTGTGAGTCCCAGTTACTAGTTGAATGGTAGTGCTCCCAATAAGTCTTAGTCACATAGAGAACCTCAGAGGAGAGGATTGGAGGTGGATGTTAATTTTTCTTTTGTTCATGTAGATTGTGAGACCTGTGAAACATTTGATTTAAGATACTCTAGTTCAGCAGAAAAACTAGGACTGGAAATATATAGGTCTGGGAACTAATGATCTGAATGGAGATGATAATTAGAATCATGGGGACTGTTTAGATCCTCATTTGAGAGAGTGTAGAAGAAAGAAGAAGGTCTAGAAAATGATCTTTGAAAGACATGCATGGTTAGTGTGCATATCCCAGCAAGGGAGATAGGAGCAAAACCAAGAGGGAGAGTTATCATGAAAATTTTGTAAGGAAAAAAATATTCAGGAGAAAGGGATCAGCAGTGTCAGCTGCAACTAAGAGGTTAAGAAGGATAAAGATTGAGAAAAGGTCATGAAATTTGACCATGAAAAGATCATCACTAACTTTGGAGAGGGCAATTTCAGTTGAATTATGAGGTCAGAAGCCTACTGAAGAGTGTTTGGAAGAATGTGGGAGAGGAAATGGGGAAAGAATTTGCTTTTAGCTGAAGGTCATAGAGGGAAGAGTCACTACAACCCATAAGTCAGGGTTCAGGGGAACATATGAGAAAGAATGTGACATTGGACACGGTTTCTGTGGCAGATTTACATCTCAGCATTGCCAAAAGACAGAAGAAGTGAGATAGTTGATTAAGAGAAAAATTTTTCATAATAGAGCCGGCGTTTCAAAGGACTTAGGAAAAAGACAGGAAGTTTTCAAATGGAATGTTGGGCTGGGGTTAAGTTGAGGTGTTAGCTGTGGAGGCGTGTCAAGCTGGGGAAAAGAATCATTAGCTACATCTGTAGTCAAATCTTCAGAATCACTGGAATTGGGCAAGTAAAAGGCATTCGGAGTGTGTTAACCTTTGAAGAGTGATAGAATCAGTGATTAGAGAGAGGTTCTTTGAGGAAAGCATGAGGTTAGATTTATTAAAGTCTCCTTTGGGGCTTATTTTGGTGGCAAAGTGGTGATGTTTTATCCTGTGAGGGGCCCCAAAGATCTCTTATAGTGGACAAGAACAGAGTTATAGGGATGTTTTCAGATAGTTGGGGCTCTTTGCTTGTCTTGAAGGAAGGCCCAAGGGAACAGCATAGGTCTTATTCATTGTTGGGCTGTTAGAAATGGGCCCTGCAGCAGGCAACTCCTGAGGAGGGAGATGCACAGAGACTTATCTGCCTGCTTGCTAGACTGGAGAGAAGTAGTAAAGGTATTTGGAAGAGTTTAATTAATTTTGTGAGGTGAAAGAAGAAACATTGTTTCATGGGCATTTGATTATCTGTTGTTTTGTTATTTATGATGTATTTTTACAAAAAGACCACCACTAATATAAATTTTCATTCATGTTAGAGATGATGAGGATATAGAAAAATTCTAAGATCTTCAATTAGTATTTTTAAACAACTTTATTGTAAAGTCAAGCATGAACATATAGGGAGAGAAGCCTCGGAACGCTGCTAATTTGTCACAAATCTGTCAGAAACAAAAGTATTATGATATTCTGAGTATACTGAAAGAGAACTGAAATGTAATGGGTTTCTAGAACAAAAATAAATGGCTATAATCAAGATTTAAGGATACAAAGTTTAAGTTAGAGTTTTTACTTCATTAGACAGAATGATAGCTTCTTAACTTCTGGAACACTCTGGAGAATAATTTTCCTGAAACATTCAATCCCTCTTTATTAATTTTCCTAAAGCCATTAGATCCCTCCATTAATTTCCCGAAAACCATTTATTCCCTCTTAAGGATTCCCTTTCTTCCTGGTCACAGGTGAATTCAATACTTCTGTTAATAGAGTTAATTAAAAGATGTTTTTATTCTTAATTTATCAATATACTAATCAGGTTCAGGAAGGATTCCTTCCCGAGCTGAACTGTAATCCCATTTTAGAAACTAGTTAGGCTTTGGACAAAGATGTTACAAAAGATTTTATTATTAGAAACCTCCTTGGCATTTGCAATGAAAGAAAGACTAATAATGTTTCCATTAGGTACTGATGTAATAATTTTTTTTATATTTTTAAAAGATTATGGGGAGAGGATAAGGGGAGGCATAGTGTGCTTTCATAGAATGCCAAGATAATATTGAAAAATAGAATTCTATAAAGTGAGATCCCAAAACTTTATGAATCATGAGTACTTCAGTTGAAATTTTGGGAGGCATAAGATATAATATATACCAAATAATATCATCGCAAAAGATTAAATTGATTATATTTTATTTGCAGGAGTAAATTAGTATTAAGATATGAGGCATTTCTGAATTAATCACTTGTTAGATCTAAGATCAATATGTGATGATCAACTATGATATGCTTAGCTCTTTTCAGCAATGAAGTATGGCCAAAGACAATTGCAATAGACTTGAGATGGAAAATGCCATGTGTATCAAGAGAAAAAACCATTTATGGAGACTGAATGTAGATTAAAGCATAGTGTTTTTGTTTACTTGTTTGTTTTTTGTTTTTTTCTCTTGGTCTTTTGGTTTTTTTCTTTTTTTCTTTTTCCTTCTCATGTTTTTTTTTTTCCCTTTTTGATTTTTCTTGCACAACGTGATAAATATGGAAATATATTTAAAAGGATTATAAATGTATAAACTTAGATTGCTTGCTGTCTTGGGGAGGAGGGGAGATAAAAAAGGGAGGGAGAAAAAATTTGGAACACACAACTCTTATAAAAATGAATGTTGAAAACTACCTTTACATTTATTTGGGAAAATAAAATACTATTGAGAAAAAAAAAATCTTAAGATCAAAATCAGTACCAAACTTGAGGAAAATCTAAGTTTACTTGTTTAAACAAACTACTTTTACTAAATAAGGGGAAATGGATAAAAATAACAAATTGAAACACAGTAACAGTTTTTAAAAGGAAGATCAACTAAAATCTATGCTACAGTGAAGGGATCAAAAGACTTTTTTAGAAATGGAACATTTATCAAAGAAATTTATTGCAAAAATTCCCTTATCCCGCCATGCTTTCCTTCTAATTTTACATGTATTTGGGTTTTAATTTTTTTTTTTTTTTTTTTTTTTACTTAAAACAGAAAATTTGGTTACATAAAATTATCTCCCGTGAATCTCTCTCTGGTTTAATTATGAAATTTTTCCCTATCCAAAAATACATAGGCAATCTCTTCCATATTATACTATTTTGCTTATGGTATCACCTGTTATGTCTAAATTAATATCCAAAAGCTTATCTGTGTATATTGTGTGGTATGTTGATCTGTTTCCAATTTCTGCTAGACATTTTTCAGTTTTCCCAGAAATTTTTGTTGAATATGTTCCTGTTTTCATTTGCTTCTGTATATCTTGTACTTAATCTATTCCACTGATCATCTGACTCTGTTTCTTATCCAGTACCCAATTGTTTTTGTGACAATTATATAGGATGATTTAGATTTAGTACTCTAAGCCCCCTTTCTTTACATTTTTTTTCATTGATTCTATTGATAATCTTGACCAGTGGTCCTCAAACTTTTTAAATAGGGGACCAGTTCACTGTCTCCCATACTATTGGAGGGCCAGACTGTAGAAAAACAAAAAAAATCTCACATTCTGTCTCCGCCCCCAGCCCATTGCCATAATCCCTACTGGGCTGCAGGCAGTAGTTTGGGAACCCCTGATTTTGACCTTTGGTTTCTCCAGATGCAAAAAAAAAAAAAATTAGCTCTATAAAGTAAGTAGTTTGGCATTGAATAATTAAGTTATTATTATTTTGTCATTTTCTCAGACTACCCATGAATAATTAATGTTTTTTTCAATAATTCAGATATTTTATTTGTATGAAGTGGTTTTTTAACTGTGTTCTTGTTGATCTTTTGACCTTCATTGAAAAGGATTGAAGGTAGAACAAATGAAAATAAGGATGTTAAATGGTTAGTACCAATATTTGCCAAATAGTTTTTGAATATAAATATTGACTAAAGCATATTTTTTATTATAGCTTTTTATTGACAAAACATATTCATGGGTAATTTTTCAAGATTGATCCTTGCAAAAACTTCTGTTCCAACTTTTCCCTTCCTTCCTTCCACCCCCTCCCTTAGATGGCAGGTAGTCCCATACATGTTAAAAATGTTAAAGTATATGTTAAATATAATATATGTATATGTATTTATACAGTTATCTTGCTACACAAGAAAAATCAGATTTAGAAAGAAGGTAAAAATAACCTGGGGAGAAAAAATAAAAACGAAAGCAAACAATAATGGAGTGTAAATGCTATGTTATGGTCCATACTAATTTCCTAGTGTTCTTTCACTGGGTGTAGCTGGTTCTGTTTATTCCTCTCATTGTTGAAGATAGCCACTTCCATCAGAATTGATCCTCATATAGGATTGTTGTTGAAGTGTATAATGATCTCCTGGTGCTGCTCATTACACTTAGCATCAGTTGATGTAAGTCTCTCCAAGCCTCTCTGGAATCATCCTGCTGGTCATTTCTTACAGAACAAAAATATTCCATAACATTCATCTACCACAATTTACCCAGCCATTCTCCAATTGATAGGTATCCACTCCATTTCCAGTTCCTAGCCACTACAAAAAGGGCTGCCACAAACATTTTTGCACAGACAGGTCCCTTTCCCTTCTTTAGTATCTCTTTGGGATATAAGCCCAGCTAAACTGCACAGTTTGACAACTTTTTGAGCATAGTTCAAAATTGCTCTCCAGAATGGTTGGATCTGTTCACACCTCCACCAACAATCTCTTAATACACAGTTTCCTCACATCTCCTCCAACATTCGTCATTATCTTTTCCTGTGATCTTAACCAATCTTAGAGGTGTGTAGAGGTATCTCAGAGTTGTTTTAATTTGCATTTCTCTGATCAATAATGATTTGGAACATCTTTTCATATGGGTAGAAATAGTTTGTTTCTTTATCTGAAAATTGTCTATTCATATTCTTAGACCATTTATCAGTTGGAGATTTCTTAGAAATTTGTTGACTAAAGCATATTATTCATAGTCGAATCTGGATTATAAAATTCATATATGCTTAGCTAGATTCTTTTGTAGTGAGGAGAAAGAAGTAAGGAATTTCCTTCCTGCTGTAGTATTGTATACTTCTTTGGCTCAATGCCTATTTACTATAGTGATGGATGTCATAAAAAAATCACATAATGGCCTTTGAGTAGGTGATAGCAATCTGGCAATCTGGCACTACTGTTTTCCTGGGTTCCTTGTCCTTATCTAATATCTTATTTTATAGTAAATAAGCCTAGATTGGACTTTAGTTTGCTTTTGTTTAACTGCGTTTACCCTCTATGATAAAGGATTTCCCAAGGAAATTAATAGTGTAAATAAAATAATAAGCATCTATTTTGACCCAAAAAATCTTTAAAATCACATTAGTACATTGTTATATTATTGATTGGTAATTTTAGCAAAATACAAAATGAATCAGAACAGATAAACACCTCTTTTCTTGTTGCTTGTAAGATATAAATTTTTGCCCTTTCATGGGTAAAGGTTTTTCCAGGGTTTCATTGTAAAAGTGCATAGAATCTATAGGAATATGAGTATTGAAGGATAGGTAACTTTCTTCAGTGGCCAAACATTGCTGCTAGTTTTTCTTCTTCCTTCTAGTGATCCTTTCAGAGAGTATAGGATTCATTTTGTCTTTATCAGCTCTTAACTTGGGTGACTAAGTGAAGCAGAGGTGCTGGACTTGGAGTGAGGAAAACTCAGTTTCCTGTGTTTAAATCTGACCTCATACCCTTACTAAGTCATTTAATCCCATTTGATTCAATTTCTTCATCCATAAAATGAGCTGAAGAAGGAAATGGCAAGTGACTGTACTAACTTTGCCAAAAAACCCCAAATGGGATCACAAAGACGTGGATGCAACTGAAAAATGACCAACAATATCACCACCAACACTTTTAAGTTTTGCATTTAGGCCAGATAGTCATAGATGTATAAAATGCTAAAACTGGAAGAAGACTTAGTAAAGTTTTTTCCTGCCCATTCTTTTTTTTTTTTTTTTTTAATTTTTTATTATATATATATTTTTATAATATTATCCCTTGTATTCATTTTTCCAAATTATCCCCCCCTCCCTCTATTCCCTCCCCCCGATGACAGGCAATCCCATACACTGCCCATTCTTTTTGATGTTGAGGAAATAGTTGATGATAGAGTTTATGTGTAGAACATGTAAATCTGGATTTGAACCCATGTTTCCTGACTCCAGAATCTTTTTCTGTACTATTCTAAAGTCTTTTAGAATCATGGTTATTGAAATTAAACTCAGAATATGTGAAGGTTTTTTAACTGAATTTCAAGGAAATTCAATGTATTTAAGAATAATGGAAAAAATCCTGACTTGGGTTAGAGGACCTGGATTCATACCCTACCATTTTAGCCTCTAATACCTTATGTTACCCCTTCATCATATTCAGCTCATACCTGTATTCATTCTCATTTTCTCTCTCTCTCTCTCTCTCTCTCTCTCTCTCTCTCTCTCTCTCTCTCTCTCTCTCTCTCTCTCTCTCTCTCTCTCTCTCTCTCTCTCTCTCGTCCTTATGAATCATAATATCATTGTAGGAATGTCATCAGATAAACCTTGTTAAAGTCTCTTATGATTTCTCTTTCCTGATTACCTCCTTATGCTTCTCCCATGTCCTGTACTTGAAAATCAAATTATCTATTCGAATGATTGAAAATTCTCTATTTCGTTGAAATTTTTCCCCTGAAAATTATACTCCTTTTGCCAGGTAGGTGATTGTTGTCGGTAATTCTAAGCTCCATTGGTCTTTGGAATATCATATCTCACATCCTCTGATCCTTTAATGTAGAAGCTGCTTAATCTTGTTATCCTGACTGTGACTTCACTATACTTGAATTCTTTCTGGATGCTTGTAAAATTTTCTCCTTGTTCTGGGAATTCTGGAATTTTGCTATAATATTCCTGGGAATTTTCATTTTGATTTCTCTTTAGTAGATGATTGATGGATTCTTTCAATTTCTATATTACTCTCTGGTTCTAGAATATTAGGACAATTTTTCTTGGTAATTTCTCCCCCCCCCCTTTTATCATATCTTTCAGGTAAAACAATACCTTTTTAACGATTTATTTTAAAATTTTTTTACAACAATATTTAGTTTATCCAAATACATGTAAAGATAGTTTTCAAATTCATTTTTGTAAAACTTTTGTGTTCTAAATTTTTCTTTCTCCTTTATCTCACCTTCCCAAGCCAGCAAACAATCTGATATAGGTTAAATATATGCAGTCTTTGTAAAAATATTAACACATTTGTCATGTGTAAAAAAAATTGGGCTAAAAAGGAAAAAAAAAAACCATGACAAACAAACTTAAAGGTGAAGATACTATGCTTTGATCAACATTCAATCTTTATAGTTCTCTCTCTGGATGCGATTGGCATTTTCTATCCCAAATATATTGGAATTGAATCAATGCATTGTTGAGAAAAGCCAAGTCCATCACAGTTAATCATAACACAATTTTGTTGTTGCTCTGTACAATGTTCTCCTAGTTCTACCTATTTCACTCAACATCAGTTCATGTAATGGATCAATAATTTTTAAATTATCTCTCCTGAATCAATTTTCCAAGTTAGTTGTTTTTTCCTAATGAGATATTTTACATTTCGCCCCTTATTTTTTCATTCTTTTGGATTTGTTTTATTATTGATTTTTCATAATATCATTAGTTTCCATTTGCTCAATTCGGATTTTTAAGGAATTATTTAACTCAGTGAGCTTTTGAATCTCCTTTCCCATCCAGGCAATTTTGCTTTTTAAAGCATTCTTTTCATTTTAAAAAAAAATTCCTTTTGCACTATTCTCATTTCTCTTCCCAAATTTTCTTTTATCTTAACTTGATTTTCAAAATTCCTTTGGAGCTCTTCCATGGCCTGAGACCAATTCTTATTTTTCTTGAAGAATGTAGGAGCTTTGACCTCATCTTCTGAGTGTGTACTTAGGTCTTCTTTGTCACCATAGGAATTTTCTATGTCAGAATCTTTTTTATTATTATTTTTTAAAATTTACTCATTTTCTTTAACCTAACTAGGCTTTGAACTCTTTGTTAAAGTAGGGCCTGGTTTCCAGGGTAGCGGGTGGATTGTTTCAAGCTTCAGGAGTTTTGTGCAGCTATTTTCAGAGATCCTTCTAGGGAACTGTACTGTGAGATAGCACTGCTACTCAGATCTGAGTATGCATAAAGCAACAGAGTCCTATCACAGTTTCAGCAAAGCCTCTTCAGTCTCCCTCTAACCACTTGGTCTAGCCCTCCACCTTGTGTCCTGCAATCTTTGGAAGCTACTGCTGCCGTGCTGCTACTGCAACTGTTGATTCAGTGGTTCCCAAAGCCATCCTGAGCTAGAACTCTGCTCATACCCTAGTGCCCCAAACCTTTCCTATGAATTGTTCTTGGCCTCTGTGGACTCAGAGGTCTGGATATTGCTGCCACTGGTGCCCATTCAAGAGACTCCACTGCTTATTCCTAGTTTCATGAAGCCTGGCTGTGCTGGCATAGCCTGCACTGCAGTTGAGCTCCAGATCCACTCTGATGCAACAAATTCTTCTTTCCAATCTTCCAAGTTACCTTGGCTAGAAAATTGTCCTACTCTTGTTTTTTTGTGGGTTGCTATGTACTAAAATATGTTTAGAGTCATTATTTAAAAGTATTTGGAGATGTCTGAGGGGAACTCAGACAAGTCCCTATCTTCACTTTGCCATCTTGGCTCTGTCTTCTCTCCTTGGAAGTTTTAAATAAATGTTTGGGTGATAAGTGTTTTATATTGAGGATTTAATATTAAGGTTGGGTTGGAGCAGGTAGCTTCTGTAATCACTTTGACTCAGATTTAGTGGCTCTGATGTGTTTATTGTGAGTTCCAGTCTAATCTTATGTTATAAGATGACATTTCATCTGTTGCTTCCAAACTATTCTTTGTGCCTGAAAGGTGCTCTTTTTCCATTTTCACTTTTAGGAATTCTTATTTTCTTTCAGCTTCAGCAATTAAGATACAGATACATCTCCCCTTCCCCCATTAAGAGGTTATTAATTTGAGATTTGGGTGCCTCTATAGATTTTATGGTCTCTGTAAATTTAGATGAGAAAAATTCAAAAATTTACATTTTTATTTTGTACTATTCCCTTGATGAAAAGTTAATATTTCCTTTAATTGTGAATTTATCCAATAAATATGATTCTGAGACGGTATCCACAGGCATCTGGTGTGTCAAAGATGAGTATATCACATACAAAAGGTGATGAATAACTATCTGCTCTAGGAGATCTTAAGCTACTTGAGGGCAAAGGCAGTTTCTTATGTGATTTTCCAGTGCATAGCACAGTGTCTTGCATGATAATAGATACTTCCTTAATATTTGATGAAATGAACCACTTGCTATGATAGAGCCCCCATTTACATCTAGGAAACTTGATAAGGTGGAAGGAGGTATAAAAATTTTTATCACACATTGTTGGTGGAACTGTGAACGGATCCAATCATTCTGGAGAGCAATTTGCCCAAAGGGTTTTTATTGGCTTGTATCTGGAAGAGATCTTAAAGGAAGGAAAGGGATCCACATGTGCAAAAATGTTTGTGGCAGCCCTCTTTGTAGCGGCTAGAAACTGGAAACTGAATGGATGCCTATCCATTGGAGAGTGGCTGAATAAATTATGGCATATGAATGCCATGGAATACTATTTTCTGTAAGAAACAACTAGCAGGATGATTTCAGAGAGGCTTGGAGAGACTGATGCTAAATGAAATGAGCAGAACCAGCAGACCATTAATACATGGAAACAAGGAGAGATTATACAATGATCAATTATGATGGACTTGGCTCTCCTCAACATTGGCATGATTCAGATCAATTCCAATTGTTCAGTGATGAAAAGAGCCATCCACACCCAGAGAGAGGACTGGTGGGAACTGAGTGTGGACCACAACATAGCATTTTCACTCTTTCTGTTGATGTTTGCTTGCATTTTGTTTTCTTTCTCAAATTGTTTTTTTTTTTTTTTTCCTTCTTGATCCGATTTTTCTTGTGCAGCAAGATAACTATAACTATGTATACATATATTGGATTTAACATATATTTTAACATATTTGGCATGTCTTGGGCTATTTGACATCCAGGAGAAGTGGTTGGGGAAGGAGGGGAAAATTTGGAACAAAAAGTTTTACAGGGGTCAATGTTGAAAAATCACCCATGCATATGTTTTGTAAATAAAGTTTTAATTAAAAAAAAAAAAAAACTTTTATCACTTAGTTTTTAAGTATCAGTTCTTTCCTTACTGTGTGATCATTTATTTTATAAAATTGAAACCCTGATGTCTTTAAAATCCATTTTGCTCTTTTGAGAGCAAGAGGAAAATAGTTTTTATTACCACTTCTGCTTTTTGATGGAAAAGCATCAGATACTAACTTTCTGTGTAGGAACTCTTAATAAGTTAATTTAACTTACTCTTTTGTGTCTTTTACTTTCATCATTATAGTCTTTTTTTAAAACTGTTTTCATCTTTGCATTTCATCTTACAACTTATGATAATGACAGAATGTTATAAGATTTCTAATGATGAGAAGACTACTTTGAAAAGATTATTTTTAAAAAGAAGGTTGGGCTTAGTTTATCAGTAATAATTTTTCTTTTCTATTCTCTCTCTCTCTAATCTAGTGAGCCTAAATTTGTACCCTTAACCTCTATACCATAGTTTGTAATGTTCTCTTTTAGGTTTTCTTGGGGTCTCCAGGAGCAGCCTTCTTTTCAGTTCAGAGTAATCACCACATGAACAGCCAGGTGTTAAAGTCCAAATCCTTTTTATTATCTCTTTCAAAGTCTTGTCTTCTTTCCTGGGGCCGGTTAGCTTTCTTATAGTCCACATCCTTTATTATCTCCTTCCTGAGGCTGGGTAGCTTTCTGGAGAGCCTTTCAGTCTGGCTTTGGTCTTAGTGGGGGAAGTGCAGGAGTCCAGGCTAGCCACCAGGAAGATGGAAGATTGAATTGAATTTCTCCCCTTGGTTCTGAGAGCTTAAGCTCCTGCTGCCAGTTCTTTGCCTTTTCTCCAAATGTCTCTGTATCTCCCTGGCTGAGACTTCTAGTTTATATGCTCCACACTGAGTTACAAACCAATCATTACATTACTAGGAAACCATTATTTGTTGTAGGATTAAATCAATGCTTAACTAGATTTAACCATTGTCTCCTCAGTTCCACTTAGTACCTTGTTTCAAGTTCTGACCCATAACATCTCCTTGTAGGATTATATCAATCATATTGAACCATGCTAAATTAGATAACTATTGTCTCTATCAATTCCACTGACTTAGTACCTTGTAAGAATCCTTTGTTTCAAGTTCAGAGTTCTGGCCCATAACAATAGTTTGTTCAACTTCCCTTCCTGTAGGACTTCTCACCTCCCCCTAATTCTACAGGTACTCTCTACTGTGTTATATTTACTCTTTTCTTCAATTAGGAGAAAGCTCTTTTGGCTCTTTTATCCTATTTTGAAAGATAGTTGAAAAATACCATTATGGTTATACTTACAGTAAAACAGAAAAGACCCTTTGGATGAATTTTTTGATGTGTAGTTTTTTTTTACCCAATACTTATATGGTATTTCTTTTTAGTTCTTTCATGTTTTTTAAAGTTAACTGCATAGTCCTTTATGTTTTCATTTTAATATCCAATTGTTATTTTCTATCGACTATGATCAGAAACAAAATTTTTTTAAAATTTCAGTAATTACTTAAAATATCTGTTGCCAATCTGGGAATGTTAAAAGTATTCTAAGTAGCTAAAAGAAAAAAGAAAGCCGTTTCCAATTGCTATGTCGTAGAACAATGTAATAATTTGATTTCATAGGGGCTTATTTATATATTGTTTAATAGTTTTTTAAACACATTCCTTATAACAATTTCATGAAGTTAGATAGTAGTTAGTATAAATCATTATATTAACTCACAGAGACTGCAGACTATAAACCAGTGAGCTTGACTTCAATTCTGAAGAAAATTCTAGAACAAATCATTAAGGTGTTATTTGACAAACATCTAGAAAGAGAAACATGTTATTACCAAGAAACCAATAAGGCTCAATCAAAAACATCTTTTTTTTTTTTTTGAAAGAATTAGACACAAATAGATTAGATTTTAGTATTTAGAATTAGATTTTAACTAAGGTTTTGATAAAATATCTGTTATTGTGGAGAAAATATGGCTTAGATAATAATTATGATAACATTTATAGTATTTTGCAGTTTTAAAAGTGATTTACAAATATTTTTTTCCCTCTCAAACAACTCTTTGAAGTAATTGCTCTTTTTATTCCTTTTTTATGGATGAGGAAACTGAGGTAGATTGAAGGAAAAGGATTTGTTTGGGGTCACATTGATAATAAGTAGCTGAAGCTGAATTTGAATTTAGTCCTTCTAGACTACAACTCCAGTGTTCTATCTACTGACTCATTTTACTTAGTGAGACCCTCCCCCCTCCTGTCTTCCCCAAAATCAGCCGAAGTCAGGATCACCAAAAAAGTCTTTATTCTTGGTCTCTTGAGGTCACCATGATGTCAGGGGATTAGATCTAGTAATCTCCACACCACTTTCTTCTCTCTTAACCGCCAAGAGAGAGAATACCTCAATTTCCTCCTCCTACTCTCCCCACACACGTCACTTCCCCTTCTTTGACCCACCAATCAAGTCAGCACAGAACATCTGGGGAGGGTCAACCTTCAAACAAGTTAATAGAGAACTGTCCAATTGGCAATTAGTCTCACGTGCTTCATTATCCAAGTGCATTTGCTCAGTTCTAGCCCTTTACACCCCCCCAAAAAAATGATGTGAGAAAGGGTGATATTGAGGGAATTGGTATTAATCACACAATGTGATGGTATAGCAAAAGGTCTTCAATGCTGTACCACAGCGATCTGTGTTTAATCCTCTGCTGCTTAACATTTTTTATTAGTCGTTTAGAAAATGATATAGATGAAGTTCTAATACAGTAATGTGGTATTGACAGCCACTGAACTGGATTACAAAGCCTGGGTATAAAAAGCTAAAGTGTGGTAGTGAATCCAGTAAGATTAAATTCAGTAGAGAAATGTGAAGTATTACGCTGGGGGAAAAACCATAACCACAAGTACAACACAGGGTAAAGCCTGAATAGATAACCATTCTGGGAAAGATTTGGGAGTTTTAATGTATTATGAGATCAATATGAGTCAGCAGTGTGATAAAATAGCCAAAAAAGCTAATTCAGTCTTGGGTTGTTATATTGAATTGCCAGACGTAACTTTTAGAATTAATGGGGGTGGAGTGGTATGGATAGACTCTGTACTTTGTCCTCATTAGACCTCATCTGGAGTACTATGTTCAGTTCAAGGTGTACTACAGTTTTAGAAGAATATTGACTAATTGTGCTAGAAAGACAACCTGGAAAACAAAGAACTGTGGATTTTTATCATATGAAGATTGGTTGAATTATTTATGATTATCCTGAAGAAGAGAAAACTCAGGGGTACATGATAGCTGTAATCAAATATTTGTAAGACTGTCTTGTAGAGAAAGATTAGACTTGCTCTGGCCTCTGAAGACAGAACCAGAAGGAATGAATGGAAGTTGCAAATAAGTCTCTTCTGGGAAAACAAAAAAACAAAAAAACTTCCCAACAATTAGAGATGTTAAATAGTGGAATCTGTTGGTTAACAGGTAAAAGGTTCCTCCCTCCTTCTAGGTTTTCTTGAGCACTGTTCTTGGTATATAGTAGGTGCTATTTAAATGCTTATTTGCTTCCCATTTTAATTAAATATGTAATAATGGGGATTCCTTTTTGTTTATGCAGTGGATAGGATGGCAGCTGGGATCTCTTCTAACTCCAAATCCCATCATTCTGTACATTTGCAAAAAAAAAATTATGATAGCATTGTTTTGTTTTTGTTTTTTTGCAATAGTAAGAAAGAATCTAGAAGTGCAGTTTGGCCAAACATAGAGTTAAAATCAACTCTAAATCCATATCTGCTTTTCCAAGAAAAACCAGTGAATGACCCTTTCATTTAGTTGCAGATTCCTTTTTTTTTTTTTTCTGGTTTTGTTTTTTGTTTTCCTTTTTGGTATTCCTAGCATTTAGCTTAGTTCTGGGAACATCATAAGCACTTAATAAGTTCATGTTACTTGGTTTTATTTATAATGAAAATGTCAATATTAATATGTTTGAATTTCTCCAGTGGTATAACTGCTGGTTGGTCACTGTAAAAAGTTCTCATATTTAGAAAACCAATAGTTAAGTTTTACTACAACAGCAATAATAGCATTTATACAATACCTTAAGGTTTGCAAAGTGTTTTGTTGTGAATTAATTTTTGTACAAGCTGTTATCACAATGCCTGGTACTTATCAGACACTATATAAATACTTACTCCTTGAGACTTGCATGAACTGATTCTGAGTGAAATGAATAGAACCAGAAGATTGTATGAAGATGTATTCTGATGGAAGTGGATATCTTCAACATAAAGAAGATCCAACTCACTTCCAGTTGATCAATGATGGACAGAAACAAATACACCCAGAGAAGGAACACTGGGAAGTGAATGTAAATTGTTAGCACTACTGTCTATCTACACAGGTTACTTATACCTTCGGAATCTAATACTTAATGTGCAACAAGAAAATGGTATTTACACACATATATTGTATCTAGGTTATATTGTAACATATGTAAAATGTATGGGATTGCCTGTCATCAAGGGGAGGGAGTAGAGGGAGGGAGGGGATAATTTGGAAAAATGAATGCAAGGGATATTATTAAAAAAAATTACTCATGCATATGTAATGTCAAAAATTATAAATAAATAAAATTATTTAAAAAATACTTACTCCTTTCCTTTCCCTTTAGAGATAATATCTCATTTGATCCTTATAACAATCCCAGGAAGGTAGGTGTTATTATCATCCTCATTTTATAGTTGGGGAAACTGAGACAAGAAGAAATTAAGAGATTTGTCCTAGATAGCTGTTAAGTTCTTGAGTATGGATTTGAACTTGTCTTCCTGAATTTAGGTGTTACCCTTTCATTGTACTTACTACCTTCCTGTCTCTATAAGTTAATAACATAAGTTAATGTTAACAGTTTGTTTACAAAACATGTAATTTTTAGGCTCTTTGCCTCTTTTAAAGTCTCCTAGTCACTTCCATTGTAAAAGTAGGAGAACTGTAAAAAAACTGTGAGGGTCTGTGTTTTGTGTTGGCCAGCTAATTGGTTGAGGTGGTCTTAAGTAAGTAGGGATATATGTCCAAGATCATATTCAGTCTTTGCAGCCTATTGGAATCTGTTTAGCTTTTATTCTGCTGACTGGCATAACATTTAAAACATCTTGTGTTATCTACTCCACAATAATGTTTTGGAATTAGTTAATAAAGTAGGCCCTTTAATTATTACAAAACTTTACATGGAAACTTTTCCCATTCTATGGGAAAAGAAATTCTAAGTTCTAAATAACTGAACTTTAGGAACCCAACCCATATGGTAATTGGAGACAACAAATTAGATAATGTGTCTTGTCGTAGTGTCCATTATTTTGTCTAAAATCAGTGGTATTTTTTATGATTTTGAATAGGATAGAAGATTGAACAGGACTTTGGGTAACTTGAACTCTCTTCTCAGCAAACATTTAAGTTAAGAAGATAGTGAATAAAACTGCGGTCCCACCCAAAGGAAAACTCTTAGTGGGGGGGATAGAAATCAAAAGAAAGTTAATAGAACATAATATTACAAGATAACCATATTAAGGAATTACTCAAAAAAAAAAAAAGATGCTTTCTGAAATTTGAGGAGGAAAAATGTTGACAATTGATGAGACCAGGTTTAAGGAATTATTCTTGAAAGTATGAAGAATTTGAGTTGAATAACTGAGTAGAATCTCAGTTATCTCTTGAATAGTGAAGACATTTCATACTATAGAGTAGCCTGAAACAAAGGCATAAAGGTTTTTAATATTGCAGTCCATGTTCACAGTAGAAAGGGGATGAACAAAGGCTCTCTAATGGGGCTGGAGCACTGAATGTTTAGAGAGGAGTAAATTGAGATAAGGCTGAAAGTCAATAAAGGTAAAGCCAGGTATGAAGGGCCGCCTAATTCTAGGCAAAAAAATTGAACTTTACTTGATTGGTAATAATAAAATGACAAAGATTTTTAAATAGAAGAATGGCATGATCCTCTCAAATCAAATGTCAGTATTACAGTCTTTTCATATTTAAACTAAGGTTTTTGAATAGAAGAGCTGTATCTAATTCTAAGATAACATATACCAAAATTATCATCACTATATTTTTAATTTACTGAATATCAGCCAATTTTATTTAACATTTAGAAATCTCATTATTCTCAGCTTTTGGGATAAAAACTCATTGTTTGACAAAAATTGCTGAGAAAATAGAAAATTAGTATGGCAGAAACTAGGTATTGACCCACACTTAACACCATACACCAAGATAAGGTCAAAATGGGTTCATGACCTAGGCATAAAGAATGAGATTATAAATAAATTAGAGAACATAGGATAGTTTACCTCTCAGACCTGTGGAAGAGGAAGGAATTTATGACCAAAGAAGAACTAGAGATCATTATTGATCACAAAATAGAAAAATTTGATTATATCAAATTGAAAAGTTTTTCTACAAACAAAACTAATACAGACAAGATTAGAAGGGAAGCAATAAATTAGGAAAACATTTTTACAATCAAAGGTTTTGATAAAGGCCTCTTTTCCAAAATATATAGAGAATTGACTCTAGTTTATAAGAAATCAAGCCATTCTCCAATCGATAAATGGTCATAGGATATGAACAGAAAATTCTCAGAAGAAGAAATTGAAACTATTTCTAGCCACATGAAAAGATGTTCCAAGTCATCAATCAGAGAAATGAAAATTTAAGACAACTCTGAGATACCACTACACACCTGTCAGATTGGCTAAGGTGACAGGAACAAATAATGATGAATGTTGGAGGGATGTGGGAAAACTGGGACACTGATCCATTGTTGTTGGAGTTGTGAAAGAATCCAATCATTCTGGAGGGCAATCTGGAATTACGCCCCAAAAGTTATCAAACTGTGCATACCCTTTGATCCAGCAGTGCTACTGGGCTTATATCCCAAGGAAATACTAAAGAAGGGAAAGGGACCTGTATGTGCCAAAATGTTTGTGACAGCCCTTTTTGTAGTGGCTAGAAACTGGAAAATGAATGGATGCCCATCAATTGGAGAATGGTTGGGTAAATTATGGTATATGAATGTTATGGAATAAGACTTACATCAACTGATGCTGAGTGAAATGAGCAGAACTGGAGATCATTATACACTTCAACAACAATACTATATGAGGATGTATTCTGATGGAAGTGGATATCTTCAACATAGAGAAGAACTAATCCAATTCCAATTGATCAATGATGGACAGAATCATCTACACTCAGAGAAGGAACACTGGGAAATGAGTATAAACTGTTAGCATTTTTTTGTTTTTCTCCCCAGGTTATTTTTACCTTCCGAATCCGATTCTTCCTTTGCAATAACAACAACAACAAAATTCGGTTCTGCACATATATATTGTACCTAGGATATACTATAACATATTTAATATGTATGGGAATGCCTGCCATCTAGGGGAGGGGGTGGAGGGAAGGAGAGGAAAAATTCAGAACAGAAGGGAGTACAAGGGATAATGTTGTTAAAAATTACCTATGCATATGTACTGTCAAAAAATGTTATAATTATTTAAAAAAAAAAAAAGACAACTCTGAGATACCACTACATACTTGTCAAATTAGCTAGAATGACAGGGAAAGATAATGTAGAATGTTGGAGGGGATGTGAGAAAACTGGGACACTGATGCATTGTTGGTGGAGTTGTGAAAGAATCCAACCATTCTGGAGAGCAATAATTATGCTCAAAAAGTTATCAAACTGTGCATACCCTTTGATCCAGCAGCGTTACTATTGGGCTTATATCCCAAAGAGATTTTAAAGAAGGGAAAGGGACCTGTATATGCAAGAATATTTGTGGCAGTCCTCTTTGTAGTGGACAGAAACTGGAAACTACATGGATGACCCTCAGTTGGAGAATGGCTGAATAAACTGTGGTATATGAATATTATAGAATTTTATTGTTCTGTAAGAAATGACCAGTAGGATGATTTCAGAAAGGCCTGGAGAGACTTACATGAACTGATGCTGAGTGAAATGAACAGGACCAGAAGATCATTATATACTTCAACAACAGTACTATATGATGATCAATTCTGATGGATGTGGCCCTCTTCAACAATGAGATGAACCAAATCAGTTCCAGTAGAGCAGTAAAGAACTGAACCAGCTACACCCAGGGAAAGAACTTTGGGAGATGACTATAAACCACTATATAGAATTCCTAATCCCTCCATTTTTATCCGCCTGCATTTTTGATTTTCTTCACAGGCTAATTGTACACTATTTCAAAGTCTGATTCTTTTTGTACAGCAAAATAACTGTTTGGACATGTATACATATATTGTATTTAACTTATACTTTAACATATTTAACATGTATTGGTCAACCTGCCATCTGGGGGAAGGGGTGAAGGGAAGGAGGGGAAAAGTTGGAACAAAAGGTTTTGCAATTATCAATGCTGAAAAATTATCTATGCATCTATCTTGTAAATAAAAAGCTATTAAAATAATAAAAAAAGAAATCTCATTATTACAGAATTCCAAGTGTGATAGCTATATCATGGAAACAATTTACCTTTTAATTTATGACACTTTTTTCTGCAGATAGGTGAAACAGATCTTTCTGTTCAGTAAGATTAATGGTATATCTTCATGATATTTTCCTATTTTGGTAGACAGTACATTTTATTAATCCTGTTAAACTCAAAAGGATACAATAATACATTTATTCTTTTACATACCATTGTAGGTTTTTCAAAGTGTCCTATAAACTAGGTGGTACAGTGGATATAACACTGAATCTGGAGTCAGATAGATCTACCTTCAGGTCTGGCTTTGAATGATTTTTAGATATGTAACCAAACCTGGGCAAGTTACTTTACTTCTCTCTCCCTCAGTTTTCTTACTTATGAAATGGGAGTAATAATAGTACCTTCCTCCCAGTATTATTGTGAGGATAATATTATAAAGCACCTTGCATACTTCAAATATTTTATAAAGACTAGGTACTATTACTGGCTATTAAAACATCCTTTTGAGATACATAGTGAAAGTATTATTGGAAGTAATTTTTTAGTAGATGAAAATTGATCAAATGCTTGAGTCATTGAGAAAAAAAATTTTTTTTTAAGTTTTGCTTAAATACTCCATCCCATCTTATCCAGAAATCTCCTTCATTGATCACCCTGTCTCTCATCTTTACTCTTTCTTTAGCTATTTAGCTCTTGCCTCCTTCCTCAAATCCCAAGTATGTCCCATTCTTTAAAAACAGCACACACATACACTCATACCTTACACACTTTGTATAAATCTGTCATTCTTTCATTGTGTTGGAACTATATCTTTTATCTTCTAGATAAAAGTATCTAGACTTCCTACTCCTCAATTCCTTGCATTTTGGCTTCTAATTATATCACTATTGAAACTACTCTCCCAAGTTTAGTAGTGATCTCTTAAATGGTATGAAGGGTTTTGTTTTGTTTTGTTTTGTTTTTTAATACCTAAGCTGCTATTTATTGACTGTGTGACTGGGCAAGTCCTTGGACCTCAGTGTTTTTAAACTTGGAAACCTTGGTTTCCTCATTTGTAAAATGAATAGATTGGAGTTTCTTTGAAACAATTTTGAATCTATGATCCTGTCAATCTTTGCTGTTTTTGAGCTTTCTGCAGCTTGAAGGGTTTTAAACAGTTTATATTTGATCTTAAAAGCAGCATGGTAGCATGCTTTTTGGAATGTTGCTTTGTGAAAGATAGATTAGAGAGGGGAAATACATGGAGCAGGAAGGACAATTAGGAAACTATAGCCTAATCAAGAGTTAATTCTGATTTAAAGTGGTAACACTGTGAATGAAGAGAATGAGACTTGTGAGTTTTATGAAAGTAGAATGCTGATCAGAAAATTAATTTGAGCAAGGTGGGGGGAGGGTGGGATATAGACAACAGAGATCCAAATGGTTAGGAGGAAAAAATGCTTATGATCTTGACAGAAATAGAGAAAGTATAAAGAACATTTAGTTTTTAGGGCAAGGTGAGTTCAGATTTGAACATGTGAATTTAAGATTTCTATTTAGAAACAAACTTGCAAACTAGGAGGCAATTATTTATCTTCTGCCACTTTTGTGTTTGTATCTTTTTAGGTAGACTTTTAGTCTACCTTGGGGGCTAGGATATTTGTCTTCCATCTTGGTGTATCCGAAAAACATAATTACAGAGTATCTCTTTTAGAGAAATGTGTTCAGTAGGTTTCTTCAGATTATAGATTGTAAAGGAACTAGGCTCAGTCAAGTCAGTTATCTTCATTTTTTTTTTTTTTTTTTTCCTTTTGGTGAGGCAATTGGGATTAAATTTCTTGCCCAGGTCATATTAAATGTTTGCAACTGGATTTGAACTCAGGTTCTCCTGATCCTGGGCTGGTGCTTTATTCACTGTGTCATCTAGCTGCCCCCTTTAGCTCAATCATGAACAAAATGATAATTATAGTGTGTGTATGTGTGTGTGTGTGTGTGTGTGTGTGTGTGTGTGTGTGTATATATATATTTATCATTTTATCATTTTGTTTATATATATATGTATATATAAACAAGCACTGGGGATACAAAAAAAGACCAAAGAGATTCTGCCCTCCAAAAGCTTATAATCTAATGCAGGAGATAGCAAACAAATGCCTTTAAAGAAATTTTTACTTCTATGAGATCCAAAATTCATTATTAAAAAAATGTAATGATTAAATAAGATTCTTTAATAAAGGATTATTAAATGTTTAGGAAACATATAAGTAACACAATTATTTCTATAGAAAGGATTACAGTACATAACTATCAGTATCTCTCCTAAGCCCTACTTTGACTCAAGTCTGCCTTAATTCAAGGTGGATCTTCTAACATTTTATCTAGGGAGGAGAGGTAGAAAGTAAGAGAATGAAGAGAGCATTGCCAAGCCTCTGCTACTTTGCTCAGCTACAGTTAGAACAGATCCAGATCAGAAGTAAGGTTGGCACGGAGGTTCAGGTTTCTTAGTCTACCTGAAGAAAAGGGAAGAAAATTATGAGCAGAGTTTCTAGATTTCTTATTACTTACTGGCAGTTGTGAAAGAGAAGAGGTAACAGTTCTCCCACTATCTTAGAAGCCCACTGTTTGCAGTGTAGCAGGTAGAAAACAAATTGAAGGGCCAAGATGGTAAAACTTTTGCCTACTGTAATCAAACTAGATTCCATGATCAGTGATATGATTATTGTCCTCCTTTAGGATCCTGTCAGCAGAAGTCACTTTGGAAATGTCTGATCCCCATAAAAGAACAGAGATCCATAGACTTGTAAATGTTAAAATGCAACCTCATTGAAGGATAGGGATTGTTTCACTTCACTTCACATTTAGCAAAATGTCACAGTACAAAACAGGTGCTAAATTGTGCTGGTTGATTGATCTCCCTCCCTAAAAGTCATAGAGCTATATCAAGTGTGAACTGCCTGTTTGTGAAAGGAAGCAGCCTCCTCTACTAATTGCCCAATGGGAATCCTTCTTGTATTGATAGGAACTAGGTCGAAAGGATTGGGATCTTCCCATTCCTATTTAAACAGAAAGTGTTATCCTTACTTTGCTAGTGACTAGGTTACTTAAATTGATAGCAAACAATGTCTCTGGAGGCAGTGAGTTTGCCCTTACCTCTCTTTAAGCGAAGCCAGAATGATTATTTCTGGAGCATGTTATAGAGAGGATTCTTATTTAGGAATGGTTGGACTACATACCTTTAAGGTGAATTCTGAGCCTTGAAGAAAGCTAACCCTTCTAAAAGGCTAAAGTAAAAGAGTAAATTCATTCCATGCTTGAGGAGCATCCACTACAGAGTCACAGGATGGGAGAGAAGTACTGTATATGATGAACAGTAAGAAAATCAGGTTGGATGGATCATCCTGTATGTAAAGGAGAATGATATAGATAGAACCCTGGGAAGGGGAGACAAGTTCAGGATGTGAAGGACTTCAAAATGCAAATGCTCCTAGAGGTTTCAGGAAATTTGTTGAGAAAGGTGATAAAGCCGGGCTTATGATTTAGGAAAAATCTTGTGGCAGTTATATGAGGGATTAAGAGAAACACCATGTAGACCAATTAGGAGATTATTACAGTAGTCCAGTTGAGAGGTGATGGATGCTAGAATTAAGGTGTGATTGTATAAATAATGAGAAGGGGCTAATGTTAGATGCACGTCAAGAAAGAAAACTTGATCAGAAAACCAATTGGTTAGGAAAGTGAAAAGTTGAGAATAACTCTAAAGTAAACAGCTTAAATGATTAGAAGGTTGGTGATGCCCTCAAAAGAAATAGAAAAGTTTGGAAGGTGGTGAATTTGAAGGGTGGGGATGAGCTCTTTTTTGGATATATTGAGATTAAAGTATCTGTGAAATATCCATTTTGAATTCCAAGAGGCATGGTGATGCAGGACTGGGCCCAAGAGAGAAACTAGGCCTGAATGTATTTGTTAATCTTGTCTACTAGATAGATAAAATATTTATTAAATTTTCTTAAGTGACAGGGACTGTGCTAAACCCTGGGAGTACAAATATAAGCAAAAATAAAAGAGCCCTTGCCTTAAGGAGACTACACTCAAAAGGTATATGATGAAATAGAGATGGAGGGTAGCATTGAAAAATACAAAGCCAGTAAGGAGAGGTGAAATGATTGGATGTTATGATCAGATAGAAGAATGTCTAATTTGAGAAGTCAAATACTTGTTGGTTAACAGTGATAATTGGTAATAATAATTCAATGTATTGTTACCATCTTCATGCATAGCTAAGGTGGATTAAAGAACTAAATCAAAGGATTTAAGGAAGCTGAGGAATTGAGAGATTAGAGAGTTTCAGAGGGCTTCTGTGTGCATGTTAAAGTTCCATTTTATAATGGCAGGAATTGAAAAAAGGTATAAGACTCTTTAGCCCAGAAGAAACCCACTATCTATGATCCTCTATATTAACAACTCAAGGACAGAATTCCTCGAGGAAGAATGGAGATTAATTGGGAGGGAATTTGGGTGGATGGGTGGGGTAGTTAGTATTTCTAAGACCAAGAGAGAGATTCCCAACTGCCTGGATTTTGGGGAAATTAAGAAAAGCTTTTGGTACTCATTGCTTCTGTTTTCTTTTTTCTCCACTTGGTTCAATATGGTGCAATGGGAAGCATGCTATATTTGTATTTGTTGGAAATTGGTTTGAGTACTGGCGCTACTGCTCACTAGTTGTTTGGACTCTGGGCAAATCATTCCAGCTCTTTGGGCATCAATTTGACTCATATTGTACTTATGTTAGATTTCATTGTATAAATGTCATCATATCTTGTGTGAATTCTGCTTATTGGTCACTGGAAATCTCACCAATGTCTTTTCCACAGATTGTTGTTCACCCATGCTTTCTCTATTCTGTACTTTGGTTCAAAAAGTCAACTTCTTAAGTATAGAATTTCACATTTGCATGTATCACTTCTCACTTGGCTTGTATTGCAGCCAGCTTTTCAATTGGACTCCTTGCTTCTAATCTCTTCACACTGATTCATTCTACAAATTAATCTTTCTTAAAGATGTCAAATTGACCTTTCTGAAGCACAAGTCTGACTGTTATTCTCTTGCTTAGAAACCCTCAAGTGGTTAGATAAAATAAAGTCTTTTGGCATGTAAAATTCTTCATAATCTGCTTCCTGCTTTTCCAGATTAATTTCACTTTACTCCACTTGAATCAGTCTAAGAAACAAACTGACTTATGCTCTAATAATTAGACAGACTTACTAATAAATATTTAACAAATACATTCAGATTTAGCTTCTTTCCTGAGCTCTAGTCCTGCATTACCAGGCTACCTCTTGGTACATTTTGAAATGGACATTAAATATCAACATGTTCTAAACTGAGCTCATTTTCCCCATCCCCCAAATTACCCCCTTCCAAACTTTTTTGGCCTGACTTCCAAAGGGATTTATGACACAAGAAATGTTTTAAGAACCTTTGCCATAGCAGAACTTAAACTCTTGAGGGCAGAAAAGTTTAAAAAAAAAAATTTTTTTTTTTTAATCCTACCATTGGGATAGTACAATATTTCGAACATATTAGATGCTTAATAAGTGTTTGATGGATTAAAGAAAGTAGAGTGGATGAAATTCTTTGCTCTTGGGAAAGCCATACTTCCTCTGATTTCTATTCCCTATTCTAAGTATTCACTAATCATCTCTTTAATAATATAGTGTGAAATTTCATTAGGATTGTACATTTGCTGGTTTATATATTATTAATATTTTCTCCTTCCCCCCTTTTTTGAAATTGAAATATTTACCATTTTCTTATTGTCCAGGATGTTTTGATAATCACTGAACATTTAGTTGAATTTACATTTAGATAGAATAGTACTTAATACAGTATGTGCCAGGCCCTGTGCTAAGTACTGGGGATAAAAATATAAGAAAGACAACTGTTTTCAAAGAGGAGTTGTAAGAAAGGGTTTGTGTGGGGGGCAATAGTCTGACATAGAGCAACCAGGGAGAAGATAGGGAAGTGGTATGGAGGCTTGGGCCCTTGAAGAAAAAAAAAAATTCATGGAACCACGAACAGAATCTTATTAGGTTGAGAAAAAGTGGAGATGAGAGTCTGAATAGAAATATTTTGGTCTCTATTAGGTTAGGAAGTGGAATGCTTCTTTTAGTATCCTGGTATTTACTTATTCAGCTGGCATTAATTAAGCTATGTGCCAATCTAGGGATATAGACATAAAAGCAAAATAGGCCTAGTCCTCAAGAAGCCTTTCTTTTCCTGAGGAAACTTACATGTGTACACACAAATACACAAATGTATATGAGGTAATAATAATGAGGGAAAGGAAAGGGGGAACCCCATTTCTCGGCACATAGATAATAAGATAATCCCATGAGACGCAGTGTCCCCTGTAAATGAATTTACAGGCCCGAAAACCTAGATTTATAAATAAAAGGTTTTTTGTAGAAATTTGGAAGTAAAGCTCAGTTACAAAGACGCCAGGGCCAGAGGTGGCCGCTGGGCGGGCAGGAACCCCTCCATGGCTGGAAGGATACCATGTGTTGGCAGGGAGGGCTCTTGCAAAAAGAGCACTCTGGCTCGTTTCTTTTATACCTAGAAGATGATGGGGGGTACCCCTAAATTCTTAGCGGGCTTTTCATTAGCTCAGATCAAGTGAGGGCTGGGGGAAACTGAGCTGATAGTGGGGCTGGGCCCGGATATTCAAAGGGTGCCTTTGACCAGGATTTGTGAATCAAGGTCAGCCATGGGTTGGGCAATTAGAAAGGAATCTTAAAGGGACCTCAATCCCTGTCAATAAGAGGCCATACTTTAGTTGGGCTTTTAAAGGAAGGTCACTTCCTAAGAGGGGGAGAAGAAGAGTGAATGAATATGTTCAGGTTGGGTGCAACCTGTGCAAAATCATAGTTTGTCTCATACACAGGAAGAAAGGATAGATGACCTTGTCTTGTGACTTAAACTCTTTAAGAGCAGCTAGGTATTCTCTCGCTTCTTATTGATCTTTGCTTTTTAAACTTTTTAAAAAATAGTTTTTGTTTCCTTTCAATTTCAAGGTTCTTCTTTACAGTGAACATTATTTTTGTTATTGTATTAGGTGTTTTAGTAATCTGATCAAAAATTAAAATGAAATAGTAACCTCTCTTACTTTAAAGAGTAAAAAACCAAGACCTACTAGCTATTTAGTAACAGCTGTTAAGGGTAGCTCTAGTTAATTACCAGAAAAGTATCTCAGGTTAGGATTTGGCAATCTCTGCTATGTATATTAAAATGTTGCTCTGTTGGCCATCGACACCCAGAGAGAGAACCATGGGAACAGAGTGTGGAACACAATATAGCATTCTCATTCTCTCTGTTATTATTTGCTTGTATTTTGTTTTGTTTCTCAGTTTATCTTTTTTCTTCCTTCTTGATCTGATTTTTCTTGTGCAACAAGATAACTGTATACATTTACTAGCTCTAACATGATTTTAACATATATTGGATTACCTGCCATAGGGGAGGGAATGGAGAGAAGGAAGGGAAAATTTGGAACAAAAGGTTATACAAGGGTCACTGTTGGAAAAATTACCCATGCATATGCTTTGTAAATAAAATGCTTTTTAAAAAAAAAGTTCTGCTGGGCTATTTGAAGTATCTCAATTTCTGGTTTTCTTTTTTCTATCATGCTTATGTCACATTTCTACTGTTTTTTTTTTTTTTTTTTTTTTTTTTTTACTTTTGTGTATGTGCCCAGGTTTTCTCCCAGGATGTTTTAAATTCATCCTTGCTACTTCCCTGATTGTACTGGTAGAAAAGGGAACTTAAATTACCAGCAGGCTATGTCCTATCTGCATAAATTCTTTCAGACTGACTTAGCAACTAAAAAGGTTCTGCTTTAAGCATTCTAAAAGGGAGCACTTAATAAATACTTACTCATTGTTACATTCACTGAAAGCTAGCAATACCAGAATAAAATAGATATAATTTATATTGAAACCAAGCTAAGAAATGGAAAAGTAACACTAAGAGACTAGAATATATTGGAGATAATATGATTTGTTGTGAAAAATGAGTTTAATTATGAATTGAGTGATCTGGATTTGGCTAGTAGTATGCAGCACTGCTTTGGGCATCTATAAAATAAGGTAGAGTCAATTAGAGAAAGCCCTTTCTAGCTCTGCCTTTTGTGAATCTACAGTACTTTGCTTTAGGAATGGGTGAATGCTTAATTTGTTCTGTAGTACAGGGTAGGCCCATGACACTATATGATTTCTATTTTATGTCAAATTGGGGTTCCTTACTGTCTTATCTTACATGTATAACAGATTCCTAAAGTAATCATTTTCTGATTATAGAATAGCTCAGTGTCATTTTAAGTGCCATCCTATTTATACTTTGTGCCAGAATCTGCAACCTATCTGCATGAAAAGCAAAAGAAATGCGAAATAAAATTAAGTTAGAGCAGAATTCTTGCATATTGAAGTTGTGATTCTGCTTAGAATAGAAATTTGGGATTGAAGTTTGAGATTCTGGTAAGGTTGTATAATAAAAGTTAAGGTGAATTTGCAAGATGCCACTTAATGATTTTTGAATTAACTTAAAGAAACCCCTTGGCCTTTTAATAGCAGCTATTCATGAAGTGTATGTTAGGAAAGAAAAAGTCCTAGTTAATTATTAGTTGAAATTGAAGAATAGATTTCTCCTTTTTAAAATCCTCTAAGTTCTACTCCTCATAACTATTGAGAAAAAACTTTTGTTCTCTATTAGGGTTCAAATCTGCATAATCTTTAATTAATATATGTAAATATATTAAGATTCATAAATATTATTACTTGGAAGGAGATTAAAATAGCAATTGTCTGTATTAATTGAAATCCTTTCTCCCCATAAGAGGTAAATTTCATAATATTCAGAAACAACAACAAAAAAACATTCCTCGGTGAAGATTAAGCCAAGATTCAAAGTTTGGTTGTCAATTCCTTGATTTATCAAACATAATAGTAATAACTTAATGTCAGGTGTTCCTTGTAGAATCATTTCCCTAATCCAGTCAAGGTATAAAAAAAAGAATCCTATTTTTATCTGAATTAATCGAAAGAGTTTTTGCCTTTCCCTGTCACCAACTTCATTCTACCTTCAGGAAGATCAGAGGTCTGATCTGAAATTTAGTTTCTCTGGCATTTGACTAAATATTTAAAATATCCATTTCATTCATTTAGATAAATGATAGATGCTTTATTTGCCAGGTAAAGACTTTAGACTAAAATACTAATGTAACATGCTCTGTTAAAAATAATTGATTTGTTATGAAGCCTGAGGGTAATGATGCCCCTTAAGATGCCCGTGGTTCTTTACTTTATGGTTTTAGAAAGTTTATTTTAATTTTGCTTTATTTTAGTTTCTAAAGCTCTCCCTCTCCCCCCCTAGAAGGTTAGAAAAATTAAATCCATTACAAATATGTATAATCATGCAAAACAAAAAGTGAAGCATTAAAAAGCCTTGTGATGAGGGTGAAAGAGAAAAGAAAATCTGTCTTGAAGCTTAATATTAAAAAAAACTAAAAATCATGATAAATATCCCATCACTTCCTGGCAAATAGTGGCAGAAGAAATGGAAGAATGTCAGATTTTATATTCTTGGGCTCAAAGATCATTGCAAATGGAAACTTGTCATGAAATGAAAAGATCCTTGGAAAGAAAACTATGGAAGCAGGTAGGTGGTACATTAGATAAAGTACCAGCCCTAAAGTTAGGAGGACCTGAGTTCAGTTGTGGCCTCAGATACTTAACACTTCCTAGAGGTGTGTTCCTAGGCAAGTCACTTAACCCCAATTGCCTCAACAAAAAAACAACAACAAACAAACAAACAAACAAAAACACTATGGCAAATCTGGACATTATACTAAAAAACAAAAAACAAAACAGAGACATCTTCTTGCCAACAAAGGTCTGTATGTTCATGCAGCTGTGTGAGAGAAAAGCTGAGTGTCACAGAATTGATGCTTTTGAATTATGCTGTAGAAGACTTTTGAGAAATCCCTTGATTAGTAAGTAGATCAAATCAGTCAATACTTAAAGAAATTAATTCAGGCTATTCACTAGAAGGTCAAATACTGAAGCTGAATTTTAAATACTTCAGCCACCTAATGACTAGTTATGACTTATTGGAAAAGATCCTAATATTAGGAAAGATTGAAGACAAAAGAAAAGGGGCTGCAAAAGATGACATGGATAGATAGTATCATGGAAGCAACAAATGAGCTTGGAGATACTTAGGGAGATAGGAAAAGGATAAAGGGCCTGCTGTATTTTGGTCCAAAGAGTCATGAAGAATTGGGAATGATTGAATGAATGCAAAATGTATTTCTATGTTAGTCATATCCAAAAGGAAGGAAGGAAGAAAAACTAGAAAAAGAAATGTTTTACTTTGTCTTCTGAGTCCATCAGCTTTTTATTTGAAGGTAGATAACGTTTCATAGTAAGTCCTTTGGAATTGTTGTTGGTCATTGTGTTGAACATAGTACTTAAATCTTTCAAAGTTGATTATGATTACATTATTATTGTAATTGTATAACTTGTTCTCCTGGGTTTTGCATCATTTTATGCAAATCTTTCAGATTTCTATGGAGCCATTACTGAGGTTATTTTAGAGGAAAAGTTCTGAGTATAGATACTCTGAGGCCATAGGAAATTTTTTTTTAATTTAAAAGCTTTTTATTTTCAAAACATATGCACAGATAATTTTTCAACATTGATCCTTGCATAGCCTTGTGTTTCAGATTTTCCCCTCCTTCTTCCCACCCCCTCTCCTAGATGCAAGCAATCCAATATATGTTACACATGTCATAATATGTTAAATGCAATATGTGTAAACATATTTATACAATTCTCTTACTGCACAAGAAAAATCAGATCAAAAAGGAAAGTAAATAAGAAAACAAAATGCAAGCGAACAACAAAAAAGCATGAGAATGTTATGTTGTGATCCACATTCAGTTCTCACAGTCCTCTCTCTGAATGTAGATGGCTCTTTTCATCACAAAATTATTGGAACTGGCATCAATCATCTCATTGTTGGAAAGAGTCACGTTCATCAGAATTAATTGTCCTAACACTGAGAAGTGAATGTAAATTGTTAGCACTACTGTCTATTTACCTAGGTTACTTATACCTTCGGAATCTAATACTTAATGTGCAACAAGAAAATGGTATTTACACACATATATTGTATCTAGGTTATATTGTAACGTATGTAAAATGTATGGGATTGCCTGTCATCAAGGAGAGGGAGGGGGGGATAATTTGGAAAAATGAATACAAGGGTTAATATTATAAAAAAAATTACTCATGCATATATACTGTGGAAAAAAATTCTAAATAAAATAAAGGAAAAAAAAAAAAGAATTGTGCTATAATATTGTTGTTGCCATACAATGATCTCCTGGTTCTGCTCATAAGTTCATGTAAGTCTCTCCAGGTCTCTCTAAAAATCATCCTCCTGATCGTTTCTTATAAATAACAATATTTCACAATATTCATATACCATAACTTATTCAGCCATTCTCCATCTGATGGGCATCCACTCAGTTTCCACTTTCTGCCCACAAACATTTTTGCACATGTTGGTCCCTTTCCTTCCTTTAAGATCTCTTTGGGTTATAGGTCCAATAGAAACACAGCTGGGTCAAAGGGCATGTATGCACAGTTTGACAACTTTTTGAGCATAGTTCCAAATTGCTCTCCAGAATGTCTGGATCCTTTCATAGTTCCATCAACAATGTATCAGTGTCCCAGTTTTCTCACATATTTCCTCCAACATTCATCATTATCCTTTCCATAGGATTTCCATAGGAAATTCTTAATTTAGGCAGCGGTTGCATTCACTGATGAATTTTAGTTTTATTTCTTTCTCTAGTTAACCCCTTTGTGATTGAGGCAAAATTCATTGTACCAGAAACATTTGGGAAGGAAATAGCCCAGTCATTACATTATAAAGTCTTTTGGTGGATTGGGATAGGGAAGACCTTTTCTTGGGATTTCTCTAGTCTGCATCCTTCTCTTCAAGATGCTTTTAGAACCAGTGACTCTCTTCATTCTGTCCCTTCTCCACTATAACTTATTTCTCAGAGGCAGATAGATGGTTGTGATTAGCCATGGAGTTGGCAATTCCTGGATTCAAATCTGGCCTCAGATATTTACTTATTGTTTGACCCTGGGCAGCTCACTTAACTTCTCTTTGTCTTGGTTTCCTTCATGATAACAAAAGAATGATAATAACACTTGGTTTTGTCAGGATCAAATGGAATATTTGTAAAGCATCTGGCATGTAATAGGCATTTAATAAATGCCCTTCCCGTTCCTTTTTCCCTTTGCTCTTTGCTTGCTTCATTCTCAGGAATCTAGAAATTCAGAATCCCCTTTTATGAAAATCTTTGGGATGTATGTTGTATTCAACTTATACTTTAACATATTTAACATATGAAGAGGTGGGGGGAAGTAGGGGAAAAGTTGAAACAAAAAGTTTTGCAATTGTCAATGCTGGAAAATTACCTATGCATAAAATTTTTGTAAAAATTAATAAATTAATTTTTAAAAATCCCCAATGATTAGAGAAATGCAAATTAAGACAACTCTAAGATACCACTATATACCTGTCAGATTGGCTAGAGTGACAGGGAAAGATAATGCAGAATATTGGAGGGGATGTGGGAAAACTGGGACATTGTTGGTGGAATTGCCAATACATCCAGCCATTCTGGAGAGCAATTTGGAACTATGCTCAAAAAGTTATCAAACTGTGTATACCCTTTGATCCAGAATCGTTACTACTGGGCTTATAACCCAAAGAGATCTTAAAGAAGGGAAAGGGACCTGTATGTGCAAGAATGTTTGTGGCAGCCCTCTTTGTAGTGGACAGAAACTGGAAACTGAGTGGATGCCCATCAATTGGAGAATGGTTCAATAAATTGTGGTATATGAATATTATGGAATATTATTGTTCTGCAAGAAATGACCAGCAGCATGAGTTCAGAAAGAAAGGCCTGGAGAAACTTACATGAACTGATGCTGAATGAAATAAACAGGACCAGAAGATCATTATATACTTCAACAACAATACTATATGATGATCAATTCTGATGGACGTGGCCCTTTTCAACAATGAGATGAACCAAATCAGTTCCAATAGAGCAGTAATGAAGTGAACCAGCTACACCTAGGGAAAGAGCTTTGGGAGATGACTATGAACCACTATATAGAATTCCCAGTCCCCTCTATTTTTGTCCGCCTGCAATTTTGCAATTGTCATTGCTGAAAAACTACCCATGCATATATATCTTGTAAAGAAAAAGTTATATTAAAAAAAAAACCTCAATAATCTTTGATGGTTTCCTTCTTACCTTTCCAGTCTTACTCCTAGCACCACCATGTTCTCCCTCTACCTTTCTGAGAAGTGTCCTTCTTCATCTCTGTTCCTAAATTTCAAATCTCAATTAAAATCCCACCTTTTGCAAGAAACCTTTCCTGATCCCCCTTAATGCTAGTGGCAATTATCTTCAGGTTATCTTGTTTGTATAACATTAGATTGTAAGTTTCTTGAGAGCAGACTGTTCCTCCCCCCCTTATTTTTAGAGCTTAACACAATGCCTGGAATGTGATAGACATTGAATAAATGCTTGCTGATTGACACCCCCCCACACACACATGCTGTAGATCTCTTTGGGGATCCAATACGAACTCCTATGTTATTTAAAGCTGTTTACAAAAGGGCCCTTCTTATCTTCTAGTCTTTTTTTCCATCACTTCTTTCTATGTAGTCTACTACCTTTGAAGCTTGTTACTTATATATCACTCCTTCTCCTGTATACTTTCCTTTGCTCTGAAATACTCCCATCTCCTCACCTTGATTAATCCCTGACTCTCTTTGACTCCACTCAAGTGCCACCAAATAAAGACCTTTCCTAATTCTCTCATCTATTAGTGTTTTCCTCCAAGATAACTTTCTATTTTATATTTATCTTCTACATGCTGATTTGTGTATGTGGCATCTCCTTCCTTAAAATATAAGCTCCTAGAGTATGAGCTGTTATTGCTTTTTTCTTTGTATCCCTGGTGCTTCATAGTACCTGGCATTGAATTTAAGCTTGTTTGATATCACTATATATTTTTTCTATTATTACCTATTTTAATTAAAATTAAATTTTCATTGTTAAATAAAAAAGCATTTATTGAAGATATTTTTGTGTGGTGATGTTAATATTATACTAGTCAGATTAAACTGATGCTGTCCATGAATTTTATTACATGTGTAAAAGTGATAATCTCTCCTGTAATTGTAGTTGAAAAATAATCAGCTAGATAAGCAAACATGAGTATTTATGAGAGGCATTTAAAAAATGTTTACTATCCTTGGTTCCTAGGTTTTTTGGTACTTCAAAACTTTGAGGTTGAGATTAATATTAAGTGGAAGTAGTATCTTCCCTTTTTTTGTTGTTCTGGTATTCTGGTGATGTATATCAGATACATTATGTGTACCTTTCTTACAGTGAATCTCTTTTCCATATTTATTCTTGGTCTATAGTTTGATTCTTCAAATTATTATTTATTTTGGCATTCTTTTATTCCTATAATTCTTCTGGCTGTATTAACATCTCTTTATATGCCTCTTTTGAATAATTCTTTTCAGAGCATTGCTTCTCAGAAATTAAGGGTCCCAAGTAATTCACTTGCTACTTTTGTCTCTGTCTCTGTCTCCCTGTTACTGCTCATATATGTACACTATAAAATATTAATATACACATATATACATACATTCTTATGTATTAATACATCTCTCTGCCTATGAATATATGTACATATGTATGTATTATTTTCATAATGCATGTTTATTCCCCCACAGAAGTGTTACCCCACCATCTTATTGTAATTTGGAAGTGACCCTGGGTTCTTGAAGGCTATATTAACAAAAAACAAACTGTAAAGTTCTGTTATCCTGGAAAGATATCAGATTTGTCTATTGACATGTTATATTTTTACATCAGCTTTATTAAGAATGAGAAGTTCTTCAGCAGTATGCTTGGCTAAGGGCGATAAGTTTTTGGCTTTGGCAACCATGAAAAAAAAAACTGTTTACAATAGTTGTATGATTCCCTTCGACTGTTTTAGGGAAAGTGGTGGGGAAAAGGAGAGTGAATGCAAAGAATCATAGTAACTGTTGGCATTCGATCAGTGAGATCCTTGTCTACTGTTCAAGAATTTGGTGTGGTACTGAGAGAACTGAATTATTCAGTCTTAATGTTATTGATATAAATGAAACCAGAAACAAATGAAAGTTGCAGCTCAATAAAAGATTCTGTAATAAATTACTAATGGAGATAAAATTATTCATGTGGTTTTTGGCATTGTATTCAAAGGCTACAAGAAACATAATTTTGTGGGATGGTTGATTTTCTGACCTTTCATTGTTTAGTTTAGACATTAAAAAAAGAAGATTGTTATGAAGGTAATTTTGAAGCTTATGCACCAACATCTATTGCAAAGAACTGTATCATAAAGATAATAGTGGAGGGTGGTGAAAAATATTAGAAAATGTAATTAAGGATAAGAAACTAAGCCTGAAACTTGTAAATTACACAGAAGCATAGTATCTAAATTTCAAAAATAGTGAGAAGCAGCAAGAAGATAACTTTTTATAGTGAGAAGGTATGGATACAATCAAAAGAGCTCCAAATGACAAGTTATCAATGTTGAAAAATTGCAACATAAAGGAGCAAGGATCAATTTAGGGTGTCACTTTTATCTACAGAAGTTTAACCAACGTAAAGTAGTCACCAAGATGAGGAGGGTAAAAAAGTATAGCAACCCCTCACTCTGCAAATACTTGAACTCTTCACCAAGCAGAGTAGTTATGTCTGATAAGGAAAAAACTATTTCGAAGATTAACACAGTAATAAAATCTTATGGAAGAAGAAAATTGTAAGAGTATGAAAAGTATTTCTTCATAGGAGTAAGAAATAAACAGAGGAATTCCTGGGAAACTTAGCATAAAGCCTTATTAATATTGGTCATTCTAAGAGTACATAAGAATTAAACTTTTAGAGGATAATAGTGAAAATGGAAAAGATATCTACATTTCTATAACAAGCTTTTTTTTCACTGCTAATGAAATTAATTGTATTTTTACTGTGACTTTTTTGCTTCTAGTACTTAGCACAAAATGCGGCACTTAATAAATGCTTATTGATAGGTTTATTGAATTTCATCTCTTCTGTGTTTCCCAGCTTGAAATAGTGTTAAAGAACACAAAGATTGGTAGAAGACCAAAACCAAACTAATTATGGCCTCTATCTTAGCCCATGGTCCCTTGAGCCTACTTACTGTCATCCCCAGAACTAGGTATCCAAAACCTCTGTCTTGACTCCAGAGCCCTTCAGGGACCTTGTGTTGTCCCCAGATCTAGATATCCAGACCTCTTATCTTGATCCCAGGGATTTTTTTTTATTATTATTATTATTTTTTTTTATTTTTGTATTCATTTTTCCAAATTACCCCCCCTCCCTCTATTCCCTCCCCCCGATGACAGGCAATCCCATACATTTTACATGTGTTACAATATAGTCTAGGTACAATACATGTGTGTGAATATCATTTTCTTGTTGCACAATAAACATTAGAATCCGAAGGTACATGCAACCTGGATCCCAGGGATTTCTCCACTATTCTGGAAGCTGTTATCTCACTTCCCTAGTCAAGTTGCCAGTTCCTGTGTATTGGACCTATCACACAGTAGATTACAATTTCACCACCTGCTATGAAGTTGATCCTTAAGGGAAGCTTTTGAACAGCTTAATCATTTTCCTAACTCTGTGGACCTCTTTCTTGCCACTGAGGGATTGCGCATTTTCAACTTTGTCATGCTTTCCCTGTCTCAGTGATTCTGAACTGTTATCCTTATGTTGTATAAACTCAATTTCTCACCCCACTCTTCCTAATCCCTTCCTTCCATTCCAGCCACCTTGGAAGTCATCAAATAGAACAATTGTTCTGCAAAAACAAACCTTATGTTGTCTTACCTTTCAGCATTAAGAACACTTTCCAACTTGAACTTATTTTCCATTTATGTTGCTTTTCTTTTATTTGGAATATTTTGAAATGATTTCCTTGGCAGTAGTGGCCAGTCATTAAGTATTTTTGATGAGAGACTAGCTGATATGCCAGTGGTAAAAGAGAAGGAAAACAAATCACAAAGAATCTGAAGAGATATTTTCTTTACAAAAGTTTGTTTATATATGTAACATTGTTGAGACTACTGAGTAGATTAATAATTATCCTTGGAATCTGAAAGACTTGTTTGAATATTGCCTCAACCACTTAATAACTCTGTGATCCAAGGCAAGTCATTTAACTACTTAACTACTGTATGCCTTAGTTTTTGTTATCTACAACATGGAAATGATAATAATAGTACCTGCTTCCCAGGGTTGTTCTTAGGATCATATTAGATAATGCTTGTAAAGCATTTTGCAAACATTAAAGTATTGCACAAATGCTATTAAAACAAAACTATGTCGAATTGTACTTTTAAGTGTATTTATATCAGGGATAGCCTCCTCTTATCATATGACCTGGAAGTTATCAGTCAGCTCCTGGATGAGCAGTGATCCCTAGCTTTATCAGTTTGCTGGGATGGAATCAGTGCCAAGTACTTTACCTTTGCCACACAAGCTGACATTTTGTACCTCTTCTTTAGTTAGAAGTTCTAAAGAGGGATTGATTTCAACTTGAGGTAGGGTCAGGCTTCAGCATTGGTTGATAATGGCACTATAGAAGTGTTTAGCCCATCTATCTAGGATCATGTCCTTATTACTGATCAATCTGGCTCCACTCATGTTAAGTAGTTGAGATTAATCAAAGATCTTTGAACCTTAAATAACCTTCAGGACAGGTTGCTCAGTTATAATCCTGAGGGATGGGTTCTGTCTTAATTGTTGCCAGCAAGGTTCTTGCTGTCCTTAATTAATTGATCTTTCACCTGAAAGGTGACTCTGCCTGACAGCTAGCACTGATTAGAAAGAACTAAGGAACAGATAACAAGATATTTGTTGCTCCTGAATTCCAGGAGAAATAACAGGAGCTAAACAGATGTCTGTACACAGTATTCATTGATCTGATCAAGGCCTTTGATACTGTCAGTCATGAGAGCTTGTAGAATATTGTGGCAGATTTTGCTTTCAGAAATTCATCAACATTGTATGCCTTTCCTGATGGTACACTTGCATGGGTGCTAGATAATGGATGATCTCACTCATTCCCAATTATCAGTGGAGTAAAATAGGGCTATATACTTGTTCCCAATGAATTTTAGCATGATGTTTTCCATGATGTAATCAGATGCCTTCAATTAAGATGAAAAATGGCATCCAGTTCAGCTACTACACTGATGGTAAACTATTTAACTTGAAAAGCTACAAGGCCGTGACTAAAGTGGAGGAAGAGTTGAATTTTTTTGTTCATAGATGATTTTGTTCTCAATGCAGCCTCTGAAACTGAGATACAACAGAATGTGGATTGATTATCTATTTCTTGTGCTAATTTGGTCCTGACAAAAAACTACTTGGTTTTCTACCAGCCAGCACTGCCCCATTCATGTGTGGAATAATCAATTAGAGCAAGTGGAGAAATTTTGACTATTGTGGATAGTTCACTTACCTTAGCAGGATACTTTCCAGCAATGTCCATGTAGGTGATGAAGTTGATGCATTCATTGCCAGAGTTAGCTCAGCATTTGGGAGACTCTGAAAAAAAGTGTGGGAGAGGAAAGGTATTAGGCTGCACACCAAACTGAAGTTCTACAAAGCCGTTGTGCCAGCTTCATTGTATGCCTGTGAAACCTCAGGCGATCTACCACTGTCATTCCAGAAAATTGAACTGTTTACATTTGAATTTTCTTTTTTTTCTTTTTTTTTTTGTATATTAGTATTTTTAAATATAATTTAATTTTTATTTTATTTTATAATTATAACTTTTTTTTTGACAGTACATATGCATGGGTAATTTTTTACAACATTATCCCTTGCACTTACTTCTATTTAGATTTTTTCCCTTCCTCCCCCAACCCCCTCCCCCAGATGGCAGGCAGTCTTATACATGTTAAATATATTACAGTATATTCTAGATACAATATATATGTGTGGAACCGAATTTTTTGTTGCACAGGAAGAATTGGATTCAGAAGGTAAAAATAACAACTTACACTCATTTCCCAGTGTTCCTTTTCTGGATGTAGCTGATTCTGTCCATCATTAATCAATTGGAATTGGATTAGCTCTTCTCTATGTTGAAGATAGCCACTTCCATCAGAATACATCCTCATACAGTATCATTGTTGAAGTGTATAATGATCTTCTGGTTTTGATCGTTTCACTTAGCATCAGTTGATGTAAGTCTCTCCAAGCCTCTCTGTATTTCTCCTATTGGTCAATCAGACTGGGCGCAGACTGAGGACAGGCAAAGTACGATCTCTGCCATTTCTGCGAAAAGACTTTTTCCCCAGTGTGGATACTCCGTCTTGGCAGCAAGCCTGGTGCAGCAGAGAGGGTGTAAACACCGGAGGTGAAGATTAAAACCCCAGAAAACCAGCGTCTCTCAGAACCCGGCCACCCCTAACCCCCACCTGGACTGACTCAGTGCGTTCTCAGAGCCTCAGAGTGCAGACTCAGTACAGTCATTGCTGTTCTGTTAGTGGCTCTCTGCTGCCCTACCCCCAATCTGTAGAGGAAGCCCATTAATACCATCCAGCCCCATCCCGCGCAAAACAGACCAATTGTTTCTCTTGTCAGTTTGTTTTCTTTGATTCCTAGTCTGACAAAATGAACAAAAAATTCAAAAGGGCTCTAACCATTGACAGCTTCTGTGTGGAGAGGGAGCAGACTTCAAATGCTGAGGAGACTAGGAACAGACTGTCCCCAGATGTATCCCCTGGGAGGGATATAAGCTGCTCCTCAATACAAAAGAATCTCATAGAGGAAATCAAAAAGGCTCTCACAAGAGAGCTGGAAGAGAAATGGGAAAAGGAAAGGGACGCTTGGCAAGAGAGCCTCGAGAAGTCATCCCATGCATTCAAAGACAGAGTGGATAAAAAAAAAAAAAATCAAATCATTGAGAAACAAGATAAGTGAGCTGGGAAAAGGAGGGAGGGAGGGAGGGGGGGGGGAAGAGAGAGAGAGAGAGAGAGAGAGAGAGAGAGAGAGAGAGAGAGAGAGATGAGAGAGAGAGAAACGTGTATAAGAAATTAATGTCATATAGTTTTATTAATTTTCTTACAGAAATAACATTCCAAGAAGTTCATTACTTTGTACATTGACTTTTGAGAAGTGAATATTCCTTAAATATTTTTGATATCGTTGTGTTTTAAATATATCACACTTGAATAGTTTGTCTTCATATGGTACTTATATTCATTGATATTGATTAAAGAATAATAGGAATTTGAGCCAAGTTTAAAAGATTTCATTTTTTCAGTTATTTCTGATGATTTGTTTTAGACTTTGAAGAAAGTTTCATATTTCCATTAATGTTGTGGTAGCAGTTTAGGTTTTCTCGGGTACTATTGTGATGAAATAATTTTTTTTCTCAATAGTATTTTATTTTTCCAGTTACATATACAGATAGTTTTCAACATTCATTTTTGTAAGATTGTGAGTTCCAAATTTTTTTCTTCTTCCCCAAGATATAGTAGACAATCTGATATAGGATATACATGTATAGTCCTTTTAAACATATTTACGTATTTGTTATGTTATAAAATAAAGATCAGAACAAAAGAGAGGAAACCATGGGAAAGAAAAAGCAAACAAACATGCAAAAAAGATGAAAATAGTGTGTTTCAACCCACATTTGGTCTCCATAGTTCTCCCTTTGGATATGGGCAACATTTTCCATCCCAAGTCTATTAGAGTTGTTTTAGATCACCACATTGCTGAGAAGAGCTAAATCACATAATTTTGCTATTGCTGTGTACAATGTTCTCTTGGTTCTGTTCATTTCACCTAGCAATCAGTTCATGTAAGTGGATTTGCAGAATGATTTTCATTCATTATTTTACTTGAGCCTCATAAATGCCCTATGTGCATCCCCACAATCAGTTCTCCTAATTAATGAAAATCAGATCCGGAAGAAAAATTTTTTTCTTTATTGATTCCTGAATCTTTTGAAGGGTGAAATCATCATTAATGTAAATCAAGAAATTATAAGCTGATCTAATTTTTGCAAAATATTCATATACATGTCCAGATATTTCAAGTAGTTCACCAATACTGTACCTTGCCTCTGTGCAACACTTCTGTATTCTTTCCTAAACTCATTAATTTCCTATTTTTCCTTAGGTTGTTTACAGCATGATCCGATGACAAAAATCATTTGGTTTTGTGCTTATTTCTGATACACATAATATCATAAACATGAATAGAAGAGAAGAGCCTTAGAGGCCATCCAGTCTTGATGCACTCTCCATACTAAGCTTCCTCTCTGTAATTTCTAATTTTCTTCACATGAACATAACATTTTTTTATTATTACTTTTTTATTGACAACATATGCATGGGTAAATTTTTACAACATTATCCCTTGCACTCACTTCTGTTCCAGCTTTTCCCTTCAGATTATTCTCCAGAATGGTTAAATCAGTTAACAACTTCACAACAATGTTTTGCTGTCCTAGTTTCTAATGAAATATTTTTACTAAAACACACACACATCCCAAACAAATGTGATGTTAGATGTTTTGAAGCACTTGAGAAGCATGTAGAGTGCATAATTAAAGATAACTCCCAAGTTTACAGACATGAGTTAGTGGAAGAATGGTGACAAACAAGGAGAGTGATTTAATTCTTTTTTTGAACATGCCAAATTTGAGATGCCTACCAAATAATCTGTTAGAAATTGCCAAAACTGAGGATGTAGGAGGAGAGCTGAGAGATACTAAGGTTGAATATGTGGATTGTGTTAAGTCAGGTATATAGAGATGATATTGAGCTAGTGGGAGCTGATGAAGATATTAAAAGATAAGAAAAGAAGATTGCTTGTTGCTACCTATGTTATCTTGGACAAGTTATTTAATTTCTCTTTGGTTTTGGGTTCCTCCTTTATAAATGAAAGATTATACTAGACGGTGACCTTTAAGGTCTTTTCTAGCACTTTAATTTACGATACTGATTTTGATTATTACACATCATTCTATCTTTTTAATGTGACATCAGTTTTATTGGATGAAGGTAAAGAAAGTGAAGATGCGGTGGGTTGGATTAGGAAGCTGTTGTACATTAAACTTTACATTTTTCCATCAGGACATTGGAATTTGAGATTGATCAAATCATTGCACACTCCGCAAGCTATATAGTTTGAGTCTGTGTTGTGTCAGTGAGCAGAAGAGAGAAAGGATAAGATAAGGAAAGTCAAGCTGAGGCAGCTTTCCTCTCCCAAGTCAGGGCTCCTGGTTTTAGAGAACATGGAATAAGCATACTGTCCCACCTGGGGCTAAAGTAGGGGGGAACCTGTTGGAGTACTGGTTTTCTAGTATAGGGAATGGGAGGGTCAAAAAGAAATAGGAGTATGAGAGATCTCTCTCTTCATGGATGGTTTCCAAGGAGAGAGGGCATAGCTAGATATGGATCCCAGTACTCTTTTCTTCTGCTTCTTCTTTCTGCCCTTGGGCAAATGGGCACTTCAGTTGGGCTGGTACCACTGTGCCCTTGGGTGGGTATGGGTTCTTGGTTTGAGGAGCAAAGGGATCTTTTGTTTTAGAAATGGATGGCTCCTGGCTCTTGGTGGGAGGTGGCTGGCAGGATAGTTTGACCTGCTGCTGCTCAGGCTTCTGTGAGGGACATTGCTATTGCTGTTGCCGCTGGAATGACATTTTTAATTGGGGATGAGTTTAGGACAACTCCAGTATAATTGCATTAGAAACTGCTATTTCCAGGGCAGAGTAAGATGGCTTTTTCATATCTTTGTATCTTTACTGCAACCCTGTGAAGTAAGATAAATGGTAATTTTGTTTGATTGTTGAGATATTTAAAACAGAAGGTCACTAATTGATGGCAAAATTAGGCCTAGAACTCAAGTCTTCACCCTCCATGTTTTCTTCTCACTAGACTACAATAATGTAAAACTAATATAAATTTATTTGGTTTTTTTAAAGAAATTTTAAGAATTTTAAGAAAAGATGGGGGCAGCTAGGTGGCGCAGTGGATAGAGCACCAGCCTTGAATTCAGAAGGACCCAAGTTCAAAGTTGGTCTCAGACACTTAACACTTCCTAGCTGTGTGACTCTGGGCAAGTCACTTAACCCCAGCCTCAGGGGGAAAAAAAGAAAAAAGAAAAGAAACTGAAGAAAAGATGTAAAATTTATCCATCGTGCAGTTTCATACAGTTGTAATACTGCTGTTATCACATTTGAATATAATAAATTTCTAATATAGTCATATTAATGATTTTCTTTCCATAACAATTTAATAAACACATAGCCCATGTCCACAATTTCTTAAATATTTATCTCTTCCCTAATGTAGATTTTCTTGTTTCTTTATTTTCTTTTCTGATTTTCCATTTTTTAAAAGAAATTCTCAAATGTTTTATTTATTTATTTTCAAAGTATTTTGTCTTGACAACATTGCTTTTTTTTTTTTAAAGACTAATCAGGCATTAATATCTGGTATTATTATTGATTGGAAGATTTTTTTTTCATGCTGCCACATTTAAGATTTCTGTGACAAAAAAGGAATTAATTGGAGCATATAATTATGAGATGTCCTACCATCTGGCAGCAATACTTGATGCCAATTAAATCAGCAAATGACTCGATTAGATGATTTAGTAAGTTTTCAGGTCTTCCCCACTATCATTTTAGAAGAGGAGAATCCCTTTAGAATCTTCTTATACATTCTTTTTAAACCAAAGCCTCTAAAATGACTTTTAAATCTTTGCCCACAGAAGATAATCTTTTAAGAAGGACTTATATCCATCCTGACACAGTAAAATTGTCATAATCATATTTTTTAAAAAAAATTCTATCCAAGGAATTTAGTCTGTGACCAGTTTGGGGGAATTCTGATACTGTCTTTCTTTAAATTGGAGAGTAGTTGTATCTACTTGTATAAATGATGCCTAATTTAGTGTAATTGTTCTGATTTTTATGTGCACGGAACTCTTGTAATAATGAAGTTTTATATTATCTTAAGAAAAGCTATTATCAATGGCTGTTTATTTCTTTATTTTTAAGTAGCTTTTTATTTTTCTTAATAAATTTAGAGATAATTTTCAAAATTCACCTTTGCAATATCTTCTGTTCCAAATTTTTCTCCCTCCTTCCCTCTCAACCCCTTCCACAGCAAACAATCCAGTATAGGTTAAACATGTTAAGTTCTTATGAACATATTTCCATATTTGTCATGCTGTACAAGAAAAATCAAATCAAAAGGTGAAAGAAAAAAAAAACACAACAAACCAGCAAAGAAACAACAACAACAAAAAAAAGGTGAAAATATTGTGCTTTGATCCATATTCATTCTCCCTAGTTCTCTCTCTGGATACAGATGGATCTTTCCATCACAAGACTATTGAAATTTCTATTCTTTACACAAAGACTTTCCCTTCTTTTTTGAAATTGAAATATAATTTATTTTTCTTTCTGAACTCTCTGCTTTATTACAGTCAAAGTGATACGCATTTTTACACACAGCCTCTTTTTTGATGCCCACAATCAGCCTGTGAATCCTCAGAAACAGAATTTATCCTTTTTTTTTTTTTTTTTTTTTTTTTTAAATGAGAAAAATTGAGTGAAGTTTAGTGGTTTCTTAAGGTCTTACTACGTACATAAGAAAGACCTCTTGATTCCCGCCTTGTATAATGCTTTTTCTATTTCATCAGTTTGTCCCCTAAAAAATAGGAAATCATTTGATCAAGCATTTAGTAAATGCTTACCATATTGCAAGGCCTAACTTGACACTAGATAGAAAGACTTAAATAGCCCCTATCTTTAATGAGCTCACATTTTGTAGGGAGAAACCATATGTACACATATGAATATATTCCAAAATATTAAAAGTAGTAAGAGGAAAGATGCTCTCAACTAGGAATGTATAAAAATACTTCATTTGGAAATTACTGGGAGGGTATGAATTTTAGGGTTTATATGTGATCTTATAGAATGATGATGCTATTGGGAGCATCTTGGAAGTCCAGAGAAATGCAGCAGGGCAGGAAATAACAAGATGGCTATTCTGGGGGCTGTTTTAAATAGAGTATCTGTGCTTTTCCAAATCCATTTCCACCACCTGCTGCATTTGCTCCTTCACACATGCTGCTGAAGGTGAAGAAAGTCACACAACTGTTATGACTGGATCCATAACACATTTACATTACATAATTTCAACTAGTCCTTATTTGCTTCTGAGTAATCCTTTTATAAAGCCTACCCAATTAATTCACTTTAACATTCACCTCAGTATCTCTTTAAAACCTTTTCATCCCCCTTCAAACTTCCTCTGTCCTACCCTCTCAAGTAAGAACCTTGCCTCATTTTTTTTAGACAAAAAATTGAGACTTTACTGAGAATTCCATCTTTTCCCCTTCTCATCTCATCACTCAAATGCTTGCTATTACCAATTCTTCCTTCACTATGTCTCATATGAAAAGGTAGTCCTTTGGATTGCCAAAGTTACCTTTTACATACATGAGTGATCCCATCCTATCTCCTTTAGCAGATGACTTCCTTTGTCATCCTTATTCTCCCATTGTATCTTCAGTCTAATCCTTGCTATTAGCTGCTACTATTCCCTACTGCTTACCACCATGTCTATATCTCTCCATTTCTCAGAGAATTCTTACTTGATCAGTTTCTGCTAACACTTGACTTTATATATCTCTCGAGGCTTTTGTGGCCATTTCCTTGAGAAGACCATCTGCAATGGGTATTTCTACTTCTCCTCTCATTCTCTTCTTTTATACAGTTTAGTTTTTGACATTTTCAAATAAAATTACTCTCGCCAAATTTACCTGTGATTTTTTAATTGCCATATCTAATGGTCTTTTCTTAATCCCCATCATTCTTAACTTCTCTATAGCCCTATATAGCCTTTGATGCTTTTGATCACCTTTTTTTCCTTGATACTTTCTTCTCTTTAGCTTTTTAGGACACACTACTCTCCCTGAGTTCTACCTGTCTGACTGTTCCTCAGTTGTTCCTTTGATCCTGTTCCTCAGATCCTTTGCTGGATCTTCATCTAAGTCAAGCCAGTGAAGCTTGAATACCTTCTAGAGCTTTCCTCTGAACCCTCTCATCCCTCTGTTTCATTTGATGATGTCAATAGATCCCATGGATTTAACTACCATCTCTATGCTGATTATTCTCAAATCTACTTTTTCAGTTCTAGTATCTCTATTGACCTCCAGTTTGAAATTTCTAATTATCTTTTCAGATTGGATATCTAGTAGACATCTCAAACGGAATAGCTAAGGGCTATCCATTTCACCTTTGAATACACTTTTCTCTCTTCTGATACTGCCACTACTCTAGAGCAAGCCATGGTTTTATTCCTAGACTATTGCAGTTTTCTATAAGCCTCTCCTCATATAAGTCCATATATCAATTACCCACTGAAGTGTTTTTCCTAAAGAGCAGATCCACTCCATTACTTTCATTTGACATTCACAATTCTTCATAAACTTTTCTTCTCCTTAACTTTCTGATACCTCCAAGAATTCAATGGATCCAGTGACATTGGCTTCTTTCCTGTTCCTCACACAAAATACTCTTTCTTTACTCTGATCATTTTCAGTAACTGTTTTCCATGTGTAGAATGCTTTCCCTTCTCATCTCTGCCTCCTGGATTTTTTTGTTGTTTTCAAGTCTCAGCTAAAGCCCAGTTTTGTAGGAAGTGTTATCCATCCCTCTTCTATTATCTTCCATTTTGATTATTAACTGTTTCTCTTATATTGTATGTTTGTCTCCACCATTACATTTTCAGTTCTACAAAGGGTAGGGACTATCTATTGCCTTTCTTTTTATCCCCAGTGCTTAGGCACTGTTCCAAATATATAGTAGGCACTTAATAAATTCTTACTAATTTCAGTTGTCTAGAAAATGAGTATGAAAGCAGAGTGAGTCAGTAATAATTCCAAGGTTTTGAAATTGAATAAATGGTATTTTCATTAACAAAAATAGTGAAAAAAAATAATGAAGTATAGAGAGTAGGTTTTAGGAGAAAATTAATGTTTAAATTAAGGCATGATGATGTTTGCAACTGGAAATATTCTCTATGCAGATGAAACTTAGAAGACATGTCAGGAATGCAGATGCAAATTTGGAAATATTCATAGAGGAGATAAATTGAGTATGAAATTGTCAAATAAGATTAAAGAAGTGGGAAAACCTAAGAGTAGTACCATGGATAACACCTAACATTAAGGTCAGAAAATGAGTAGTCAGAAACATAGAAGAAAAGCAAGAGAGCCAGTGTAATGTTATATCTGACTTTTGTGAGAGCAGTTTTAGCAGGATCATTGGGATTGGGAGTAGATTGAGGAGTCTAGAAATTAATCTAGAAATCCTTAGAAATTAAGTGCAAATAAAATGAGAAATTGGAAGCATTGATTGTTATAATGAAAAAAAAATTGGTGGATAAATTTTTCAGGGAAGCTAGAGAAGATGGTAGCATAACTAACTGATAGACTTCTCAAATCTCCTTATTTAATCTACTTATCATTTTTTGCATATGTCATATTATCCCTATTATAAATTTGTAAGCTCCCTAGAGTTATATAGGTAATGTTTGCACCCATTTTGTATCTCTACTTATTGTCTGACTACTAGTTCCTTGGACAGTGAAGGTGTTCAGTAGGTGTTTATTGAATATAGTGATATTGCATAAGCAGAGAGTCCTCACTCAACCAGAGAATATAGAATTTTTTCTATACCTAAGGCTCATTTATAGAGGAAAAAATGAATTGAGTCTGTGGATGAGATTGTCAAGCCTCAAAATATAGAGTGAAATAATGAAACAAATGATGGTAAGAGATTAAAATGAGAGTACATAGATAGCAGAGTGAAGTAATTTCTTTTTTACCACCGTCTAATAATAAATCGGTCATTTTTTTAAAAAAAGCACAATCATATATTTTGTCCAATAAATATTTTTAAACTTGCTTTTATAAATTAATTGTAAAAAATGTTTAACTTCTAATGGGATTTGGTGGGACTTTTGGTTGGTAGGTATGTTTTTTCAATTGAAATGTAGATGAAGAAAAGGAAGGTAAGGGAGCAGGTAGGTTTGCTTGGTTTGGTAAATCTAGTTTTGAGTTTGTTTGATTTGTTTTGTTGTAGGGATTCTAGAAAAGTGAATATTTGAAGAGCTATCCAGTGAAAGAGAGATTATAGTAGTTCTTGCCCTAGTGGGCAGGTCTGGAAGAGTGTTTGGAAGCTGCAAAAAAGACAGGTTTAGTGAAGGAAATTTTCTAAACAATTTCAACTATAAAACAAAGGAATTTAACAACCAAACTAAATTGTGTTTCATTCTCTTTGAAGGACTATAAGCAAAGGTTACATAATCACTTGTAAAATGAATTGTGGAAGGGATATAGGTTGAACTAGCTGACCTGTGAAGCCTCCTTGGACTCATCTCTTGATTTTTGAATGACAGATAAAAAGAATAGATAGTACAAGTTAGGGGAATTTGATATTTTTATAATAATTTCTTGAGGTTGGGCTTGCCCATGTAAGTATAATGTTGCCCATTTGATTCTTGGTTTATATATAAAATTTATTCTATGAAAGTTTTTTTTTAATCTTATAATTCTAATTTTATTTAAATGTTTGGTTTTAGTAGTCATATTTTTAAATATTAGGTTAAATAATAAACTCAAATGTATATCCATGAACATTATTGTTATGTGAAACATGAAAGGTAATGCTACAGGCAATATTAGAGAGGTCAGTTATAAACTTAAGCCCTTTTTGAGACTATCTCTAAATCTATGTTTTCTCTTTTAGTATCAGATTATAAATACTTTTAACAAACTTTTTATGATTCTACTATATATGTGCATAAGAGACATATGCATATAAATGGCTTAAGTTTTGTCTAATAAGAAATAATAAGAGCCAGCATTTATATAGTGCTTTAAGGTTTTTGCAAAGTACTTTACAAATATTATCTAATTAGATCCTCAAAAAACCTTGGGTGGTAGATGCTATTATTATCTCTATTTTATAGATGAGGAAACTAAGGCTGACAAATTAAAGCCAGGGACAAGCACTAGTAAATATCTGAGGCCAGATTTTAATTCACTAAACAGAGAAATTTGTTTTATTCTTATATTTGATAGTGTTGCAAAACTTTCATGCTGTTAAACTATAATAGATTCTTGGGAGAAAAAAAAATCTTCAAAATTACTATAACCTTTGGTTGAACATGTTGAACAGCAATGATGAGACAAGGCACTATGCTAAGATCTAGAAGCAAAGGGAAAAATATTTCCTTCTTCCAGTGGAGCTTATATTCTAATGGAAGAGCACACACACACACACACACACACACACACACACACACACACACACACACAGAAGAAGAAGAAGCAAAGAGGATGAGGATGCAGAATTATCCATACTGTACCCTAGGTGTCAAAATTTTTAAAGTCAGAAACAGATCCTGAAGGAGAATGAAGCCTAATTTGCCAAAGGGATGTTAGGTTGAGAAAATTGTACGAAGTTCCAACAAACATTAGCTAGAAGAAGCGAAAAGAATTTGATTTTGGGGCTCAGTTGTGCCATTAGCTATTTTAACAGATTATTTATCCTTTTTAAATTTCAGTTCCTTTATTTTTCAAATGGAGATAATAATACTTGTATTATTAATCTCATAAAATTATGTTAGATGAGGGAAATACATATAATATACTTATTGTTTGGTTAAGAGCACTGAATTCATTTTTATTATTATGAAATTGTAGCCCACTTCACTAGCACTACATATATTGCGTGATTAACCTTGACATCTTTTTTTTTTTTCCTCCTATACGGTATACTTTCTCACAAATATTGTGCTCTATAGTTCACTAAAACAAATACATTTGCCCTCATATTTTTACTGGCAGCCATTCATTAATACAGAAAAAAGACAAAATTTGCTGAATTTCAATGTATTTTCAAAAATTTAGAAAAATATTGAAGTTATTTTCTTCTTTTAAGTAATAATATTCTTTAATTCCCTGATAGTGACAGAGGAGAAACCTTTTTTTTTTTTTTTTTTTTTTTTTTTTGTGCTAAGGCATTTGGGGTTAAGTGACTTGCCAAGGGTCACACAGCTAGGAGAAATTATTTCTTTTAATAAATTTTCTTCTTATTATTATTATTCTTTTTTAAAAAACAAATAGGTTCAGGACTTCACCTGAGATGGTTTCTGTCATATTTGGCAGGCCTGATTGTCTGTTAGCTAATGATCCTTTTCTGCTAATGGAAACGAGGAATAATATATATCTATTTCAAATAATCAAGCACAACTATACTATCATTAGTCGTGGAGTACAGTGGATTATTTCAGTTAACTCTTGGGTCCCAATGGCATTAACCCATGTGAACTGTATTCCCTTTAACAGATTATTAGAGAAGTTTAAAAAATTTATAGATGTAGTAGAAAAAAAGATTGCAGGGATTTTGATACCTCAAAAAGCTATTGAATCCAATTCTTCAATTGGAGGACACCTCTTAGTTTCTAATTTTTGGCTAACTTCCAAAGAGTTGCTATACATGTTGTTGTACATATAGATCTTTTTCTTTTCTATGAATTCTTTGTGAATGTAGGTGCAATAGTTGTGTAGTGCAGTTGTATAGTTTTTTAAAACTTTTTCCAGGGCAGCTAGGTGGCGCAGTGGATAGAGCACCAGCCCTGAATTCAGCATGACCGGAGTTCAAATGTGGTCTCAGACACTTAACACTTCCTAGCTGTGTGACCCTGGGCAAGTCACTTAACCCCAGCCTCAGGGGGAAAAAAAAAACAAAAATAACCAAAAACTTATCCCACTTGTGACCCCTTTTTCACTCAAGAAAATTTTACATGATATTTAGGCATATAGGTATATAAATTAAATATTTACTGATGATAAACCATAATTTTGTGACCCCACATATTCAATCACATGACTCCATATTTAAATCCACAATTTAGGAAGCTTTGGTATATAGTTGAGTTAAAGGGTATGCATAGTTTGGTAACATATGGACATAGTTCAAAATTGCTTTCCAGAATGGCTGGTTGACCAATTCATAGCTTCACCAATAGTGCGTAGTGGTTGGGAGTGGGGCTGTGGAGAAATGGAGAAGGAATAAGCATTTATGTTGTATTAACTGTGCTAAGGTTTTACAAATATCTCTTCTGATTTTTTTTTTGTTTGTTTTTTTTTTTTTTGTTGAGGCAATTGGGGTTAAGAAGACTAAGGTGCTCCTGACTTCAGGGCTGGTGCTCTATCCACTGTGTATCCTAGCTGTCCCTCCAATATGATTCTTGCAGGGATCAGTGAGGTGCTCATTATACACATTATAAGTTAAAGAAATTGAGGCAGGCAGAGATAAAGTGAATTGAAAATTACATCACTTATAAGCCTCTGAAGTTTAATTTGAATGCAGGTCTTTGCAATGTATCCTATCTACTGCATCACCAAGTTGATGTAAACCCCTTTTGCCCTACCATATCCAACATTTGCCATTTTCCTCTTCTATTATACTTGTTGGTTTGATTGGTACGAGGTGAAATTTCAAAATTGTTTTAATTTATTTTCTCTGATTATTAGTTTTAGCTTTTTTTAAATGTAATTGTTAATAGCTTGTATTTTTCTTTGAAAATTGCCTGATCGTATCTCTTGATCCCATAGAATTTAATATTCCTATTGCCTTGTTTTATCTAATAACTGGTTTTTATAAAATAAATATGATGTCAAAATTTAGCTCATTTAACATTAAGTTTTGTGGGAAGAACTTTATTTTTCAAACAAACTATGCCATTTTATTAGATTCTTGATTAGTTTCTTGATAGTGAATTTATAAGCTATTTTGTGTTTTCTCTTTTAGTAATAGCACAGTTACATTTACTAGTTTGGAAAATGATTGGTAGGAAAGAATTGGAGAAATTAAATATTCATTATGTTTTCCTTTTTTAGGCCATTGATGAGCCTCCTTATTTGACAGTGGGAACTGATGTGAGTGCTAAATACAGAGGAGCTTTCTGTGAAGCCAAGATCAAGACCACAAAGAGACTTGTCAAAGTCAAGGTATTATGCTTTTGTTAGCTATGTATATACTGTGAATTTGGGTATCCAGAATACTATTTAATTCTAACTTTTGTGGAATTTGAGAGCTTTTTTCCTATTGAATATAATCTGATATCTCATAAGAGCAATCACTGTAAGAAAGCATAATAAAATATCATTAAAAGCAATTCAGTGTGTAATTGGAATACAATTAAGTAATTGTTACAATTATCTAATGTAGCAATGCCATTTTCCATTCAGCTTTGGTGCTTATATTTAGAATCATGAATTTTAAAACAAGGGTATTAAAGATCATATAGTATAAACCTCCTCATTTTACTGATAGAGAAAATCCAGTAGGATTAGATTTAGTTTTTTACTAACCTTTCCTGTTGAACTTCTTCCCCATCTCTGAAGGTTTTTTATGGTCTTTAAATGCTAGGCTGACCATTTGTTGGGAACTCTATAATTCTATAAAAAATTTTTTTTAAAAGTGCTTATGTAAAGAAAAAAAGACTTGGCATTAATTTTAATCATAATACATTATGTATTATAATATATATATTATATACATTTAATCATAATACAATAATTCATTATATAAGTTAGTTTTTCACTCTGAGGTAATGTATTATAGTAGCTAATTTTGTTTGTTAACCAATTATGGATTCCAAAATAACTCCCCCCCCCCAAAAAAAAAAAAAAACCTTTGGGTAAATAAAATGTATAAAAGTGGATCGATACAATCTTTTGAAAGATAATTACATTACAGACACACATATATCCCTACACACATAGTTATTTGTATAACTAAACAAAAAAAAACTGGAGTTATAATTATAACTCCATTAATAGTTTGTTGTACATAGTTATAATCTAATATTGTTGAAGAAGCCTCTGAGTCTTTTCCTACTTTCACTTCACATAGCTGTAATCAATCTTGTAATTGAAATTTGTTACTGCCTTTCTGGAGGCCATGAAAAAGGAGTAATCTACCAATTTTACAATTCCTTTACTTATAAACACAGGAGACTGGAATTACAATTCTGTATGGAAAAATAAACAGGATTCTTTATTCTTTTTTTACCACTTACCTTTCCAGATATTTCCTTGTCGTCTCCTTTACATAGTCTAGTTTCCAGCCAGACTGATATAATAACTTGTTCCCCAAAGTAAACTTTTCCTTTCCTTTCCCTTTCTCTTTGCATAGGCTGCCTGACTGACACCACTTCTTGGAAACCTAGGCTTTCCTCCAGCCCTACTCAGGGACACCAACTCTTATGAGAAGCCTTTTTTCATTTCCATCACTTACTAGTGTTCTTTCTCAATTTATATTGTATTAGTCAGTGTGTTCTCTATGTTTTTTGTATCTCTTTCTTCTCATGTAAGTTCCTTGAGGGGATTTGTAGCCCTAATTCTACCAGGAATTAGCTTGTCATCTTTGATAAATTTCTAGATTAGAAATTAGAGGATCTAGTCCTGCCACTTCTTATATGTCCTCATTTAACCTCCATGAGGGATTTTATTCTGTTGTTTCTTTGGGTATATATCCTCCGCAACTATCAGAATATCTTGTTCCCAGTAGGATCTTAATAAGTGTTTCTTTTTTATTTTTATTTTTTAACTTTAATTGAATTCCTATCTCTAGTCCCATTTGTTACAACTTTTGCACCTCCTGGGTATTCTCCATGTTTTCCAGAGAGTGGAGAGGCTACAGGGAACTACTTACTATTTGTAATGACCTAGTAATTTGCTGTCTCACATTTGTACTTATCCTGATTCCAGCAGTTTTCTCCAGGCTGCTTGATATACTGGCTAAAGTGCTGTGCCTGAAGTCCGGAAGGCTGAATTCAAGTCCCACTTCTGATGCAGACTGGCTCTGTGATCCTGGCCAAGTCACTTAACTTCTCAGTGCTGTAGGCAACTCCCTAAAGTTATATATTGCAGAGACAATATTAATTTGGATTGAAATAGGAAGTTTCCTCATCTGAATGTAGATGTGAGTGAGAATGAACAAATTGTATCAGAGCTTAGTCTAGAGAAAAAAGCAGCAAGAGAAGGAAAAGCAATTCTCTCAGACTTTTCTTCTGATTCCCCTAATTGGGAAAATTGTTAGATTGTTTTTTTCTGTATTAAATATAACATGACATGCTTTGAATATTGAATTTGAATGCTATTGCTTTGTTATATTAGTAATTTTATTGGCCATAACATATAGAATTATGATCTCTTGAATTTTGTGTGACAGTTTATATAAATAAATATATATAAAGATGGAATTTCCCAAAATTTCTGGGGTTTATTTTACCAAGATCTCTTTCTTGAGGATATGATTTTATGGTAATAGATTTCTCTCGGTATGTACTATACTACTAAATTTTACAAGAAGAAATATGAATTATAGCTTTTTTATATTAGGAAGAGTAGAGTTAAAAACCAAAAGAACTGAATTTTATCCTCAATTCTAAAGGGATTAGCTTTTCGTTTTTTATAAATTGCTAAATTTGAAATCAGAGGATCTAGCCTTCCCACTTTACATCTTGTATGTCCTTATTTAACCTCTTGAGACCTCAGTTTTCTCATTTATAAAATTGATGAAGTCATCGTGAATGACACATTCACTTAGCTAGCTGAACCAGATTAAAATGTAAAAACATTTTATGTTTAAATGTTTAACAAAATATACAAATAAAATATAACATAGGTGATGTGAAGTCTTAAATCTTCTAAGTCACTAGGAATATTTTCTATTTGAGTTTGAGATCACCACTCTAGATTATGAGCACTGACATCTGTGTTAACATTATATGATTTAATTGACTTAAAGATACCCGCTTTGGGAATATAATGTGAAATATAGAATATAATGTGGAAATTTTACATTTATAAGGGAAAATTTTTTAATCTTAATTTTTTAAAGTGCTTTTATGATTATTCACATTTGATTGGTTTAGGTCAGTGAGAATTTGGGCATGTACATGCACAAAATGGTGAATAATATGCATATTTGGTCCAAAAAAGTCAGTTTATTTTATAACAAGGTCCCAGGTTTCTTTAATATAATGAAACCCACTTAAGAGACCATTTTCCCCAAAATCCCAATTTTTAAAGCACAAATTTTGTATTGTCCATGGGACTAATTTGTTTTAAATCTACATTAGAACTGCAAGAGAGCTTACAAAATTCATTAGATTCTGGAAAATAACATGATTATAAAGGGCATTATGATGCTTTTATAGGAAAAATGAAATTCTAATGAAAAACTTGGCTTCTAAAATTTCTTGAAATCTAGTAGTGTTAATTCCAAGACACTTTTCTCCTTCAAAGTCAGCTCAGCCCTCCTATGTATGTTACTGAAACTATCTTTAGAAATTATCTGATTTGATGAATGAATCTCTATTCAGGATTGGAAGACAGAGAAAGGACTGGAAAATATTCTATTTCATCAGTCTTTCTTAGAATGAAACAGATTATATATTCTCTCACTGGAGGAGAGGTAAAAAAGTGGTTCACAAAATCTCCTAGCTCCAAACAAAAACCTTTTTAAAGGAATCAGAAATAGTTTTCTTAAGTTAGTTTTGCTCCAGGAATGCAGTCTTCTCATAGGCTATGTGTTTGGCTTGGAAACAGACGTCAAAGATTTGAAAGTAGGATAGAGTTCTTCCCCTCCCCTGCCCCCCTTCCCCCCCCCCACCAAGTACTTCAGTATTCATTCAGTAAATTCATTTTGTGTTATAATACCTTAACTTGGGTAGAAACTATAGAATAATGCCTTTGACACTATATACCTTGCAAAAAGGGTATCACAAATAATATGAAACATGTAGAGCTTAAATGCCTTACTTATATCTTTTCATTCTTAACATCATTGAGCCAAGCTTTATTCAGTGAACTCATTTTAACTCTTATAATCAAGAAGTGCTTAATAGAAGGAGGCATTTTCATTATCAGTTTAAATAAAACAAAACAATGTGATAATGTCATTGAGCAAAGAATAACACGTTATGTCTTTAACCATGGAGCAAATTCAAGACGAAATCATGGAGGGTTTTGAGTAGTAAAATTCCCTTGGTCTTTATTTTTTTAAATGCATGATTTTCAGTTAATTGATTCCAGACTGGGATGTTAAGTAAACTGAAACCCTATTATAAGTTGAATGAATAATAATTTAAATCACTTTTAATAAAAGGAATAATTTTTTTTTACTGAACTTGATGATATATAATTTATTTGTAATTGATGACTAATTAAACTTGTAATCTCTTAGGTAACGTTTAGACATGATTCTTCAACAATGGAAGTACAAGATGACCACATAAAGGGTCCACTAAAGGTAATTTACTTATTTGTTATCTAATCAAATAATCTTGATTGGGAAATGTCAGATTCCTTAAAGTGTGTTCTCAATTCAATGCCTATTTGTGTTTTGAATGTTTGTCTGCTTAGATTCTATAATGTTTATTAAGAGATTAGGTGTTTTAAGGAAATTAATAAGTGCATATACTGAGTATTACATAGTATAAAGCCAGAAATATATAATCATCTTACATGTGTAGGAATTAAGGTTAATACAAATAGTATGGAGTAAAATGCATGATTCTCTTATATATGTAGAAAAATAAAATAATTGAACTGATTAATGTTTCTCTTTTTAAAATTATTTGGAATATTACAAAATAAGCACGTCTGTTCATCACATATTCTGGACATATAATGACATTTATGTTGCTTTTTGCATGTTTGTTATTGTTTGTGATATACTGCAGTGTATTGCATTTACTTGCTTTTGGGGAGCAGATTGTGGCATTGATTTTTCTGAGCTCAAAAATATAAAATACATGGCCACATTGTGACCAAAACATTATTGATGTTTTAGGGGAAAAAAGAGAGATGGACTTTTAAATTATCTTTGCCTAATTGGAAAACTCAGTAACATTTCTTAGGTAGACTTGATCTCTGAATTCTGCCACTGAGATCTGAGCCATTTTATTGTCCATGTGCACAGTATCTGTCAAGTAGGTGAATGTATGTACATGCAAAATCCAAACAGAACAGAGGATTTGTTATCCATCCAATTTCTTATAGCTGCACAGAGAATCAGTGTTGAAATTCTCTGGATATTCCTGTTTGCAAATTACATTTTGGCATTGCAGATAGAGGACAGGCCTTTGAAGTCATGAAGCCACAAATTCAGATACTGCTTCAGACATTAGCTCTTGGGCAAGTAACTGAACCTACCACTGTAACTGTTAACTAGTTGCCAAATCTAAATATGTTCCAAACATGTGCATGTGTATACATTCATCTTCTTGACATGTTTATACCTTTTTGGTGAACATTTTTCTGATTTGTGTTATGTGGTTTATACTCAAATCACGGAGGAGAGATCATATTTGATGTAGAAAATTTTATGAATTTAATGTATGGAAGCATCTTGTTGCTACATTTTGCTATAATAAGTCAAAGTTTATTGTAATCAACAAGTAACAGTGTAATCTTACATTTGCAATGCATCTCAGTTATATGGAATATGAAAATGTGTTGTGCTGTAAAAAATAATCTATGAAAGTGTTTCCTTCCCATGATACAGTAGAAAAAGTATAGTTGAAGCAGAGATATTTGGGGTTTAAAATTCACCTCTGATACTTATTAAATATGTCCATAGACAAGAAAAGTAATATTTTTTCATCTGAATGATACCTTATAGTTATTGCTAGAGTCAGTTGAGGTGGTGCTTGTGGAGCACTATTGTAAATAGAACATGTGTTATCCCCATAAAGATTTTTTAGAGATTATAAATAAGACATGTTGATTAATAATTGCTGATATTTTCTCAGTAGTCTTTGGTAATAGTAATGTCCATAATCTAATTTGTTTCAGAGTGTATATGAGGTGGAGAATTAAGCTCTTGACTACAAAATCTCTAAAAATGTTATCATCAACATGAATTTCGTTTGTCAATGTAATTTAATGCTTGGAGTTTGAATTTTAATTGTATCTAATACTAAAGCACATTCTGCTCTTAAAGAAAAATTCTGGAACTAGGATTAAAAAAATTTTTTGATCACCATCATAGAGTTCTTTGCACATAGTAGGTCCTTAGTAAATATTTGTAAATTTGCAAACATAAATATTTTTGGTTTTCATCAGTCATCTCATATTAATCTTGTTTCCCCATACTTATGTACACGCATACCATGCAAGAATAAACAATAGCATTTTGTGTTAAGTACACCAACATTCTTCTTCTTTAATTATTTTTAAACATTATTTAAATTATTTAATTATTTTTCTGGTTGAGTATAATGATGGGCTACAGATTTTCAAGGTCAACTATAAATAACTGAGAGGTGGGATGTGAATGGGGCAAATGGGGGAAGAAAATTATCTATTCAGGTTCCCTTTTGCCTGGACAGTTGCTTCTTCTACATCATTCTATTTATGATTTGAATTTTCTTATTTCTTTATAATGTATGCTCTTGATTTATTTTTGATTCCTTTGAATGTGACCAAAGGTCAAACTATTGATTTTTGATCAAGACAAAGGCAGGAAACTTAAAAATTATTGTTGCAACTATTTTACTGATAGATTAGACTTATTGGAATATTCACTTCCTTTCAGCTCAATGATGGCAGGGGGTGATTTTTGGTTAAAATGCTCCTAAAAATTTAGTTCTACCAAATAATTTAATTATTTATAATTGTGTACACTTCCAGAAATTACAGATTAATGTTAACTTAATTCATTTGAGTTGAAAGTAAATAAATTAGTAAATATCACTTTGTAATGATGCTATTTTAAAGCTTTAGTCATATTATTTAAATTTATTTTAGTTCATTTGATTCCCCCCCCCCCATAGTTCTATAGAATTTTAAGCAGAATAAGCCTTATCACCATGAAAATTGCTGTTCACTTTCAGAAATGATGTACATATGGTTATATATTGTATTCTTTGTCTGCTGGAAGAAGTTTTAAGTATTCATTTATGAAATATCTTAAACTTGATTGAATCTTTGATAGAAAGTAATTCATGTGTCTAGGTTTCAACACATACCTGTTAAAATTAGGCATGAGTCTTTCCTTTTTTAAAAAAAATTAATAATAGCCTTTTATTTTCAAAATACACACAGAGTAAGTTTTCAACATTCACTCTTGCAAAATATATATTTTTTTAATTCTTCTTTTCCTTTCCTTTCCCATGACCACCCACCTTTCCTAAACAGCAAGTAATCCAATTATTTTTGGTTAAAATGTGCAATTCTTTTAAACATATTTCTAATTTATTGTGCTGCACAAGAAAAATCAAATCAGAAAGGATGGGAAAATAAGAAAAAAATTAGCATGTAAGCAACAACAAAGGTGAAAATACTATGTTTGTGATCTACATTCAGTCCCCATAGTCCTCTTTCTGAATGCAGATACAGCCATCATTCTTTAAGAAAATTTGGAAAGGGTGTGTATGTGGGTGGTGAAATTGCTTACTGACTCAGATTCTCCAATTAACATTTATATCACTTGTGGGGAAAATGGCTTTTAATTCTATTTGGGAAGAGAAGCCCCCAAAATAAAAATTAAAAAAAAAAAAAGAGGAATTTTTAAAAACCTTAAGATTTCAAAAGAAATAAGTACATACTCATGTTTTAAAAAATACTTATTTTCAGTTTGATTAGTTGATAATGAAATTCATGCTATTGGCTGAATTTGGTATTTTGTCGTTTCCCCTGTCCTCCATGTCATTGCTTATATTATTTGCTTTTTGAAAGCTTGAAGTTTGCAGAACTTAGAATTAGATAGTGTTGATTATTAGTCATTTTAATTCCTGTGTTAGTGGACAGCTAGGTGGCACAGTGGATAGAGCACCAGCCCTGAAGTCAGGAGGACCTGAGTTCAAATTTGATCTTAGGCACTTAAACATTTCCAACCATATGACCCTGGGCAAGTCATTTAACCCCAATAGCCTCAGCAAAACAAAAAGAAAAAAAATTATTAATTCCTGTGTTAGCCAATTCCTGAAATAGATTCTTATTATCATCTATTATTCTATTGATGGAGGCAAATATATCAAGTAAAATTAACATCTTAAGTTTTTTTTAACCTTGACAATCAAGTAGAAATTGTCATGTAAAGTAAAATATTAAAATAACCATTCATCCATTATTAAACTTTCAAAAAGGTGTTTTTTTTTTGGTTTTTTTTTTTTTTTTGCTTTAGGTTGGAGCAATTGTAGAAGTAAAGAATCCAGATGGTGCCTATCAAGAAGCAGTTATCAATAAATTAACAGATGCAAGTTGGTACACAGTAGGTAAGAGGAAGTAATTCTTCTTTTTAAAAAATTGCTGGCTTAGTTGAACTAAATAATAAATATTAAAGAATTAATAAAAGAATAAATAATAAAAGACTAACTGAACTTATTGGAGAATTCAAATTAAAGTTTTATAGAAATATTTATTGCTATGTAATATACAAATTATTTTCAAAAATTGAGAAATAAAAAAATCTACCAATTTTATAAGACAAATATAGTTTTAATACCTAAACTAAGGAAGAATATAAGGAAAATAATTATGCACTAATAATATTAATTAATTGAAATTCAAAATTTTAAATAAAATTTAGGCCAAAAAATATAGCATTTCTTCTTAAAAGTTGTTCAGTATGATTGAGATGGAGTTTCTACTAAGGATCAACATTGGGAAAATAATTCTTTTGGATAGAAATGTTGACAGAATACTTTAATAGACCATACTTGAGGTCAGAGAGAAGATGATGAGAATTGGATGTCCAATCTAGTGGTGTTTAGAATGTTATTGAGAGTAGTATTTAGCCCCTATTCCTAATTCTGCTTACTTGTAATGCCTATATTATCTATCTGAATTGTGATAACTTTTTTCAGCATATTAAGTAGCTTCTGCTTTCACAGAGATTTAGTGACCCAATTTCTTAAATGTTATTTTCTCTAAAATGAATTCATATAATAAGCTATATTTCCTAATCACTGCAATACAAACTTTTAGCCACAGCTTTTTTTCACAAATGGAAAATGTGTTGATTCTTGGTATGTGTTACTGATCTTTTAAATTTATGTATCGGGTACACAAGGAAAGCACCTTTTCAGAATTCTGATTTTTTTGGGATTTAAACAGCCCATCATTTAAGTTTGGCTGAAATATAAGGGTTTTGTGCCATTTTTTTGCTATTGTTGTAGGATCCTTGTGATGACTTCCACTTCCTATTTTCTTTTAACAGTTTTTGATGATGGAGATGAGAAGACACTTCGAAGATCTTCATTATGTCTGAAAGGAGAAAGACATTTTGCTGAAAGTGAAGTAAGTAAATGTTTTAACAAATGAAAATGTTTTAAATCTCTAATATTCTTGAAATTGAATTTTTTTGTTTTCTCTGCTTGGGCATCCAAATTCTTTACTTGAATAAGAAAAAATAAATTCATAAATAGCATCAAAGAATAATCTGTAAAGCTTAATTTGAGACAGAAAGTATGTTTCCTTTGTCTCCTTTAATTCCTTTTTGTAAGTTAAAGAATACCTATAAAAAACAGTTACTTCTCAGTATTAGATATTGTGATTCCTCTTTTTTTTTTTTTCCTGTTACTATGTTGTACCTACTATCTATTATTTTGTGTTTTTATTTTGCAAGATGAATTACAATGGGGAAGATGGCAAGTGTAATGGAATGGAAAGAGTTGAGGCAGAGAGACCAATTAGGACAGTGCTGCAACCTCTATAAGAAATTGCCTTTTGCGTTCATAATCTCAGATATCTTTTTAAGTTGATAGATAGGGGGAAGCCCTGAAGTCAGGAGGACACTTAACATTTCCTGGCTGTGTGACCCTGAGCAAGTCACTTAACCTCAATTGCCTCAGCAAAAAATTGATAGAATAGAAGTAGTTTTAGATGTGTTAAAGTTCTAATGTTAATATTTTGATATTTTATTATGACTATGAGCAGGTTTTGAAACATCATAGTTAGCTTGAGTTCTGATTATGATAAGAATAACAGTTATAGGTAGAGTTCAGAGGCAGTATTTGGAAGCAGTTGCATTTTCTGTTCAGAAAAGCATGTCTGTGTTAAATCACCAGTTAAAGAATTCCCAGGTTTTTTCCCCAGAGCTAATATGGCCCAACTTTGATTGTGTGTGTGTGTGTGTGTGTGTGTGTGTGTGTGTGTGTGTGTGTGTGTGTGTGTGTGTGTGAAATGCAATTTAATATCTCTTTTCCAGCTTCATATGTGTATATGTGTGTATGTGTATATATGTACATACATATAATTTATATATATTTATTTCTATAGGTAGACATGTGTAATATAAATATATATTAGTATATACATCTATCTGTATCAAATATGTAAAAAATTTTCATATTGTTGGATTAAAAGAGTAATTAATAATAGTAGTATAGGGTAAAGATTTTTGGACTTAGAGTTTAGAAATATCAGGTTCTAATTCCAACTCAAACATTACATTAGTGTGTCTTTAGACAAGGTATTTAACTTCTGAATCTAATTTTCCTTATCTGTAAATTAGGACTAACAATACTGGTAGTACTGATTTTACAGAATTATTATAAGGAAACTTACAAATTAAAAAGACTTAAAAGATATAAATTCTCATTATATAATCAACTAAGTGAAATGGGGAAGACAGAAGTGGGGAGAATGATATATACCTCTTAATTTTATGATACCTAGCTGTTGACAAAATACTAGTTATTAGATAAAATTATTAGACAGAAATCCTGGTTTAAAAAAAAAAAAGTCAGGCAAAAATAAGCTCTACCCTAGCACTTCAAACAATATAAAAAGGTAAAACTCCAAATAGCTACATGACTTAAATATAAAAGATTACATTACAAACAAATTAGAGGATCAAGGAAGATAAATACCGTTTACTATTAGGGATATGGGAGAAGTTATGATCAAGCAAGAGATAGAGGAAAATCACCAAAGATTAAAAGTGGATGGATCAATCTTTGGAGAAAGTTTCTTTATTAAAGGTCTCTTTCCAAGATAAGAAATGAATTAAATTTATAAAAATGAGAGCCATTGCCAGATGACAAATGGTCAAAGGATATAAACAGATATCTATTTTTTTTCCATCACAAGAAAAAATGATAAATGATTTTATTTCTTGCTTTGTATGTAGAAATAGATAGAATTATGGAAAATACATAATTAAAAAGAAACTTCCTTTGATTCAAATTTAATGGTAATTATCAAAAACATTTGAGTTCATAACAATTACAGATGTTACAAATGGATATTTTTCAGTATGCAGTAGTATTTTTCAATTCAGAGAGCTTGTCAGAAGCCAGTCTATTAATAGTTACAAGAAACTAGCCTACTCCCTTATTTTCAGAGACTGTGAACTTGGTTTTTTGCTTTCTTTACCATCAACAAAGAGAGAAAGCAAGTAATCTTCATGTCAGGGCTGAATTTCTTGCAAGAAAACTATAAGAAATATAATTCAATAGAAGTGGAGTATAAATGGCAGGACTGAAGAGATTACCAGTCTGAGGCATGTGTTGTTGCCTGACCGGAAGACTGAAATCTGCCAACTTGGCCATGAAATTATAAGCTAAAGCAGGTCTAAATTTTCTGTAACAACATCTGACTTTATCTCCCTATTGCTACAATCCATTAAATTTTGGAAAAGCTGAAAAGTGAGCTTTAACAAAATTCTATATGTCCATCATTCAGGTCTGTATTTCTGCTCTCCATTCTTTGTTACTTACCTTCTTCAATTTCATTATCTTCAAAGACACCCAAGAGTTCTCCTGTTGGATCAGTTAGAGAGAGATTATCTTCTGTCTTTTCTTGATATTACAGCTACTGCTGAATTTTTCTTCCAGAGTACCCTCTTCTAGGCAGTAGCAGCAGTAGTAGCAACTACCCCCTCCCTTTGGGACCCAACTGGCTAGTTTCAGTTGTTTAAGGCTGCTATTTCCTCCCTCTCTCTTCCTCCCTTCTTTATCTCTTTCCCCCTCCATTTCCTTTTCTTCCTCCGTTCACATCAGGATTCATACCCTTACATGTCTTCGGGTTTGAGGGCTTGATTTTTCTTTTTCTTCCCTACTTATTCTGTCAGTGGTTTTTTGGTTTTTATTTATTTATTTTTAAGACCAAGATAATTAATTTTTGTGTAGTTTTTATTAGTGATTTCTTGAAATAAAGCTTTGGAAAACCAGGCTTTGATAAAACTTATTGGGATTTGAATGGAGCTACTTCACTATTCCTTTAAACCAAGGTTAGGCTGGTTCTCATTGATTAGCCAATAATTAGTTCCAGCCCAAGCCTCATTTGCTTATTGTTTGGGTTTTGATAACTCAGAGTGAGTAGAAGTAGGAATATTGTAGCTAAATTCCAGAATTATCAGATCAAGGATAAAATATTGCAGGCAGCCAGAAAAAAACACAATTCAAATATCAAGAAACCATAATCAGGATTATCCAGAACCTAGCAGCTTCTACAGAAAAGGATCCGAGGACCTGGAATATTTCAGAAGGCAAAAGAGCTTGGACTGCGACCAAGCAACAACTACTCACAAAACTAAGCATTATCTTTCAGGGGAAAAGTTGGATATTCAATGAAATAGGGGATTTTCTTTTCTTTTCTTTTTTTTTTTTAATTTTATTTATAATTTTTGACAGTATATATGCATGAGTAATTTTTTTTTTATACCATTATCCCTTGTATTCATTTTTCCAAATTTTCCCCTCCCTCCCTCTACTCCTTCCCCTTGATGACAGGCAATCCCATACATTTTACATGTGTTACAATATAACCTAGATACAATATATATGTGTAAATACCATTTTCTTGTTGCACATTAAGTATTAGATTCCGAAGGTATAAGTAACCTGTGTAGATAGACAGTAGTGCTAACAATTTACATTCACTTCCCAGTGTTCCTTCTCTGGGTGTATTTGTTTCTGTCCATCATTGATCAACTGGAAGTGAGTTGGATCTTCTTTATGTTGAAGATATCCACTTCCATCAGAATATATCTTCATACAACATTGAAGTGTACAGCGATCTTCTGGTTCTATTCATTTCACTCAACATCAGTTGATGTAAGTCTCTCCAAGCCTCTCTGTGAAATAGGGGATTTTCAATCACTCCTGATAAAAAGATCAGAGCTGAACAGAAAATTTAATCTCTAAATACAAGATTCAGAAGAAGCATAAAAAGATTTAAAAAAAAAAAAAGAAAGAAAAACCAACTATGAAATAGGCCATTCAATTTTCAGAGGAAGAAAGTCAAGTTGTCCACATCTATATGAAAAAAATGCTCTACATCACTAATGATGACAGAAATGCATATTAAATTAGCTCTGAGATTCCATTTTACATTCTGAAAAAAATGGACAAAAAAGACAAATGTGTAAAGGGAATGTTTTTGGAAAAATAGACGCTGATGCACTATTCATTAAGATGAGAATTCATCTAGCCTTCCTGAAATATCTGTAGCCATGCCCCAAGTGTCCGTAAACTGAGTTCCCCTAATCTTTAATTTTGTAATGCTACTCAGCTTTTTTTTGTAATGGCAAGAAACTGGAAACTAAGTGGATAACCATCAATTGGAGAATGACTGAACAAGTTATTGTATATGAATACTATGGAATATTGTTGTTCTATAAGAAACAATCAACAGAATGATTTTAGAGAGTCCTGGAAAAACTTACATGGACTGATGCCAAGTGAAATGAGCAGAACCAGGAGAACACTGTACATGGCAACAAAATTATGTAATGATCAACATGATGGGCTTGACTCTTTTCAACAATGAGGTGATTCAGGCCAGTTCTAATAGAGTTGTGATAGAGACAGCTGTCTGCATCTAGAGAGAGACTATAGGGACTGATGTTAGGTTTTTTTTTTAAGCTTTCTTGTTGTTTTTTCTTTTGTTTTCTTCCTCTTCATTTTCAACCTGATTCTTCTTGTGCAGCATTATAAATATGGAAATATAGAAGAATTGTACATGTTTAATATATTTTGGATTACTTGTGTAGGGGCAGGAATGGGGGAAAGGAGGAAGAAAAATTTGGAACACAAGGTTTTGCAAAGGTGAATTTTGAAAACTGTTTTTGCATATATTTTGAAAATAAAAGGCTGTTATTTAAAAAAAAATCAAAGCAAGTTTTCTGACAAGGTCTCATTTTCAAACATAGAAGAAACTGAGTCAGATTTATAAAAAATAAAAGCTATGCCCAATTGATAAATGAACAAAAGATATGATTTTTACCCAAAGGCTGCAAATTCATCCATATCCTTTGACCTAACAATAACAATACTAGGCATGAGTCCCAAAGAAATTACTCCCCCCCAAAAAAAAAATCAGGAAAAAAGGAAAATTACCTATATGTACAAAAAATATTCATAGCAGCTCTCTCTCAGTATCTAAAAAATAGAAATTGAGGGCTTGCTTATCAATTGAGGAATGCTCAATAAATTGTAGTATATGTTGTGTTGGAATATTATTCTCTAGGAAATGATGAGCAGGATGCACTCAGGTTTAAAAAAAAAAAAAAGAAAAAAAAGAAAATCTGGAAAGTCCAGAATGAACAAAGTGAATATAACATATACAAAGTAATAGTAATATTCTGGGATAACCAGCTCTAAATGACTTTGTTTTTTCTCAATAGTACAATCCACACCTACTCTGAAGGACTTACTTAAGATGAAAAACCCTATCCATACCCAGAGAAGGAACTGATTGTTACAGATTGAAACATTCTCTATTTCTCTTTCTATCACTCTTTTTCTTTTTGTTGAGGATTTTTATTTTGATTAGAATGGGAGATTTATGTTTTCTTTCACAAGTTGACTTTGATGGAAGGGTTTTGCATAACAATATGTGGTTTCTTTGTGGGTGGGGATAAGGGAGAGAACTTAGAACTCAAAAATCTTAAAAACAAATGTAAAAAAATTTTGTTTTGAATGTAATTGGGGGAAAACATTAAATAAATATTTGAAAAATTTAGTACTACTAATTTAATTAATAATACTATTGCTATTATTCTAAAGAAATCCAAGAAAAAAGAAAAGGTTCTATATAGTCAAAATCAACTGTTTGTATAATGGCGAAGAGCTGGAAAGAAACTGTGTGCCTATCAGTTAGCTATTGATATAGCTAAAAAAATTAGAACATATGAATGTTTTAATACTATTGTGCTATAAGAAAGGATGAAAATTATAGTATTAGAGAGATCAATCAGTTGGCATATTTATTAAGTACCACTCATTTGTCAGGCATTGTGCTATGCACTAGAGATAGAAAGAAAAAAAAAGGCAAAGACAGTTTCTACAACTCAATCTAATAGGGGAACCACATGCAAACAAATATATACAAAGTAAGCTAATCACAGGATAAAAAGGAAATGAAAGAAGCCATTAGGAATAAGAACTTTAGGGGAAACTTTTGTAAAAAGGAATTCAGGGAGGTCATTTGTAGGAGAGGAGATAGGAGAGTTTTTCAGACATGAGAGACATTGAGAAGAAATCCTGGAGCCTAGAGATGGAGTGTCTTTGTTTTTGGAACAACTAGGAGTATTATTGGATAGAATGTCCTGTCAGCAGTTAAGGCATAAGACGACTGGAAATGTAAAAGATGAGTTAAGTTATTAAGGGTTTTGAACGCTAAACAGAGCATTTTGTATTTGTTCCTGGAGACAGTTAAAAGCTATGAGGGTTTATTGAGGGAGGGAAGGGGTATGATGTGATCAGAACTACATTTTAGGAAAATGGCTTGCTGAAAGGATAAGGGATTAGAGTGGGGAAGAGACTCGATGCAGGCAACACATCAAGCTATTAACATAATCATGGAGTGATGTGATGAGGATTCACATTAGAGTGGTAGCAATGTTTGAGGAAGGAAAGGGGTACATTCAAGATAGTTGAAAAAGTGAAATAGGGGGCAGCTAGGTGGCGCAGTGGATAGAGCACCAGCCCTGAAGTCAGGAGGACCTGAGTTCAAAACTATTCTGAGACATTTAGCAATTCCTAGCTGTGTGACCCTGGGCAAGTCACTTAACCTCAATTGCCTCAGCAAAAAGAAAAAAAGAAAAAGTGAAAGAAGCCTTGGGAACAATTCAGATAGAATTGTGGGAATCCAGGAATTTTTCTAAGTTTCAAACTCAAGGGACTGAAAGGATGATGTTGCCATCTGTAAAATAATGAAGATAGAAGGAGGACAATTAAGATGGAAAGATAATGAGTTATATTTTGGACATAATAGGTTTAAGTTATCTACTGGACATCCACTTGAAGATGTCTAATGTTGAAAATAATGAGATTGGAGTTTGGAAAGTAGGAGAGGAAAGTAGGAGAGTGATTGGGGTAGGAAAGGAAAATTTGAGAATCATCAGCATTGAGATGGTAATTAAGTCTATGAGAGCTGATCAGATCTACAAGTGAAGATGTTTAAAGGAAAAGAGAAGAGGACTCAGGCTAGAAGGAAGGACAACTACAGAAATGGAGAAAGAGTATTCATAACTTTGGAGAGGGCAGTGTGGTGGAATGATAAGATAGAGAGCCATACTGTAAAGGTTAAGAAGAGAATGAGAGGAGAAAAGTGGAAGCATTAATTCAGGATGGCTTTTTTGAGGAATTTAGCTACAAAGGATGGAAGAAATGGAATGATATCACGTGAAGATTTTTTCAGAATAGGTGAGATATGAACGAACATGTTTGTAAGCAGTAGGGAATGACCCAGTAGATAGATATTGAAAAAAAGTAAAAGTGAGGATTCTACTGGAATAATCAGTATGAAATGGCATCATTTGATTAAGTAGAGGAATTAACTTTGGTTAAATAAAATATTACTTAAAAGAGGAGAAAGTGTCAGGATAGACCTGAGTATTAGGAGATGATGAACGAGGGAAAATAGAGAATTCATGGTGAATGTCCTCAATAGATACTCTGAAATGTTTGTATGAATCGATGCAAAGTAAAGTGAATAAACTTAGGTGAGGAAAATTTATACGATAATAGCAACATTATAAAAGAAACAATTTTGAAAGACTTAAGATGTTTGATCAATAGGATGATCAATCATGATTTCTAGTACCTGACTCACAGCTCATTCTCCTCCCCAAATCCCACCCTAGTATGCTAAGGGACTTCATCAATACATATTAATATTCTCTGAAACAACCTAACCTTCTAGTTCCCCAACTTATTCGTTTCTCATGACTTACTCTTTCACACTGCTGTAGCTGCACAGAGATGATTATAATATCCTTCTTTTACCATTACCTACAAATCACCATTTCTACATTCACAAAATCTGAAATTCCTTTATCTGATCATAATTTGTTGTCATTCCATGTCTCCCTCTAAAATGTAACCCCTAATCCCAATCTTGATTCTCACCATGACTTCAGTCATATAGGGATGTGTGTGTGGGTATAAAAGAGAGGGGGAGAGGAAAGGAGAAAGGGAGAGTGAAGTAGTAGGAGGAGGAAAAAAGGAGAGAGAATACACAATTAAGGGGAAAATCCACAACTAAATTAGGATAGCAAGGACAAAATAGGGAATTATGATTTTTTAAAAATAAAAAAGCTTTTACACAAACAAAATCATTGCAACAAAAATAAGACAAATTCTGAAGTGGGAGGAGGCAATCAGATATCTTTGATGAAGTCTCATATCCATGTTATATTGGAAATTGACTAAGTCAAGAGAGCCAGTACCAATAGATGGGTGGGTGATCACATTATATGAACAAATAGTTTTATTTTTTTTAGATATTTGTCTTTTTTATTTTTATTTTTTATTAATTTTATAATTACACCTTTTATTTTTGACAGTACATATGGGATGCATGGGTAATTTTTTACAACATTATCCCTATTCTGTCCTAAATTTTTCCCTCCTTCCTTCCACCCCCTCCCCTAGATGGCAGGCATTCCCATACATGTTAAAATATGTTATAGTATATCCTAGATACAATATATGTGTGCAGAACCAAATTTTTGTTGTTGTTGTTGTTGCACAGGAAGAATTGGATTCAGAAGGTAAAAATAACGTGGGAAGAAAAACAAAAATGCAAACAGTTAACACTTATTTCCCAATATTCCTTCTCTGGGTATAGCTGATTCTGTGCATCATTGATCAATTGGATCTGAATTAGATCTTCTCTTTGCTGAAGATATCCACTTCTATCAGAATACATCCTCATACAGTATTGAACAAGTAGTTTTAAAGGGGGGAAAAAGTTACTTACAATTGTAGGAAGATCATTTAAGCTCTTCATTCTTGTTGTCTTCTTTTTCCTTATATCTTGTATGTTACTTAGCATAGATTAGGCATTTCTAAGTTGAATCAAATAAATGAAAACTAACATAACTGAGCTTTTATTTCACATATATCAGTTATGATAATAAAATATAGCATTAGTCAGTGTTTGAGGGATAGGCACACTAATAATAAATTGGTGGAACTCTTAAGTGGTTTCAGTAGTTTTGAAAAAAAACCTTGGAAATACATAGTTATTTATTACTTTGAAAAACACTCGTATATACATAATACCATTTTACTCTGTGACCTTATAACTAAGTTGGTATCCCAGAAAGGTTAGTGACAAGAAAGGAAGATATAGACCAAAATACTTATTATAGCACTTTTTGTGGTATAAAAATTGGAAAGAAAATGGATATCCATTATCTGGAGAAATTGCTTCAGAAATGAATGAATGAAAAAAACATTTATTAAATTCTAGATAAAAAGTAATATTTTCTGAGGATGCAAGTAATAAAAGCAAGAAAGTCTTTGCCTTCAAGGAGTTGACATTCTAATTGGAAAGACAATACAAATAGCGGAATTGGGGTTAAGGAAAGATGGGTTTTTTTTTCTGATAAGCCACTTGGTAGTGAATGAGGTTATGTGGCAGTTAGTTGATATACTCTTTCCAGGAGTAACAGTGTTGATTTGAATACTGTACTTACAGAAAAAAAATGGAAGGGAAAGGATTATATGACTGATATGACAAGAATATGACTGGGGTGTAGTGTGATCTGGTCTACAACTGGTCAGTGGTGAAACTGACCAATCAAGAGAGCCTAAACTATGATTTTTTTTTGTTGTTCACTCATTTCTCTTGTGTCTGACTAATTATGGCAAAGATATACTAATGTGGTTTGCCATTTTCTTCTTTAGCTCATTTTTATACATGAGGAAAGTGAGGCAAATAGGGTTAAGTGAGTTGCTCATGGGCAGGCACACAGCTAGTGTTTGAACCAAGATTTGACTCAGAAAGATGTCTTCGAGTCTAGGGCTTGTACTGTATGCACTGTTCCATTTAACTGTCCCATTAACTATTATATATAAATGTAATAAAATATTATTACACTCTAAGAAGCTACAAATAAAAGGAATTCAGGGGGAAAAAGAGGAGACATGTTTGAAATTATATAAATTGAAGTAAGCAGGATCAGAATAATATTTTAAGTTATATGACTATGATAATTGTAAGTTCAAATCAATGTAATTATAATGACCAGTTTTATGTAAAGAGTTGAAACTCTGAATGGGTGCACTGGAATCAGACAACTGAGCACTTAAGGCTCATTACCTAATGGACAACATTCTATTAGCATATGCTTGGAAAATGGCCCTTCTCACTATTCTGTGCTGGCTCGATCTTTTAGTGTATACAGATAATTGTAAGAAGGCTTAGGAGGTAGAGGTAGAGTAAGACAATCCAGAATCACTTTGGAGGGGTACAAGGAGAAGGGAGAGCTTGTGGCAGTTTTGTCTATCTCCTTTACTTCTCCCCCTAAAGACCAAGGACTTTTGCTGATCCTGACTGGCAGATCCTGAGGTCAACAGGGAGCTAACCCAGACTTCACAGTTTTCATCCTTTCAAATGATTAATTCTATTTCTTATATCTTAATACAGATTTAAGACGGTAAATGTAAGAATATTGCATGCCATGTCTGATAGTATCATTTTATTGGTTTTGTTTAACTTTCTCTTTATTCCAAGGTAAAAAATCCTGTGGTAGAGAAGTGATTTCAGAAAATGATGATAATGAGGGGAAACTATCTAAAGCTTAGTTAGAAGGGGAGGAGGAAGGGAGGGAGGGAGAGGGGAGGGAGGGGAAGAGAGAGAGAGAGAGAGAGAGAGAGAGAGAGAGAGAGAGAGAGAGAGAGAGAGAGAGAGAGAGAGAGAGAGAGAGAGAGAGAGAGAGAGAGAGAGAGAGAGAGAGAGAGAGAACTTTTGCAGAAAACGTTGAGAAGCATTAATATTACCAATGCTGTATAATTCAGCAGTTTTGAGTAAAGTTTCCTATTGCTTGCAAATGTGCCAATTATTGTTTATTATATATCTATGTGTAGGTGTTTGATATAAAAACATAAATGAAACCATTTTTCAGAGGAGATAATATGTAAATTATAGGTATATTTGGTTATTATAGTTATATAAGGTTATTAGAAGAAGGAACTCTGGAAGCTGGATTTAATCAAGAAAGGACACATATAAGATGGATACTTAACTGGTTTAGAAGGAAACAAGATCCTAAGAAGTGAAAGTGAGGAAGAAATAAATTCTAGGCTTACATGGTGATGTTATAGGTGTGGAAATTCCTGAAGTGTCATGTGTGAAGAACAAAAGAAAAACTAGTTTGAGTAGACTAAAGACAGCATGAAAAGAATAATTTATAATTAGTCTGGAAAAGTAGGTTAGCCAAATTATACTGTTTTAAATATTAGATGGAAGAGATTATGTTTAAATGAAGAGGTAATAGGAAACCACTAGAGGTTATTGAATATCTGGGCATGATAGTTTTGTGTAAGATTAATTTGAAAAGAAAGAGATATGAGTTAGGGAAACCAATTAGGACACTTTAAAATTAATCTCTAAGCACTTATTAAATGCTTAATATTTATTAGACACCATTTGTAAGTGCTAAGGACACAAAAGTGGAAGGGAAATAGATCCTATTTTCAAGGAAGTTACAAAGTGGGGAGATGGAGGGTAGACATTTAATAAGCCTAGAATATTGTTAAATATTGTGTTAAGCACTAAGCACAGATACAAACACAGAAGCAAAGGCGATCTCTGAAATTAAGGAGTTTATCTTTGAATGGAGGAGATTATTCTAGGGGAATGGTAGCTCAGGGAAAGTACAAATGATTCAGAGGTAAAGATGGGGGCCACAGGGAGTAGATTCCAGCAGCACTGGAAGAGATATTAGGTTTTAGAGCTGAAGGTAGAGGATGGGGGTAGGGAAAAGTAATATATGTGAAAAGATTATATTGAAGGTAAATATACAGTCTCAGAGTAGGATCCTAGGACTGGTGTTCTCCCAAAATGTAGTTTCTGGTGTGGGCAACAAAGTAATTGGGGAATCTTTGCAAAGTTTAGGAGTTGGCAAGGGAATGCAGTAAAGTATGAAAGGTTACACTTTTTTGAGAGAGTGAATTTTAGAGAAGAGCATTTGCCATGTATTAGAAGTATTTAGATTCTGAAAATTAATTCGCTCAGAATTTGATGGGAAATTTCTTGATGGAAAATTCCAGAGTCACCATGAAGAAAACATGTTTAAAAGTTTAACATATTAAAAACATGTTTTGGACAAAAAAAAAAAAAATTAAACTAGAATTCCTGGAAAAGAAAGCTTAAGAATTAAAAAGTTTAAAAAAAAAAAAAAAAGGTTGGTTTTTTTTTAGTTTGTTTTTTATTTTTTGCTGAGGCAATTGGGGTTAAATGACTTGTCCAGGGTCACACAGCTAGGAAGTATTAAGTGTCTGAGGCCAGATTTGAACTCATGTCCTCCTGACTTCAGGGTCAACACTATTAGGATGGAACAAATAGAAACCAAAGACTTTATGAGACAAGAAATATTAAAGCAAGGTCCAAAGATTGAAGGAGTAAAAGAAAGACAATATAAATTATCTTAGCAAAAACAAATGACCTGGAAAATAAGGTCAAAAGAAATTAATAATTATCAGAGTTATCAGAATACAATGACTAAAAAAAACTTTGGCATCTTATTTCAAGGTACCTCACAAGAAAACTATCCAGATCTCTTAGGACCAAGAGCAAAGTGAACACAAAATCTACCAATTGTTTTCTGAAAGAAACCCCCAAATGCACATTTCTAGGAGCATCATCAACAGATATAGAGCTTTGAGATTACAGGAAAAAAAATAATAAAAATAGCCAGAAAAAAAAAAAAAGGAAGAAATCAAGTACTGAGAAACCACAGTTAGATTCACACATGATTTAATAGCCTCTATTGTAAAAGAATGAGATTATTAAGGGAGTAGCTTATTCTTGAACCTTGTTCTTATCTGAACTTGTCAAATAAGAAAATAATACACACACACACACACACACACACACACCACACCACACCACACCACACCACACATAAGCATTTGTATTATCAGGGAAAAGAAGGAACGTTAAGAGTGATGAGTGTTAAGTAAAACAAACTATGAAAATACAGCTTTTTTGAGGTGTTAAAGAATGGTTATTGGAAGAAGTGCTTGTAAATTAGGGAATGGATAAACAAGTTAGAGTATATAACTGTGATGGAATACTTTAGTATTAGGACAAATGATGAAGAAAATGGTATCAGAGAAGCCTGGGAAGACTTGTATGAACTGATACAGAGTGAAATAAAGAGAAGTTGAAATTAATACATTTACAACGATATTGTAAAGGTAAGATAAAGAATTTTGAAAGAATTAGGAAATTTGATCAGTATATTGACCAACCATGATTTCAGAGTACTAAGGATGAAAAAGTTCTGCCTACCTTTTGATGGGAAATGAAGGACTTCTTGTGCAGAATGAGACTTTTTTTTTTAATGTGGCAGCAATCAGAAAAGAAAAAGAAATTAAAGGAGTTAGAATAGGCAATGAGGAGATCATTTTTGCAAATGAAATGATGATATACTTAGAGAATCCTAGAAAATCATCCAAAAAAACAAATTGAAACAACTAACAATTTAGCAAAGTTTCAGGGTATAAAATAAACCCACACAAATCATCAGCATTTCTATATATTACTGACAAAGCTCAGCAGCAAGGGATAGAAAAAGAAATTCCATTTAAAATAGCCATAGGCAAAATATTTGGGTGTCTACCTGCCAAGACAAATTCAGGAACTATATGAACACAATTACAAAAGACTGCTCACACAATAAAGTCAAATCTACACAATTGGAAAAATATCAATTAGCTTATGAGCTAATATAATAAAATGGCAATTCTACCTAAATTGGTCCACTTGTTCAAAAAGTTATTTTATTAAGCTAGAAAAAAATAGTAACAATTCATTGGAAAGAACAAAAGGGCAAGAATGTCAAGGGAATTAATGAAAAAAAAAATGGTAAATCTTTAGGTAAGACCTAAATCTCTACTATAAAGCAGCAGTCATCAAAACTGTTTGGAACTGATTGAGAAATAAAGTGTAATAGGTTGGATACACATGACACAATAATCAATGGCTATAGTAATCTAGTATTTGATAAACCCCCAGACTCCAGCTTTTGGGATAAGAACTCACTATTTCACAAAAATTGTTGAGAAAACTGAAAAATGATATGTGAAATATTTGGCATAGACCTATATCTTATACCCCATACTAAAATAAGTTCAAATTGAGTACATGATTTGGATGTAAAGGATGATACTATAAGCAAATTAGGAGAGCAAAACATAACCTAACGTCTTTGGAGAAAGGGAGGAAATTTTGACCAAAGAAGAAATAGAGAATATTATGGAGTATAAAATGGACAACTTTGATTATATTAAATTTAGAAGTTTTTTTTCACAAATAGAACCAACATAAATAAGATTAAAAGGGATGTACAAAACTGGGGAAAAATTAATAGCCAGTATTGATAAAGGCCTCATTTCTAAAATACATAAAGAACTGTGTCATTCCTGTATGTGCCAAAATGTTTGTGGCAGCCCTTTTTGTAGTAGCTAGAAACTGGAAAATGAATGAATGCCCATCAGTTGGATAATGGTTGGGTATGGTATATGAATGTTATTAAATATTATTGTTCTATAAGAAATGACCAGCAGGACGAATACAAAGAGGCTTGGAGAAATTTACATGAATTGATGCTGAGTGAAAATGAGCAGAGCCAGGAGATCATTATACACTTCAACAACAATAACTATATGAAGATGTATTCTGATGGAAGTGGATATCTTCAACAAAGAGAAGATCTAATTCATTTCCAATTGATCAGTGATAGACAGAATCAGCTACACCCAGAGAAGGAACACTGGGAAATGAGTGTAAACTGTTTGCATTTTTGTTTTTCTTCCCAGGTTATTTTTACTTTCTGAATCCAGTTTTTCCTGTGCAACAAGAAATTTGGTTCTGCACACATATATTATATCTAGGATATACTATAACACATTTAACATGTATGGGACTGCCTGCCATCTAGTGGAGGGGGTGAGGGAAGAAGGGGAAAATTTGGAACAGAAGTGATACAAGGGATAATGTAAAAAAATTACCCATGCGTATGTACTGTCAAAAAAAATTATAATTATAAAATTAATTTTAAAAATTAAAAAAGAAAAAAAGCTGTGTCATTTATAAGAATACAAGTCATTCCCCAAATGATAAATGGTAAAAGGATATGAACAATCTTCAGATTTTAAATTAAAGCCATCTCTAGTCATATGAAAAAAAAGGGCTCCAAATCACCATTGATTAGAAAAATGCAAATTAAAACAACTCTGAGATACTACTGCTTCACACCTCTCAGATTGGCTAAGACAAAACAGGAAAAGATAATCATAAGTGTTGGAAATGGTATGGGAAAACTGAGGTACTAATGCATTGCTGGTGAAGTTGTGAAATGATCCAACTGTAATAGTGAGCAATTTGGAACCGTGCCTAAAGGACTATAAAAATGTACATAATTTTTGACCCAGCAGTACCATACTGTGTCTGTATCCCAAGTAAATCATCAGAGGGAAAAGGGCCCATATGTGCTAAAATGTTTGTAGCGGCTCTTTTTGTGGTGGCAAAGAATTAGAATGTGAGTTTGAATAAGTTATGGTATATAAAAGTAATAGAATATTATTATTATTCTAATAAAAATGATGAATAAACTGATTGTAGAAAATCCTGGAAAGATTTATATAAAGTAATGCTGAGTGAAATAAGCGGAACCAGGAATATATTGTATACAGTAATAGCAAGATTGTGTCATGATCAATTATGAAAGACTTGGTTCTTCTAGGCAGTTAAATGATCCAATGCAATCCTGATAAACTTTGGATAGACAATGTCATCTGCATCCAGAAAGTGAATTATGGAAATTGAATGTAAATCTATATGCTATGTTCACTTTTTTTCCCCCCTGTTTCTTTTTTCTTCCATCTTGATTCTTCCCTTTTGCTCTGATTTTTCTCACCCAACATGATTTATAAAGAAATGTGCACTTAAAAAGTCAAAGTACATGTAAAAAAAAATAAAATAGATATGTGGAGAAATTTAAAAAAATAAACATGGGCTAAAATGGAAATTTGTTTTGTTTAACCATATGTTTTTGAAACATGTTTTTGGTTTTCAAGCCTCAGTTGGAGGGAGGGAGGGAGATATTTTTGCTGACTAAAATATTTGAATAACAGAAGCACAAGGATTCAGAGAAGATGGTTGTTCAGTTTGACACTTAGATTAAATGTCAGCAGAGTCTATTGTGTAGCAGGCCCTATCAGGCTGTGGAGGGCATATGAATATTGATCTGGTGTGTTGAGTCTTTTATCTCTGTACTGAGAACCAGCTAGTGTGAGTTGGGAAGCTTATTGTCAAGATTGCCTATGAGCTGATACATTTTTTGAGCAGCTCATAAAGATCATCTACTAGTCATATAAAAGGTCTAATATCAGTGGAGAAAGTACTCATTTTGAATCATACCTTGAAGTATTGAAATATAAACAGTTGAATACAATTTCAAGTATAATCTTGTTAATAGTAAAATGTATTTGTACTTTTTTGTAAAATAATAATGATAACAGTATTTTTTTTGGGTAGATAAAGAGGGTCAGATGTTTCTTAATATTTAATCAAGATTACTTTGAGTGACTAGAAATTTGCTGATCCACCTCACAGCTCAATATTTTGTACACGTAATTATATTTAAAAATTTATTTGGAAGCATTCACTGTCCTCAAAGTAAATTATTATGAGAGCCATTAATTGTTGTTGTTCTATTTCTTTTCAGGGAATGTGTTATTTCTTCAGTTTGACACTTTTGAAATTGTAGTTTGCAATCTCTAGGAGAATTATTTTCACTTATCTTGAAATTTAGGAATATTGCTAAATGAATTTGATACCTAATCTTGAATAGTAATGAACTTGCTTTCCCCCCCTCCCCCAAATCATTTTTTGTTCTTGTTCATAGACTTTAGATCAGCTTCCACTTACCAATCCTGAACATTTTGGCACACCAGTCATAGGAAAAAAAACAAACAGAGGAAGAAGATCTAATCATATGTAAGTTTGTTTCATATTTTTTATAGTTATTACCTGTACCTGAATTCATTTCTACATAGATAGTCTTTGTTTCGTTTTTATTTAATTATTAACTGTAAACATGTGTTTGCAAATTTGTGGAACTAGTTATTAAATTCTTATTTAAATGTTTAGAAAAATCGTTTAGAAACAAGCCTTCAGTTGTCATTCCAAATTAATATAAATTTATTATTTTTTTATTTTAATTTTAGCAGTGACATTTTAATAGATAAAATGAGAAGCTTCTTAACATTTGTTAATGAAATATTCAACTTTGGCTGTCTATTATTTTGATCATTTGTTCCTCTTCTATCCTTAAAATGCTATCTATAAATTAATCAAGCAGGAATTTGTTCCCTTCCATCTTTGCAACTCCAAAAAATCATAATTATTAGCTACATATTTTTCTTTATAGGTAACTTATTCTTAATTTGAATTATTTCCTTTTTTATAGCTTCCTGCATTTAGATTATGCTTATTCATTATTCTCTTGGGCATTATCTATCAAGAGAGAAAATTAACTAAAAAACAGTTTGAAAGATTTTTCTCAAAAACATATCATGCTCTGAACATTAGATGGTCCTTTGTTTTAATAGTATATTTTAAGACTTTTTTTTTAAAATTGGTATTTTAATTGCTATTTTCAGAATGGATGACTTAGATAAGTTGATCTCATTTCCTTTCTTCTCTGTTACTAATTAAAATTCTGATCTTATAGATGTAGAATCTCATATGATCATATCCTCATATGAGGACCTCATAGATCCTCAATAGATCTCATAGAATCTCTCCTGCTTATCGATACCTCTCTTCTATCGTCTTTAAGTTTGCCCCATGGGATAGAAAGGGTTTAGAAGGAAAAATGTGAGGGGTCTTCATTTGTACTGGGGCCTTCTTTGAGTTCTCTGTATAATGGATACACCCACCTGGTAAATGTTTGAGATCATATTTGAACTCATGTTTTCCTGACTATAGGTCCAACACTCTGGATTCTGTTGTCACCTTGTTTCCATCAAACTGATTTTGATATTAGTGCAATAGGTGATATTTTGGTTCCTACTTTGAATAATATTAGATATGTCCAGAATCCTCTTATACTTTTCTATTCTGAGTAGAAGATAAATTATTATATTTACTGTCTATAAAGAATCATTATAAATAGTGATTACATTTAAAAACTTATTTTTTCTTATGGGATATTTAAGTTGCATGGTGGATCATTAAAGCTGAGCAATTGAACCAAAAATAAACCACTTTTTTTTTTTTTTTACATTATCCTCTAAATTTGCTATCTAATAAGATAGCTTTTTTTTTTTTTTTTTTTTTTTTGGTGAAGACTTTATATCTTCTATAAGCAGTAGTAAAGTGCACACTAGATATATCACAGATAATCAAATGTATAATGTTATTCTTATAACCTTATCAGACAACTAATTAAAGATTCAAAATACATAATTCTATTAAACTGCTTTGTTCAGTGAAATTTCAGTCTTCTTAAAAAAAAAAAGGCATTCCTTTAAGAAACACCATCCATTAATTCTGTTATAAAATATTTTAAATATTTGGGTTGTGAGAATTCTTTTTTTCCTCAATAGTATTTTATTTTTTTTAGTTACATGTAAAGATAGTTTTCAACATTTATTTTTGTCAGATTTTAAGTTCTGAATTTTTTCTCACTTCCCTTCTTTAACCCCTTCCCAAGTCAGTGTGCAATTTGTTATAGGCTATACATGTACAATCATTTTAAACATATTTCCATATTTGTAATGTTCTGAAAGAAAAATCAGAATAAAAGAGAAAAAACTACAATAAAGAAAAAAAGAAAAGGTAAAAGTGGTATACTTTGATCCACATTCACTCTGCATAGTTCTCTCTGTTGATGTTGATGGCATTTTCCATCCCACATTTATTAGAATTTCTTGGATTACTGTATGTCTGAGAAGAACTAAGTCTATCATAATTGATCATATAATCTTGCTCTTAAATATGCACAATATCAGCCTAGTTCTTCTCACTTCACTGAGCATCAGCTCGTGTATAACTTCCCAGGCTTTTCTAAAATCAGCCTGTTCATCATTTTTCATAGAACAATAGTATCTTATTACATTCATATGCCATAACTTATTCAGCTACTCTCCAATCGTTTTCTACTCAATTTCCAATTCCTCACTACCACAAAAAGATATGCTACATTTTTGAACATGTGGGGGCTTTCCCTCTTTTATGATCTCTTTTGGATACAGATCCAGTAGAGACACTGCAGATCAAAAACAACACACAGTTTTATATAGCCTTTTGGGCATAATTCCAAATTGCTCTCCAGAATGGCTACAAGATCAGAATTCTTAATTTTCTTTTATATTAAATGTGAATTTTTTAGAATTAAGATTGATACAGTCCAAGTTAACAGTGCAAAGGGCATTATATTCCACTTGTGGTATTTGTTAAAAGGATGAATGACTAATATAGAACTATGTTTTTCATGATTTTATATATATATATATATATATATATATATATATATATATATATATATATATATAAAATCTGTATCAAATTGCTTATCATCTCAGGGAGAAGGGAGATAAGGAAAGAAGGTCAAAATTAAGAACTGAAAATTTTTAAAATAGACATTAAAAATTGTCTTTACATGTAATTGGGAAAATATTGTTAAAAATAATAATGAGCAAATATTTGTTTTTCAAAATTAAAAGTAAATAAAATCAAACATTTTTTTAGTCATAGTCTTTTATTGAACAGAGTAACTGTTTTACCCTCTTTTGGGCTTGATAAGTTTCTTAGAATATAATTCAGAAACATATATTAAACAGGTGTTTAATATATAATATATATGTTTAATATAATATATATGGATGTAAGGCCATATCTTAGTCTCATGATAAAGAATTGAAAAATAATATGTGCCTCCATCTTCAAAGAGTTTACATTCTAATAGGAGACTGATAGTATAATTCAAACAAAAAAAAGGTGAATTCAGAGTAATAACAATGAGGTAGGCAGGGTGAAGGATAGATGTGATGGATATTGTAGAAGTAAAACTGGCAGGATTTGAACAGAAATTGGGGGGAAAGTTGGCTGAGAATTCTGGAACTATCAAAATCAAATTAGGAAAGGGCTGGTCTTCTGGGTCATATATTGCACTTGACTTTTCTTTTTCATCTTGCCTTTGCACAGCCAGCCTATCCCTTTTTTCCTTTAGTGTCCTCCCTTCTTACTAATTACAGTCCTTCATTTATTTCAGAGCTGACAATTATGTGTGTGTGTGTGTGTGTGTGTGTGTGTGTGTGTGTGTGTATTTAAGTTTACTGAGCATTTTACATAAGTTGTCTCATTTGATTCTTTTAACATGAAGACTTTCTTAATGCCTCTACTTCAAGGGCCTTCATCTTCCCAGTTATTTCCTTTGTCTACATAAAAGTTTCCTTTGTTTATTTTTTCTCTTGCTTTTTCTCTTAGTCTCTCTCACACTTTTCTCTTCCTCTCTCACTTCCCTTTCAATTTCGTCTTCTTTCTTTTTTTTTTTTTCCTGAGGCTGGGGTTAAGTGACTTGCCCAGAGTCACACAGCTAGGGAATGTTAAGTGTCTTGAGACCAGATTTGAACTCGGGTCCTCCTGAATTCAAGGCTGGTGCTCTATCCACTGTGCCACCTAGCTGCCCCCCTTCCCTTTCAATTTTACTTGCAACTCACTATATTTCTTTCCCTGTCCTCAGAGCAAGGAGGACCTTAATTCAAGTTCTACCTCTATAGGGCTTTGTGATTGAACAAATTGCCTGGTCACAGAGGCATATCTCTGTGAGAAAATGCTGACTTCTTGGTAAAGGAAGCACCTTTACTGAGAGATCCCTGTATTAATGAAGGCACATGTCTAGTTCTTGGTCTGAATTTAATATATTTAGTCCAGTTTTCTATACTTTCCAGGCTTTTTTGGATTTGATCACACAGTTTGTTAGTTGTTCCTTTTCACATTCATTGCAAATTTGGCAAACATTCCACTCATATTGTATCAATCATTGACAAAAGTGTTTAAAAGTACAGGGCCAAGTACAGATCCCTGGCATCCACTCACTATTAAATACGATGTGAATTATCATCAAATCATTAAAGACTACTCTTTGGGTTAAATTAGTCAGCAAGTTCTGAGTCCACTTAACTGTATTATTACTTAGACATTTCTGTCATCTTGTTCTCAAGAATAGTAAGTAGACTTTGTTATTGCATAAATCTAGAAGACAATATAAGATTGCCTTCATCTCCCAATCTAATAATATTGTGTGTGAGAGAGAGAGAGAGACAGAGACACAGAGAGGGAAAAATAGCTAGTCTAGCTTTTTCATTAGTTTTAAATGTATTATTAATGGGCTCTTTTTGTTTACTTCAATACCACTTCCATATGATTCTTCTCAGTAGGGATTTTTTAAAAAGTAGATTAGTGTAAGTGGTATAGTATATAAAGAAGTGACTTTCACATCAGAAAGGTCTGGCTTTGCATCTTGTTTATGCTGCCTCCTGCTGTGTGGCTGTGGGCCTCAGGAGTCTTATCAGACTCTGTAAGACTATATGGAAGATGCTGATCAGCTTTGGTACTGAGTGTCTTCATTGGAAGCTTCTCACACAGATTAAAAATCAAGAAATTTGGTTTCCCCCCCAAAAAAAAAGCACAACAAATCAACATATTAGCCATGGCTAAAAACATATTTTTTGGTCTTCATCTTTAATTCAGCATTCTGCCAAGAAATAGGAGACACATCAAGCCCTTTTTCTTTGGTTTCTCTGGCTGTTATCTTCTCCTTTTTGAAAAAAAATTGAATTTTTTTTTTCATCTCTAGATAGAATAGTTTTATGGAAGCAAAAGGTTAAGAGAAGAATATCAAAGCCAAGGACTTTTGGCAGAAAGGAACCTATTAAAAGGTAGTCTACACAATGTAAATCTTGTATTTTCTGATGATATAGTGGCCAAAAAACTATAAAGGTTAGGTGACCCTTAAGTTCCTGATTCAAAAAAAATTTTTTTCCTTAAAATTTTGAAGTTTTTATAACAGTTACCTCATATTTGTTTTACTTTTTTAAAACCTTAGGGATTTTAGGAAGTTCTGTTGGTTTTGTGGAATTGGGCATAATTTTTTTTTTAAAGTTAAGTGTCCTGGGGACAAAATCAAATATGAAAGAATCAGATATAATGATCTTTCCTTCTATAGTCCAGAGGAAGAATCTTCATCATCCTCCAGTGACGAAGATGAAGATGATAGGAAACAAATTGATGAGCTACTAGGAAAAGTTGTATGTGTAGACTATATAAGCTTGGATAAAAAGAAAGCTCTGTGGTTTCCAGCACTGGTGAGTATACTTACTGTAAAAAGATATTATTATCAGTTTTCTAAATACATAGGGGAAATAATGGTATTTGGGAAGATGTAGGGAACAGGATTCTTTATACTACTTGGTTTACTTAGCTTTTATTTTGGTTTAGTTTGATTTAGTAGTGAAATAATAATTTTTAAATAAAAGTAGACTTTGTAAATTTTATTGTAGTTCACATGGACTTGAATCTTCCCCCCCCCCATCATTTCTTTAAAACATAATCATTATTTCAAATAATGACTTTTTCCCATTTCTTTTTCTTGTCTGATCATTCAGTTCAATTCAACCAGGATTTTTTAAGAACTTTACTATGATAAATTGACAGTCTTTATCCTCGTGGAGCTTATAGCCTATTTTGAGTGATAAAATAATTTATATCTAAATCTCATGACATTATTTATGGTTGTGCTGCTAAATGGCAATAGGCTTTCTAAACAGTGACTAAACCTGTATTGTATTCTTTACTTTTCCTCACACTTACTCTGAAATGCAAAAAAATAGAGAAGTGGAGGTAGACTTTAGTCTTTAGAACAGAAGATTTCAAATCATCTCTCATAAATCAAGAGTTGTACTTTTACATTTATCAGCATTTAGATTATTTTTGCAAAACATTTGTGACTTTCAATACTATAATGCCCTTTGTTAGTGGGAATGCATATGGAATTGTCATTTTAAGGAAATTGAGAATATTTTCTAAAATTGACCTTCATTTACATTTATTGGCTTTTGCTTTCAGAAACCTCTGGTATTAGCTATTATAATATTATATAAATATTATCTCTATTCAATTTTTGCTAAGGAAAATAGGGATGTCAAGGTCATAGTAGCAACATGAACTTCCTTTTAACAAACAAAATAAAGAATTTAAAAGATGGATTATTTATTCATCTTTTGGCTCTTTGAACAAAGCTACTTTCTGGAACTTTTTGACTAAGTTTATTTTAAATTATTCTCTCCAAAACTACTGGAAGGAATAAATAACTTCAAAATGTCAATTGAAATGTTAAGAGTCTTTCTCACTCTATTATTTTGCATTGATAATGGAAATTTCCTTCATATGTTTGGGAGGACAAAAAAAGTGTTTATGTTATTATTTATAGAATTTATTTTTATTAGAAATATCTTTATAGTCACCTGTTGTAAAAAATGTTCAGAATGCCTTAGTTGGGGCAGCCCTAGTTACCTCAGTGAATAAAACACCAGTTCTAGAATCAGAAGGACCCAAGTTTCATTTACTAGCTTTTGTGATTTTGGGCTGGTCATTTAATTCTGATTGTCTCACTAAAGGAAAGAAAAAAGGAGAGAATGCTTGAATAGATGTCTTCATCAATTAACTAAGCAAAAATGGAACCTGCTAGGAAATGACTGACCTACATTTTAAACACAATATATTCTGCCACTCCAATATATTTTTAAAAATTTAATAATGTAGGTGGCGTAGTGGATAGAGCACCAGCCTTGAATTCAGGAGGACCCGAGTTCAAATGTGGTCTCAGACACTTAACACTTCCTAGCTGTGTGACCCTGGGCAAGTCACTTAACCCCAACCTCAGGGGGGAAAAAAATTAATAATGAACAAATTAATGACTTATTCATTAGATATTTTCTAAATTATTTGACCTAATATTTGTTATCAGTATAGTAAGCATTAAATTGGTTTTAAAAGATCACAGGATCATAAATATAAAGCTGGAGGGGTACTTAGAGACTCCAAACATTTTATTTAACATATAAGGAAATTGATGCTCAGGGAGATTAAATTATTTGCTTACGGTTGCAAAGATAATAAATGTCAGAAATAGGACCTGAACCCAATTGCTCTGAGGGTATAGCCAGAGTCTTGTCTGCTATACAAATATTTTTTGAAAAAAAAATTAGCTAAGGGAAATTTTATAAGAGAAATTTAAAGTTCATAAAATCTCATGAAACTCCACTAACTGAGCCCCCAGAAAAGTGCATTCAGTCTTATTACTGATTCTCTCACTCTCTGTACCATTCTTAATATACTTTATAGAAGATTGAATGTTGGTGGAATCTATCTTTATTTTCTCCTTTTTTTCTATTAGTACTTATCTATGTATGTATTAGTCTTACCAGGGTTCTTTCAGGGTATCATTTTAATAATCAACTATAATATAAACTTGGAAATAAAATGTTAAGTAACTTAAGTCCCCCCCTTACAACACTGGTCACATTTTTTAATCCAAGTGATTATATGTAGTCTTTGGTCACATTTATTGAATGATATATTGTCATTTCCATAGCTAATGAGACAAGCTTAATTTGTTAGAAATGTAGGACTAAACACATAATAATACAATAATTAACATTTATGTAGCCCATACCATGTGCCAAATTCTGTGCTAAACAAACTTTACAAATTTTATCTCATTTAATTCACAAAATAATTGCAGAGTAAATGCTATTATTTTTCTCATTTTACAAATGAGGGAACAAATATACAGAGGTCAAATGACTTAGACAACTAGTAAGCATTTGAGGTCAAATTTGAACTCAAGTCTTCTTGACTGTGGGCCTAATGCTTTATCTCTGCACTAGCTGCTATAAAGTACATGTATTTGAATAAAATGTTTCTTATAATGTCCAGTAGATTTTCTTGGAGTTGGGGGAGAATAGAAGAACATTTTAACCTTGCCCATAACATTGGCTAATAGAGGCAGAGTGAAAGAGTACAGATTTAGAATCAGAAAGGGGTTTGAATCTCAATTCTGTCACTCGATTAGTTATTTTTGAATGGAGTCCTACCCTTTGTGACCCTATTTGGAGTTTTCTTAGCAGAGATACTGGAGGAGTTTGCCATTTTCTTCTCCAGCTCATTTGACAGAGGAGGAAACTGAGGCAAGCAGGGTGAAGTGACTTGCCATGGGTCACATAGACAGTGTCTGAGGACACATTTGAGCTCAGGAAGAGGAGTCTTCCTGACTCCAGGCCCAGCATTCTATCCTCTGAGCCACCTAGCAGTCCTTCTGACACTTAGCATTTTATCTATCTGTAAAAAGGAATTGATAGTAGTGCCTCTATTACAGTTATGAAAATCAAATGAGATTAATATATGTAAAGTATTTTGCAAATTTTGTCAGCTGTTGTCAGGGTTCTTACCTTACTGTTGGTTACTGTTAAGGTAAAATTGCCTTACAACCAACTCTACTAGATATCAAATAACATTTTAATGATTTTTACCAAATAACGTTTTAATGATAAATAATTTCAGGTTCCAGTGACACATGCTCACTTCAGCAGTTTTCAACAATTTTTGTTTTAAAATACTTATTTGAAGTCTAATAAAAGAAAGATAAATATTTGATAGCCATCTTCTCCTTATTTTACAGAACTCTGCACTTATTTCACTAGGCCCTGAAAAGTATTACAAAGCTTACAGTAAAATCTACAGTTGTTTTAAAGAAATTGATCTACATGTTAAAAACCAATCGGACAGAAAATTCTGCCCAATCCTTTTACTAAGTGCTTCAACAGAGTCCCTTAATTTCTACATCATAATCACAGGAAAATTAAAATTAAATATATATTTTTTAAAAGGTAGACAGCTTTGAGGTATATATTGTGTTGTGTATATGTGTGCATATACATGCATATGCTTTTATAAAAAAAAAGTCTCCAGTGTATTACTGAAAGTCTGAAGTATATTTACTTTGAACTTTGTTACAGAGGTTTTAGAATGTAATTTAATTCACACATTTATGTGTGTGTATATATAATATATGAATATGTACATAAATATGTGTTATATACAGATAATATGTACACACATATATAGATATTTACATATGTATGTATGTTGGTACATGGCCACAATACACATATGACTAGTGGAAACTTATTTTTGGCTTATTCAAGACTCAAGAGTATGAAATTAAAAATCTGATATTCTGTATTACCTAGATGATCCATTCTCTGATCTCTCTTCTTATACTTTTCTTTCTCCTTTTCTAACCTTGTTTTGAATTCCTCATGTGGCTATTTCCTCCTTTGTTACAGTTCCAACTCAGTTGATTTTCTGTTCTTGTATAGACCTTGAGCCCTTGTTTCTATTTTCATTCTGGAGCCCTCTCTTGAAAGCCCTGGGCCAAAACCTGAATAAATCAGAGCTCTAGAAGAAAAATAGGGTCAGATAAATGAAAAAGTGACTCCACCTTAAAAAAAAAAAAAAAAAGTGACTCCACCTAAAAATCAATGATCATTTCTTTGACAAGTTGACATATTTATATGTAAATTTAAAATTTTGATTCTAATATTTTATGTGGTATATTTTAAAGGTGGTTTGCCCAGATTGCAGTGATGATATTGCAGTAAAGAAGGACAATATTCTAGTTCGCTCTTTCAAAGATGGCAAATTGTAAGTAAAAGTGTTTTACATTAAAAAATCTCCATATCCGATTTCTTACAGCATTAAAATGATGAATTGTTTTTAATAATAGTACTGTTTTGGGTGACATTTCATTTCAAGTTTGGCAAAAACGATTTTTTAAAACTCTTTATCCACTTAACTCAAAAGCAGTATAAGAGAATTGCTAGAATCATATAGTGTTTTACATTCATTAGTTAATCTAATATCACAAGGTATAGTGTCTCTTTGCCTATCTTGATTTTAATTTTCCTTTCTAAAAGTAGTTTCATATTAGCTATCTTATGACTGAAATTTTTAATATGGTTTTTATAAATAAAATTTTTTCTATCTTGTATAAAATATCTTACTGTAAGACTGTAATCACTCAAGTTATTTTCAGTGATTATAGTGACATCTGTTGGCTGAAATTATAGCATTTGAAATATACTGATAAATTGATATTTCTGCAGTCAGGTTTATTATGTTTCACTTAGGATATGCATTAATTTGTGAATGATTTTTCATGTAAAATTTTTTTCATAGTTGAATTTTGAATCTTTATATACTTGCTTGTTTTATAATTAGATGATTACATAAAAGAACTTTATGCACAGTAACTATAACAATATAGTAAAGATAATACTAGAAGATAACCAGACACAAGTTTTACAGATTGATTTCAAAATATTAAATTTAAACTATGTTTCTTTCTGCTATTTTTTAAAATTAAGTTTCAGAGATAGATAGTGACATGTCACTTGAACTTTATTAGCCATTTTTCTTAACTTTTTTTGGGGGGGAGATGATTTTCATGAGAATTTTGTTGGGAAGTGATTTATGTACTAACTAGATGTTTAAAACATTAGTAACAACTGTATATAAATGTTTAGGAGGTGTAGCTTTTTTTTTTTTAAGACTAAATCTTATAGCTATCTAAACTTTGGTAGAAGCAGAGTCTGTTTTTTAGTTTGCAAATTCAAAAATTTGATTTTTAAAAATTGCTTCATCCAGGAATAATTAATTAAGCTCCATAAGACAGTTTGATAATAAATAAAGCAATGCTGGAAATAATAAAGATAAATAATTATGGTTCTTTCCTCAAAAAACTAATAATTAAAACACATATTCTAATAAATATGCCAATTAGAATAAATAAGAGGAATATAACATGCTTTACAATCAAGAGATTGTTCCATTCAAGTCACAGAATTAAAAACTGAAGATTGAATGGAAAGCATAAAAAAATTTAAAGTAGATGCTACTGACAAGACAGAAGTTAAATTAGCTTGTGGTTAGTTTATCAAATCATTTTTAAAAAGTGACCAAATAAGAAAATATTGATGGCTAGAGCAGCAGCAGTCTTCTAAGTTGGATCTAGTTTCCATTCCCTCTACATTCAGTGGGATAGCCCAAAGAAATATGGGCTGCCAGATAAAAGTGAGGAAGATGATCAAGTCCTTAAACTTTGGGGCTTATGCAGCCACACCTGTTCTTGACTCAATATCTCCTACCTCTTTATAAGTTCCTCCAGGTCAGAGGGCTGTCTTTTCTTTGTATCCTAACACTTAGCATGCTTCTTGGCACCTAAACTACAGTTTATCAATGCTTATGGACTAACTAACTGCCTCTCCCTCTCTTTCTTCCTCCCTACCGCCACACCTCTGTCTTTGTGTATGTGTCTCTGTCTCTGTCTCTGTCTCTGTCTCTCTCTCCTCCTTCCTCCCCCCATTTTTCTTCCTTTCTCTTTCCTTTCCTCTCTCCTTTTTTCTTCTTCTCTCCCTTCCTCTCCCCCCAAGTCTCTCTGTCTCTGTCTCGATCCCCTTTCTATCTCTCCCCCTCTCCCTCCTCTAGCTTTTCCATGTGCACACACACAGACACGGACTTCTTCTGCCAATTTAAAATCTAATTTAACTACTTTACCTGGTTGTCTTTAAAATGCAGTTCTGCAGATGCATTTGAAACTTCCTTCTACTTCCCAACTTGCTCATCTCTCATATCTCTTTATGGCTGGCCAAGTACCTCTTAGAGGTTGAGCTCTACACTTTGGGACAGTAGATAAAAGTAGATAAAGACTCACCTCCATTTGTTTAGATTGGATTAATGTATGTGTATGTGTGCATGTATTATTTGTAAATATATATTTAATATTGGGAATATATGCTCCAAAAATGTTTATATAACTATAGATGCACTTTTGAAAAAGTTTGAAGTCCACTGCAAATAAACAGTAATCTTTGAAATTATTTTTCTCTTAAACACAGTAGTAAAGAAGCATTAGAAAAAAATTCATGTTTTTTCTTGTTTAAAAGTGCATAAGCATTCAGTGCCATAAGCACTTATTATTAGTCATGTTTAAATATCTAAAATTATATATTTTAATTATATTATTTATTTATTATTCATTAGCCTGATGGTTAGGGTATCAAATCATCATTTTTAAAAAATGACTCAAATAAGTTAAAATATTGATGTCCAGAGCTAAAGTCTTTGAGTTGGATCTACTTTCCACTCCCCGGATTAATGCTTCCTTGATAAAATCTGCAGTCATTCATTATAGTTTTGTCAGTAGCATGTATCTATTACAAAACATCTCTGAGGTTCGGTTTCCACAACTTTTTTAGGTGGTTTAGGTACTTTATTTTATGTTCATTCTTGTTAGCTTAATTCTTGTCAGATATTTTTTGACATTTTCTTCCAAATTATTAGGATGAAACTACTTTGTGACTTGAAAGTCCTTATACACACCTTCATTGTAATTGTCACCTTTGTTTTTCTTTTCTTTTCTTTTCTTTATAGCCTTTAAGTTTTCTTGTCTCTAACCAGTGTATTTTTCTCTATTTAAAATATATATATTTTACATATACATATAGTACTTCAGTTCCCAGAAAAGATGTCCATGAAATTTCTAGTGAAACCTCACCAAAACCTGATGCTGTATTAAAACAAGGTAGGTAAGAGTACATTGGACTATATTGTTTTGAATGTTTTTGACTTACTTAAAAATTACTTTTCTTTGAAAATTTATGTATATGCACATATATATCGGTACACACATATATATCTGTATACAGATAAATGTCTGACTATGACAGATTTAAAAACAGCGTAATTTGATTTTATATGCATAGTTTTTTGTTTTGTTTTTAAAGCAAAACTCTCCAAAATGCTTTCTACTTTTTTGACTTCTCAGAATTAGGAAAGATAGTCTATCAAATAAGGGGAGATGTAAAAAAATCCTTCACTGTATCTTCTATACTACTAAAACCCAACTTTGCCCAGAGTCTTTAAAAGTATTCTTAACATAGGGAAATGCAGTGATGATTTGTTATATGTAGTACGTGCCTTTCTGAAATACTACAAAAAGTAACTTTCACTGAAAGTTAAACAGTTTGTAGCAACCAGTTCTTTATTTGTTCGGAATGTTTTTGCAATAATTTTCTCTGTATTCGTGTTTATCAAATTTATTCATCACAAAAATTTCCCCTCATATCTTTCCTCCCACTGCCAGAGAGCTATCCCATATAATAGATAATATTTTTAAAGTCAAAGGAGGGGGAGAAATTACCAAAACTAATCAGAAGGTTGAAAAAGTTTGCAAATACATATGTGTAAAGTATTCTACATTCATGAACATCTCTTCCCTGCAAAGATGCAAGGTGGCTTCTTACATCTTTTCTGAGCCAGGCTTATTTGTAGCTTTGCAACATTTACTTCTGATTTTGTGTGTTTGTATGGTGTGGTGGTGCTTTTAGTTGTCATTGTTGTAGACTTCTTAATTCTCCCCACATTAGTTTATGTAAGTTTTTCTGTGCTTTTTGATATTCACTATATTTTTATTTCTTATAGCATAGGAATATTCCATTGAATTCATGTACCAAAATATATTTTATCATTCCTCAATTAATGGACATCTATTTTGGCTTCCTTATTAGTTTAATAACATGATATGTGGTTTGTCTGAAAAGCTCAAAAAGTAATTTCATAAATTGTTAATTTTCTTATGGAAAGTTAAAACCATATTTGTTTCAGTTTGGACTAGCTGTTAGCATAACCTTAATTCAAACTTGATATATGTGTGTATGTGTTTGCTTTCTTCACTAATAATTTAATTATCTTTTCTAAAATTGCTAGTGAATTTAGTTATTTTCTCATAACAATGTGAATAAAGTAATGTTTATACTCTAAAAGTTAATGCTGCTATCATATATTCCTTTCATAAAATGTTTAAAGTGTTAGACTGAATAGTATTTCCTCTTAATTTTTTATTTCTTAAAATAATATAAACATACAAAAAGCATGAAAATAACTTTTAACTCATATATGTGTTTAAACATAATTTACCCTTGGATTTAAAAAAATCACCCTTTTAATATATTATCTATTATGGCTATTATCTATGATTTTTTAAAATTTTCACTATTTCTTATTCAATTATAGCTTTTGACCATGCACTTGAATTTCATAAAAGTAAAACTGTTCCTAATAACTGGAAAACTGAATTGAAAGAGGATAGCTCTAGCAGTGAAGCAGAGGAGGAGGAGGAGGAAGAAGATGATGAAAAAGAAAAAGAAGATAATAGTAGCGAAGAGGAGGCAAGTAAAATTTGATAGCATTTCTAATTGTAATAGAAAGTATTCCTTTTGCCAGCAGTATTTAGCATAAAGAAAATTCACTTTTTTCTTCAAAGAGATTCAGTAAGCAATGAATTCATTTTACATAGATAGTACTTAACTTGAATATATGAATTATTATTTTATTACTGTTTATCAAATTCTGTTGCCGTTTGACAAGTTAATAGCTAATTATAACTATAATTACAGTTATAATTATATAGCTGTAAAATTAATAACATTGTAAGTTTAGCAGTATATTTTAAAGCTGTATTTAAATTCTCCCTATATACTGATTGCTGCATGTTTGAAATGAAGATTTTTAATGTAAAATTTTTTGTGATTATTTTACCATCAATATATCATTTACTTACCTATAAAATCTATGATAAATTCAAATGCTTAATTGTTCTTTCGATGACTGTTTCATGTAAGCTTAGAAAGTTCTAGTAACAGAGAACTCACTCTTTTACTAGGGAGCTAATTACATTTCTAATAGCTTTAATTGTGTTGAAGTTCTTTCTTATACAGAGCTGAGGTCTTATTTGCTGTACTATATATTCATCAGTATTAAGTCTGGTTTATGGAACTACATAAATTGTCTTCTTTTGTATGTGATATCCTTTGAGCTATTTGAATAGAAATGTCGTATTTCTTCTAGGTTGTCTCTTATTCAGAGTACATATCTCAGTTCCTTCTCATGTGATTCCATACCCACCAATTATCCTCCTCACCCTCTTCTGGGTGTGCTCCAATTTGTCTATGTTACTTTAAAAACATGAAATCCCAAATTTAATATGATACCCCAAGTGTTGTTTTATCAATGCAAAGAACTTAGGAACATTAGTTTCTTTATTTTGTAGCCTATACTTAATGGAGTTTTTTAAAAAAAAAACTTGTTTTGTTTTAATAATGCTGGATACATGGCATGCATTTAATAAATGCTTTTTCATTCATTTAAGCAGAGATTCCCCACTCTAATTTCATTCTTAAGCTTTCAGTGAACTAAAACACTTAACTGTTTATATATATGTGTGTGTGTGTTTGTATGCATGTGTGCATGCATGCCAGTTTTGGTAGTGCAGTTGACTTTTTTATAAAGCTGAAGTTTTAGAGCTCCACAGAGTTGTAGTCTTATACACCATTATGATGGATATATGAGAACTTGCAATAGGACTATGCATTGTTAGTATAAATAGACAGATTCTGCTCTGCTAAGAAGGTTTCAGATACGTTCCTGATGATAGATTGTTGTCCCAACAATCTGGCTATGGACAGAGAGGCTCATCCTTCACTAGTAGCTGGACCAGTAAATAATGGATTCTCTGACTAGGAAACACATAAAATAAAAGCAAAATAGAAAATGACCTTTATTATCTTCTCTTTGCACCTTTTTGCTTCTTCAGTAGCATTGGCTGAGGACAGAGTCAGAAAAGATTCATGATCATATGGTTTTGAGGCCATTTGTAAATATGAATGACTTTTAATGTACTTTAAATGTAAGAACCTTGAGTAGTTACCAATAACTGGATATTTATTTCAAAAATACTGTGCTAAGCCCTGGAGACATAAAAAAGGCAAACAAACCAGTTCTTACTCTCAAGTAGCTCATAGTCCTTTGGGGGAGACAATGTGCAAAAAATCAGACAAATAAGATACATACTGGATAGATGAGGGATAATCATAGAGAAAAGGCAATGGTATTAAATGAGTTTAAAAAGGGTTTCTTGTAGAAGATAAGATTATAGCTGGAACATGAAGAAAGTAAGGAAAGTCAGGAGACAGATGAGGAGAGAGAGAGAATTTCAGGTAGGGGAAGTTGTAGAAAATGCCCATAAGTCAGGAGATTGGAATGTCTTTGAGGAACAGCAAAGAGGCCAGTATCAGTCCATTGTAAAATATGTTGGCTAGGGAGGGAAAAGTAAAGAAAGGAGTAAGAAGACTGGAAGGGGGAAAAAAAGGAACAGGTTGTGAAGGGATAACACATAATAGAATTTTGTATTTGGCCCTGGGGATGATAAAGGGCCTCTTGAACCTGTTGAATCCAGAAGTGGTATGATCAGATCTGTACTTTAGGGAGATTAATTTGATCTCTATGGGGAGCTTGGAATGGAATAGGATAGGGCATAAATCAAGGAGACCAACCAGCAAACTATGGTGTCAGTCTTGTCATGATTTGATGAGATCCTGCTGCAGGATGCTAATAGAGGAAAAGAGGGACAATGGTTATGGTTGATGTGATAAAAGTATTAACGTGATTTGGAAGTAGATAGAATACATGATGGTGAGAGAAAGTGAAGAATTAAGAATAAAACCCAAGTTGTAACCCTAAGTGACTGGAAGGATGGTATTAACCTCAAAGGAAAAGAGAAATTCAAAAGAGGGAAGGGTTTGTGGGAAAGATAGTGAATTCTGTTTTGGATATGTTGAATTTAAGGTATCTATACCATATCTAGGCTGAGGTGTCTAGTGATCAGATTGAAATTTTAGGTGAGATACTGGGATTAGATAAATAAGTCCGAGCATAATCAAGTAAAAAATCGACAAGGAAAAAGAGCTTTGGGGAGCTTCCACTTTAGTTAGTTACTACTTGTAGTGTGCTGCTAAGATTTCTGAAGGTCTCGGGACCAGTCTTGTTTTCAGCAAAATACTCATCAGGAGAATGGTCAGGAATAAAGTCCAAAGTCTTTATTATCTTCTTCACAGTCTGTCTTCTTTGCCTGGGGCCTGGCTAGCTTTCCGGAGGGCCGGAATGGGTCTTGGTTTCAGTAGAGGATTTGCAGGAAGACAGGCCAGCCACCAGGATGGTGGGAGATGGAATGTCTGTATACCAGTCCTTGTTGGCTATTACACACACACACACACACACACACACACACACACACACACACACACACACACAGAATAATAAATACATCATCATAGGTGTCAATCTTATTAAACTATATTAAGTACTAAGTACATGTAAACTAGAGAATCATTATCTTAATTCCATTGAGTTAACATCTTGTTTCAAGTATACTTCTCCAATGTTCTGCCCTTTACAGCTAGTGAAGGAATCTGAAGAGCAGTCACACAGGTAAGAAAAAGTCAGAGTATTGTGTCACAGAAAAACCTAGTTTAAGGAGAATGGAGTGATTAATAGTGTCAGGGAAGAGAGGCCAAAAAGAATGAAGTTTGAGAAAAGGCTATCAAATGAGGTAATTAATACATCATTGGTAATCATTAGCAGTTCCAATTGAATGATGAAGTTTGAAGCTATAATGCAGAGAGTTTAGAAAGTGTCAGGAAAGGAAGTGAAAGCAGATTTTTTTTTAATAACTTCAAAGTTAGCCATGGAAACTGAGGAGGGAAAAAATCAATGAAAGATTTCTTTTGAGAATAGGGAAGGCATCAGTATGTTTTTAAGTATCAGGAAAGCAGTCAGTAGACAAGCTCTAGAGAATGAAAGTAGAGAATAGGTTTGATAGGATAATCTGCTAGAGGATAATTGAATCACTTGTGTGTATAGAAAGTTTTGACTTGGCATGGAGAAAGCTCACTTCTTCACATGAGATGGAAGAAGGAGGTAATCATATTAGGAAGGCATCTGAATCATAAAACAAAAAGAGAAGTGAAGAAAAGCAAATTTAATTCTTGGTGAGTGACCTCAGTTTTTTCAGTGAAATTACAAGACATGGTTCTCAAATGATATTGAATAGACATAGGATGTTTGAAGGGGATGAAGAGGGATGAAAGGATTTGGGAGAGACATTGTGGCAAATAGGATAGTGAATCAGGGAAATATAAAAGGATTGTCTTTCCACAAGGAGGGCCTAGTTGAGATTACATAACATAAATTTGTCATGGATTTAATCAGCTCTCCCTTCCTTCCCTCCTCCCCTTCCACTATAGGGTTTTCTCCAGCTTTATTTAGCAGGATGTGAGTAGGAGCTGAGGCTTTAAGGATCTAAGGCTGAGACTTTACAAGAAGATCTTCAGTAGGATAAAGAAGTAAGGAACCTGAGAGAAGCAAACAAGAGGTGCAGTGGAGTAGAGGATTAAGTCATGAGGAATAAGTCATGAGTTGAGAAACTGGAAGAAATATTGAGGAAATATTAGTATATATTTTGAAGTTCCTTAGTATGAGGTCAGGAATTAGGGAGGAGAGAAAAACAGAATTTTTTGAGGAAAGAAATGTCCTGGGGTTCAGCTAGATAATAGCAAGCAGAATCTTGATTGGGTGGCAGATAGAGATTGAATAAGCTTCAAAGAAGGAGAAAAGATTACTGAGTTATGGTGGTAGAAAAGAGACTAAAAGTGGCCTTTGAGAAAAATGTATATCCTAATTCCTCCAGTTCAGTTAATAAGTGGAAGAGTTTGGGTGAAAATGCAACAAATGCTGGGGATTGGAGTGTGGCCAGAGAAGCTTTGCAATCCGAAGGAAACCAGGTTTCAGGGAGTATGAGAAGATGGATAGGAGAGGGAAAGGAAAAAGGTTTAAGAAGAAAGTAAGCTTATTACTTATAGAACAGATATTACAAAAAAGCACCAATGATAGAATGGGTAGCCTTTAAGTAGGATATTGAAGGTTGGGGGAATCATGGAGCAAATCAGTGAGGGATAGAAAACAGATAAACCTTGACAGCTAAGATTGGGAAGCTTTGGAGAGGGAAGGGCTTACTGGGGTATGAATTAATCAATGAACCTAAGGGTTCAGCCTCAGAATTGAGCCATCCCAGGGTTTTGGGACATTTCTGCTTAATTCTGTTTTGCTTCAGTTCTTATATGTAAAAATGAACTGGATCAGGAAATAGCAAACTACTCCAGTATCTTTGCTAAGAAAATGTCAAGTGTAGTCACAGAGTCCAACAGAACTGAAATGACTGAATAGCAGCAATATATTCCAGTATCTTGGTTTCTGAAATGAAGCTACTGGAACTACATTTCTTCATAAAGAACTGAAAATCATTATTTTTGAAACATTTAATAAACAGGTCTTTATTTTTGTCCTAATTTCATTTTGTAATGTAATTTCATTTTATAATTTCAATTTCCATCATTCCAGCTAGACAGCACCTTCATTTTGTTAAATGAGTGCTTTAGATTAGATGATCTTTATTTTTCAGCTAGTAATTTATCGAGTAGATAGATATAGACATAGATTATATTCTTAGTTTTGTATCATATGCCAATTTTATAAATGTGATTTCTTTCCCAGTATGCAGTCTGTTGTTGAAAGTGCTAAAGAGAACAGGTCTAAGAACAGAGACCCTTGTCTCACTGTTAGAGACAGTTGTATTCACTCATTAATCAACTTTTCTTGGGTATATTTATTTGCTAGCTATAATTATGCTTAATTGTGCTATCATTCAGATTTCATTAATCCATCCTGTTCTCAACAGTAAAATTATTGATATTATCAGATGACTTGCTAATATTGAGGTAATAATGTGTCTATGATGGTCCTTTTCTCTACTGGCCTAATGTTCTACCCACAGATAGAAAATGAGATCAATTCTGTATGACTTGTTCTAGGTGATCTTAGTTCTCTCTTAATTGCTCATAAAGGATCTGTTTTATAATATCTAGAATTTTGTTGTAAACTCAGCATGTTGTATTTGTCATATCCTACTTCTTGTTCTTTTTTGATCAGGATAATATCTGACAGTCTCCTGTATTCTTGTACTTTTCTCATTCTCCATAGTTACACAAAAATATTATTAGCAGTGTTTCTATAATTTCTTCTACAAATTATTTTAATATCCCAACAGGGAATTAGACTAGAGATTAGTATTCCAGAGATTTGAGCAGTTGAATTCTTCCCTATTCCTATCTTGAACTTCAAAGATCTCTGAACTTTTTTTGTACCCTTTCTAATAGAAAATTGTTCTTATTGGAGAAGATAAACCGAGTAAGAGGGATAGTTTAATTTTCTTCTTTTATGTTCTATCCAGGATTGTTGTGAGGATCAAATAAGATAATAATTATAACCACAGTGCCTGGCATATAGTAAGCACTATATAAATGCTAGCTATGATTATTTCCTTCTCTCTTTATCTGTTAACATTACCATTTATCACAAGGAGTAAATATATTCTTTCTTTGTTTTCTTTTACATTGGACATTTTTTTAAAGGCCCTTTCTATTATACTTAGTGTTTTTAGAAACGTAAACTTATTTTTAACTTTAGCCTCTTATAGTTACATATCAGTCTTTTATTCTTTCTTGAGCATATATGCTTTCTTGTATCTTTTGTCTATTTCCTTTATAAATGTGAGCTTATCCATGAAATCTCTGTGTATATTTATCAGATTTTTCAGGACCCTAATTATTAATTGATTTGTAGACTTTTGAATGTGTGAGTAGTGTTCTTTACCGTCTTCATGTTGATGTGTAGTGGATAGTGGATAGAAGACATAGATTTGAATCCTGCTTTTGACTTTGTGTGACCATTAACAAGTCATTTATCATCGCTGGGCCTCAGTTTTCTCAAATGTTAAATAGACATAATAATGGTTGTTATTAGCCTCAAATTATATAATACATGATCAGTATTTTAGAGTGCAATATAAAGATCAGCTATTCTTATTTTTTTTACCTTTTTTAAAGAATAAATACTGCTTCTGCTACTTTCATTTTTTTTTAATTTACTGCTGTCCTTAAAAGAATCTAGATATCTGAGTATTTTCTCCTAAGCTGACCCCTGTTGCCCATAACTAATTTAATGATTTTTCTCTATATTTGAAAATAGTGTGGGGCAGCTAGGTGGCACAGTGGATAGAGCACCAGCCCTGAATTCAGGGGGACCCGAGTTCAAATTTGGTCTCAGACACTTAACACTTCCTAGCTGTGTTACCCTAGGCAAGTCACTTAACCCCAGCCTCAGGGAAAAAAAAAAGAAAAGAAAAGAAAATGGTTGTATACTTTGGGCCTGCTAGTGATTTATAAACTCAGTATCTCCCTTTCAAAGAAAATAGTTTTACATCCCCTCCATTGAATTGTAGTACATTACAGACAGGATAACTGTAAAGTTCCATTTGTCAGTTTTATTCCTTCCCCTTTCCCATTATAAAATGCAATCCACTGGATAAAAGGGGTCTTTTGTTTCCCCTATTATATCTCAATTAACTACCCTGCTCTCTATAGGTTTTTCTGGGATTCACTTACCAGTGCTGCAACCCTTGGTCACTACAGCAAGAAAATAGGCCCTTCCTTGTAATGGAAATCAAATTTATTATCTGAAGATTTCCCTAACTCTGAGTCTTCAGGTAATTTTAAACCAAGTTTGGGCCCCACTCGATTCCATAAGTTTAAATAACTGCACTGTGGGGTTATGTGTAAAGATATTTCTAATTATATCTGACCTTGGGGGAAATTGTGTATGGAAATCAAAATTTTTGGTTGTTATTGTTACTGCCTATTTTGGTTTAAGAATAGGTCATCTTGGGACTATAATGTTAGTTTGTAAATGAATTATGGTTATAGGAAAAAGACTTGTTCATGAGTTTCTGAAGGATTTATTTCTAATTTTACCTCCCTTTATGGAATTTCTTTTTGGTATTTTACTTATTGGATTACTTTTCAGAGAAAATTCTAACTTAAATCCTGAAGATTTTGAAAGTGGCATTTATGGCTTCTGAATAACTTAGTATTTATTAAGACTTGATATTTTAATGGTAAAACACTCTTTTAAGCACTTTGTGATAATACAGTTTTGGAGAGATCATAAAACCATCTTGTATTAATTAAATATGTAATTGGACAAATTGTGATTTTTTTTTTTAATCTTGTTTGGTTTTCATTAGGAAGAAATAGAACCTTTTCCAGAGGAACGAGAGAACTTTCTTCAACAGCTTTACAAATTTATGGAAGACAGAGGTGAAGTGTACTTTCTTTCAATTAATCTCCAATTAAATTTTTTTTTCAGATAATCAAATCACTAGTTATTAAAAGTTGATTTTGATCAATTTAAAAAATATATTCATACTTCATGATATGTAAAGTTATACTATTTTATAAATTGATCTGTTTTCCAGATTTCTGTTTCTACGTTTCTTATCTAAAAGTTTGCTTTTTTTCTTTTTTCTGCTCTGATTTTGGATCACTATAATGGAGGCATTTTTTATACTTTAAAATGCTTTGAATTTTCTATGTTATATATCTTTGCATGTATGGATCCTTATTCCAACCCCATATAGAGCTACTTTGTCTCTCAGATGAGAAAAGGGAAAATATGCAAACTAGAACAGATATAATAGAAAATTATAGAATAGTCATGACATAATCATCTCAGAAATTAATTTTTAGCAATAGAGCCACAGATCACCCACTGAAATCAAAGTGCCTCCACATTGATTTCAGTCCTTTTTCTTCTTTCTTGCCCCATTTTCTTATTGTTTTTAGAGGAAAAAAAACTTATGAAGGTTGCAAAAACAAAAGAGGAAATAGATGCTGTTTTCAAAAACCTTGCATTCTCTTGGAGAATACAATATATAATGAAATGCAAAAAAAAAATTTTTTTTAAGTTAAACACAAGGTAATTTGGGAAAGCAAACACGAACATCTGTAGAATCAGAAAAGGCCTTTGGTTGAAGATGCTACTTGAACTGATCTTTGAAGGAGGCTTGGGATTAAGATGTGACATTGAGGTAGGATTGCATTGCAGGTCTAAGGGACAGTCTGTGAGAAGTCTTGGAAAATGGAAATGGAAATACTATGTGTTTGAGGAATGGTAAGAATAGAGTGTGGGAAGGAAGGTAAATCATAATAAGACTTGGAAGTTATTTTGAAAATATGTTTGAAGGGCTTTAATTCCAAACAGAAGAATTGGTATTTGGTCCTAGAAGTAGTAGAGAACCATGAGTGTTATTAGATCATGGGACTAAAAGATCAAAATTGTGCTCTAGGAATGTCACAACTGTGGAAAATGAATTAGGAAGGGGAGTGAATTAAGACAGAGAGGTCAATTAAGAAAGAGCCTATTACTGTAGTGCAGGTGAGAGGTGATAATAGCTTGGACTAAAGTGGTAACTACATGAATGGAAAGAAGTAAACAGTTAGGATGTAGAGATTGATACTCCAATATTATAAACATAAATTAAAGAATGTTTTCTTTTAAAATATATTCTACAGTAATAAGTAGAAGAAAATAATGTATTTGGTAGGAAAAAAAATTAAGGCACATTGAATTCAAGATTCATATTGACTATTTAGTATAGACTATTTAGTTCAAAGTTTCTGGTAATCAATTCATGTCAACAAGTTGACAATTAGGATTTTACCATGTTCCAGGACAATTCTAAACTCTTTAAATTAAAATGCAAGAAGAAAAAGAGGGAGAGACTCCTTTCCTTTTAAGGAGGAAGAGTAACAGCACAAAACAGAAAGTTGAAAAAATGGAGGTAGTAGGTAGTAGGCTATGAGGGGAACATAGTAGAGGAAGTCCAGATTGTTGTTAAACCTGACCTATGTGTTCTCCTTAAAATGAAGATTATGGGAGAAACCCATCAATCAGAGGAAGGAGTTGAAGAGGAGTGAGGAGTACTGCCATTGTGAGCAATATTGAAATGCAGTGAACCAGCTGGGTAAAGAGGCTTCTATAGAATGATAGAAAATATTCAGAGAGTTTTTTGGAATTAGAGCTCAGGAATGAGAAGAGGTTTTGATACATCACTTAATCAATAAGCCTTTACTAAGTACCTACTATGTTCCTGAGAGAGAAATGTAGAGAATGAAACGGTCTAATTCACAAGCACCTTATATTGTGATGGGGAAAACAATACTTATTTATATAAATAGAAAGGTAGTTTGGGAAGGAAGGCACTACTAGGGGGATCAAAAATAGTTTGATACAGAAATGCTATTTGAGCTGTGTTTAAAAGAAGAGGGGAGGAAATGAGGAGATTGTGCTTCCAGATATGATGAGTTCACCCAGAAAGTTCATATAGAAAGAAGAGACAAGGGCAGGATAGAATCTTGGTAGGTACTCACAGTTAGCTGGTGGAATATGGATAATTATATGGCAAAAGAGACTGAGAAGGAAGAAACAACCCCATAATAACAGGAGAGAAACAAGGAGAGCAATGTTACAAAAACAGACAAAGAAATGAATATCCAGAAGGGATCGTCAACAGTATAAAATGCCATAGAGAAATCAAGAAGTCTGAGGTTTGAGAAAAGACCATTGGATTTGACAATTATGAGGATAGTAACATTGGAAAGAGCAGTTTGGTTTAAATGATGGTCAAAAGCCAGATTGCTAGTTATTGAGGAATGAAAAGGGACAAAATGGAGGTAATTAAAATAGATAGTTTTCTGGGAATTAGGATTGGAAAATGAGAGATATAGGGAGATAATTTGAAGAGATGGTGAATTCAATGGAAGGACAGACTGGGGTGTGTTAGTAGAAAGTAGCAATGAAGTAATTGATAAGAAGAAAATGAAAATTTTTCTAGGAGGCAATGATTATGAGGGCAGGCTTCTTGGAAAAGTTTTGAAGACACAAGTAAATTAATAAATGCTATGAAATTTTAATGACTTTGATCCTAAAGAAGAGATGTGGGAATGCACTCTTCCCCTCTCCCATTTCTTTATAAATGTTCAAGTGACCTTATTCCATCCAGTGTCCTCCAACAAATTGCCCCTTTGGTCATTCCTACTCTTTCACTTATTTTCAGTAATTTTCCTTCCTCTGTTGGCTTGTTTTCTACTGCCTACAAATATGCCCATTGTCTCTAATCCTGAAAAAACTATCACTTGATCCTTTCACCTCTCCTACTGTCTTGTATCTCTCTTCTACTCTTTATAGATAAACTCCTTGAAAAGACTAGCTAAAATAGGTGCCTTTGAGATTTTCTCCTATTCTCTTTGTCTCTTAAAATTCAGTTTATCATTCATTCCACTGAAATTGCTCTTGTCAAGATTATTACAATCTTAGTTACCAAATCCAATGGCCTTTTCTCAGTCCTCATTCTTCTTAATCTCTCTGCAGCCTTTGACACTGTTCATAACCATCAACATTAACTTGATATTTTCCTCTCTCTAATTTTTCAAGACACATTCCTCCTATCTGACCACTCATTTGCTGGATACTCACCCAGGTCATACCTTCTGACTATAGGCATCAGATAGGGTTCTTATCTTAACCCTCTTTTCTGTATATATTACTTCATTTGGTGATACCCAGTTCTCATGGATTTAATTATCATTTATTTATATGCTGATGATTCTCAAATCTGCCTTTCTTGCCCCAGCTCTCTACTGACCACCAAGCTTGCATCTCCAGCTTTTTTTTTTTTTCCCATCTCAAGATATCTGGTTTTTGGGGGCAGCTATTTGGCGCAGTGGATAGAGCACCAGTCCTAAAGTCAGAAGGACCCGAGTTCAAATCTGGTCTCAGATACTTAACACTTCCTAGCTGTATGACCCCGGGCAAGTCACTTAACCCCAATTGCCTTAGCAAAAAAAAAAAAAAAAAAAAAAAAAAAAGGTAACTGGTTTTTGTAATTGATCAGTTCTCAATCATGTCTGACCCTTGTGACTTCATGGAATGTAGGACCCCATAAACCATAGTTGTCCATGGGATTTTCTTGACAAAAGTACTGGGTAGATTCTCTTTTCTTTCTTCAGCAGATCCTTTTGTAGAACAATCAGAGTCACACAGCTTGGAAGTATGTGAAGCTGAATTTAACTCAGGTTTTGTTAAGTCTAGGGGCAATGTTGTATCCAGTGAGTCATCAGCTGCTCCACAGATGTCCAGTAAATATCTTAAACTCAACATATCCAAAACAGAACTTGTTTTTCATCCTAAGCCCTATCTCATCTTTTACCTTCCTTACAAATAGTAGAAGACAGTGCTTCCTTACAAATAGTAGAAGACAGTGCTAGTCTCCCAGTCCATCAGGCTCATAACATAGGAATCTTTCTAGATTTCTCATAATCTTTCAGTTTTTGTATCTAAGCTGTTACCAAGGCCTGCTGACTTCACCTTTGCAACATCTCTCAAAATAAAACCCCCTGTCTTCCTCTGAAACTTCTACAACTCTAGTACAGCCCTTATTATTTCACACCTCAATTACTGCAGTAACCTGCTGGTGAATCTTCCTGCCTTAAATCTTTCCCCACTCTAATCCATTCTCCTTTTAACTAGTAAAGTGATTTTCCTAAAGCATATGAAAACCTAGTAAATGCTCCAACTCTCTCACACCTGTTAAATTCCAGTAACCTATTTTCTCTAGTAACAAATATAAAATGATCTGTTTGGTATTCAAAAAAATCTTTATAAATTAACCCCTTTATGCCTTCTTTTAATCAGTCCCTGACACATACTCTTCAATCCACGTTAAATAACCTGTGTAACAAGCAAACACTTAATCTCTCAGTTCTGGGCATTTTCTCTGCTTGGTTGCCATGCCTAGAAGTCTTTTTCTCTTCATCTTCTGATCTCCCTGGCTTCTTTTCTAAGGGAAACCTTCCCTAATCCCTGTTATACAGTGCTTTCTCTCAGGTAGTTTTTTTGTTTTTGTTTTGTTTTGTTTTGTTTTGTTTTGTTTTTATCCTCTAAATAGTTTGCTTTGCATAATCATGTTTGTTTGAATATTACCTCCTCCATTAGATTGTAAGCTCCATGAGGATAGAATACTCTCTTTTGCTTCTTTTTATGTCCCCAGTGCTTAGCGCAGTGCCTGGCACATAATGTGCTTTAATACATTATAGGTGTGGAATCTCGATATAATATCAAACTTTTTTTTGGATAGGTTGTTCACTTTTATTCTGATTTTTTTCCCTTTCTCTTTGTCCTAATAAATGGCACTTGGATTAGGGGGATACATTTAGAAAAGTAGGTGATATTAAAACAAAGTTCAATAAAAATATTTTTTTTAAAGTAATGAGATTGGCCTTTCAGAGAGAAAATGTTTACTTCATTGGAAACTGAAATCAAAGTTAACTAAAAATATATTTTAAAGGTAATAGAATTGGCTTTCCGAAGAGAAATGGTTCATTTCTTCATCAAACTAGAATAAAGGTATTTTGAAATGCAGAAATCACTCAGAGCAAATGACCCCTTGTTGTTTTTTTTTGTTTGTTTGTTTTGTTTTTTTAGTCATGCCCAATTTTTCATGACTCCATTTGATGTTGGCAAAGATATTAGAGTGGTTTGCCATTTCCTTCACCATTTCATTTTCTACTAAATGAGGTCTATGCTCATTGGATAAGAAAAGCGGGTTTTCAAGAGCTTTAGATTGTCTCTCTTCTAAGTGTGATAGTGAATCAAAGTGGAAGATGTAAAAGGATCAGCAGAAATTAGAGATATCTTAAATTTTAGTGACTTTATTCATATGAGATATGGAAGGGCCAGAATTCACAGTGAGAACGAAGAATAGTTTTAGGAAGAATAAAGCATAGGGAAATGGAATGATTTGGGTAGAAAAATAGCTCAAGTCAGAAAGCATTTGTTAAGCTTTAATATGTGGCAAGGACTGTGCTAAACTCTGGGGATACAAATACAAATAAACCACATACTAATCTGAGCAAACAGTAGATAGAGGGGAGCTGGTGGTTCTTTGTCTTCAACATGTCCTTCATTCCCTCCATCTCTGTTACCTAGTCAGTCATCCCAACAATGGCTTTCTCTATCCTTGGTGAACCAATTTAGTTCTATGTTGTTGTTTTCTCTCAAATTCCTCCTGGTGATCCCCGGGAAGTGGTTTGGTTAAGGAAGAAGTTTTGATCAAATAAAGGAATATCATAGTAATCATAAAAGTGAAACTCTTTTGAGTGATAATTTAATAAAGATTATGGTTGCTGTTTTATGTAGTTGTTTTCCAACACTCTTTGTATTCTTGCCTATCAGCTGTCCTGTCACTACTACTCATTTCTACCTACTTCTCCTGTTCCTCTAGATAACAGATCTCTGAGAAAATAAATAACTATTAATAAGTATCCCTGAAAACTCTTTTGAAACATACATGACAAAGTGAAATGTGAATTGAAACAGATATTGTGTAATTTCGCCATACTTTATTATTAAAAGATTTTTCCTTGTACTTGATTTTGTACAGTACAGACTCATCTATGATATTTTTTCAGTGTTACTATAAAAAATAAGACACATTCTCTGAAGTTTCATACTCATGTAGGATCTAAGGAGTCATAGAATCAATTGAAATAAAAGAGATTTTAGAAGTTATCTATTCTAGCCTCCTCATTTTATTTAGAGATAAGATTAAGGTTATGACTTGCCCAAGATTATCCAGTATTAGAAGCAAATTTTGACCAATAGCTTTTTGATTCTCAGTTCTAGCACTCTTTGCACTTTGTCTTTTCAGAAAATATCTTGATCAGGAACATTGTTTCACTTATATGCAGTGCATCATATCAGAAATTCTATTTTTAATCAGATTCATATTTGAATTTTTTTGTCTGTGTTTGAAATTTAACTAGTTTTACTAATGTAAAGTGCTTAAAGTAGCAACAGAATTAATGGCAAGTGCATTGGTTCAGGAAAAATGTTAATTTGATTAATATATTGCCTGTGTACCTTCTACAGTATGATTAGAAAATATTTATTTTTTTCTATTAACAATTGTAACTTCACAAAATTTTAATTCTTGTGGTTGAAAAAAGTCTCTAAAATAATTTTTGTTTTGATAATAGGCACACCTATTAATAAAAGACCTGTACTTGGATACCGAAATTTGAATCTCTTTAAGTTATTTAGACTTGTACACAAACTTGGAGGATTTGATAATGTAAGTATTAAAATAATAGTGAAGTATGTCAAAACCTTAAAGGACTGAGAAATTATGAATAAGAAAAAAAGAATGGTTACTTTTTTACATTCAAAGAATCGCTATTATGTACCAAATTTGTGTTTTTATTAAGAATTCAAGGTTGTACTATTTTTTCATTCAGTCTTTCAAATTTACTATCATAAGTTTCTGAGTAAACTATCATGACCTCAGAAATGACCTTCAGTTTGATATGAAAATCAGCCAACTGATATCTTTTAAATACTTTGTTTAAATGTATGTCTGTTAAGTTCAATTGAGCAGATCTGATTTTTTTTAGTATGACAAATTTAATGCTTCATTTATTAATTTTTAGATTTATTTAATTTTTTTCTTCTAAATTTAAAACATCCTATTTGAATGGTAGTTTTTAGTAGAGAATGAAATTAAAATTTTGTCTTTTCAGTTAGAAATGAATTTTATCAATTGGTTTTTTTTTTTTTTGAAAATCATTTCTAATTCTAAATTTTATTTCTTTTGTGGAAAAATGTTATTTCTTTTAAAATTTGTGCTTTTCTAATTCATTGATGCAAGTTTTTATTTTATTTTTCATTATAGATTGAAAGTGGAGCTGTATGGAAGCAAGTCTATCAAGATCTTGGAATTCCTGTTTTAAATTCAGCTGCAGGATACAATGTTAAATGTGCTTACAAAAAGTAAGTGTTAAAAGCAGTGGTCTCCCAAAAGGGTACTTTGTCTCAATCTCATGGGAATGTGATCAACTTATTAGAGAGTAGGAAAATAGAAGAGGGAGTGTGTTGTGGGCTTTGCCTCTAGTACAACCACTCTTATTCTTTCAATTCCCTCAATTTCTCTCCTATACTGTATTAGTTTCCAACCTTCTGCTGGGTGTGTAGGCCCACAAGGGCAGTTATAACCATGCTAGTATCCAGGCAATACCCCTAACAATAACTTTGCAAATACCAGTGGAAAAATTCCCTCACTCTCACCCTACTTCCTTCTACCTCAACATAGCACCTTGGAAAGTTGATCCTCTGGTGGTGTATTTTATCCTCTAGGTAGGGACCAAGAAGTAGGAGACCAACCTAAGCTTACTTCTCCATGTTGTTTTTTGGGTGGAATAGTGAATCACACAAAATTTAAATAGACCTATATAGATGTGATCTTTTTCTTAGGTCTCATCACTTCTTTCCCTTTAAACCCACCTATCTTCCAGATTTCCACGTTACTATTTGAGAACACTGCTATCTTTCTAGTCACTATGGTTTTCAATTTGTTTGAGATATTATCCCTGACTATGTGCTCTCGCCACATGTATCCACTGAATTGTCCAGTCTTTTCCTTTGTACCTTCACAACATCTTAATCACTTAATTCCCAAACTATTAGTTGGTGTCCGTGCCTTAAGTCTCTTTCCCCACTCTAGTATCAACAATCTTCTTGAAGCCCAGGTCTAACCATAATACACTTCTTACTCATTCATTACTTTAAATTATTTCCAAGTTTAAATATAAAATCCTCCATTTGACTTTTAACTATCTTCATAATATGACTTCTTCCTACCTTTCCAGTCCTTCCTCATCTTATCATCTTTCACATAACTCACACAAGGCCCTCTCTCTCCTGACTACATTTTCCCTGGCTATCTCTCTTCATTGTGTCACTTAGCTGGCATGAAGGTGTGTTTCTGTGCTTTAAGAATTAAATGAGTAGACATATTTTTATATCTAATTTTCACCAGTTTAAGGATCATAGAATTTGAGAGTTGAGTAACTTCTCATAAGCCATCTAACCCCACTGTATTCATGTCATGAATCTGTATAATAAGAGCTTATTGAGAATTTTTATCAAAAATAATTTTTTTCAGATATTTATATGGCTTTGAAGAATATTGTAGATCAGCCAACATTGAATTTCAAATGGCATTGCCAGAGAAGATGGTTAACAAGCCTTGTAAGGAATGTGAAAATGCAAAAGAAACAAAAAACAAGGAAGAACCTGAATCAGAGATAAAAGCAGAGGTTAAAGAGGAGGGAGATACTATATTACAACAAGAGAAACCTGCTGAAGATGAAATTGAAAGAAAAGAAAATATCAAACCTTGTCTGGTAAACTAGATTCTATCTGTGACTGTACTTGTTAGTAGATTCATTGAGTTATAATCTTTAATTAGACTTAAAAAGTTTCTACAGTACAAAATAGACCCTCCATTACTAGTGATTTGACGCTTCCTCACCAATATGCTCTTTTTCTTTAATTTTATGTATTTTAACTATATTTTATTTGTGTCACAAAAAGTTATAGTTAATTATTTTTGCCTAGTTTGGTTTGAAGTTTTTTTGAGTTTCAGAATTTTACCTTTTTTTAAAATAACTTCTTGGTATGTTAATAGAGTAAGAACTAATGTCAAACTCTATTAAAATATTTTAATGGATTATTTAAATGTTGTTTAAACATCAGTAGTATGTCTATATACTGCTATGTGACAATTTTCCCAGTAAAAATGTAGACAAAAAGCCTACATGCTGTATGTATTTACCCAGAATGCCTTTCTTGGCATAAGATGCAGGCCATGCACATATGATATTTTGATAAAGATATGATTTGCCTTATAACTCGCTTCTTTCCTTGGCTTTATTTTCACAATAATTTTTTGCATTTATGAAGTTAAGTAATGAATTATGTAATACTAAATACTTTTATGTTATTAGCAATTATAGATAAATTCCAATTGAGCAAGCATTTATTAATCCCCGACTTTGAGCTTTGCATTAAGATTATGAAGATAAATAGGACCACTATTCCCCACTCATAAGGAATATACATTCTTCTGGGTTTATTCTCAGAGACCATGGATATTAAAAAATATATATGTTAGTTTTTTAAACTTTGGCTTAGTTTCTCTAATATTTTCCTAGGGTAATAAAAAGAATTTGTCAGAACCTACACATACACAGTCTGATCAGGAAAAAGAACTTAACAATAAAAAAACAGAAGAGAATGAAAATCTAGAAGTTAAAGAAGATGAGACAATTAAGGTAGATGAAATGCTCAACACAAAGGTAGAGGCAGAAGACGAAAAAGCAAAATCTGGGTAAGACATTTGTTTTTGGTAAAACATAATTTTGAAAAGCTAAGTTAGTTTTATGTAAATAAATGGTTGGATTCACTTTTCCAAGTTGTTAATGTATTTTAGTTTGTCCAAAGGAGAGAAATAAGAGCATATGCAGAATGATTATCTGATTTGGATTCATATTATTAGAAATTTTGCATGGTCTACATCTCACAAATGTGAAATGGCAAGGAAATAGGAAATGTTCTGATTTATTTTTCTTGTTTTGGACTTAGAAATATGAGAAACTTTACAAAGATGAAATTGTTTCTTATTGCTTAATGTGTTTATTGACTACATCTTGCTAGATAGTGATAGGTACGATCCCATTGTTCATTGGAAACTAAATGTCTAGATTATGTGTTATGGCCCAAATTTGTTTTTATTTGGATTAAAATTAATGAGAGGAATTAGATATCTTGAATTCTGAAACCATAATCCAACAATGAAGATACAAAATCCTAATTCTTTATTAAAATGCTGATGAGGTAATGAGCAATAATGTCTATTCCAAAAGATGTTGGGTTTTTGTTTTTGTTTTTTAGCATAATATAGGAATCCCTGTTGGTATGTAAAGGCTTCTAAGTCAATGTTTTGCAGGCAAAATGTCCAAACTGTCTGCCTTGGACTCTTCTAAGGTCTCAGTTCTTCTCTACATGGGAGACTGAACCAAAGAGCCAACATGAAAGGAAACAAGATGAGGGAAATGGGATAAAGTAGCAGAAAAAGAATGTAGTTGAAGTTTTCCATTGGGGCATATATATGTTTAAGATTTCCTTTAAAAATATTTCATGGATTTTTGTCCCTGTAGCCATTTCAATTTCTTATTATTCTTGCTTTCCAATATATATTCTTGCTATTTTACCCTAAAACGAAATATGTTGCTGATTTCATTTTCTTACTTTTAAAGAAAGCTAATTACAAAATTTAAAAAATGATTGTACATTGTTTATTCCTAAACATATATAATATAGACATATATATATCTATAATTATATTATAGACATATACAATATAAGGAATTAATTCACTAATTTTATATTGAAGAATATTACTGATAAGTTACCTAAAAACAAAATTTTAAAGGATTATTGAGTTTTAGTTTAGTTTACTTCTTGTTTGTTTGTTTGTTTGTTTTACACTCTAAACTTTTGTTGCCTATGGAATTGGCTACTAACTCTAGTTTTCTGTTTTCTTTCTCTACACTTAAGAAGTGAAAAACTTTTAAGAGGTTGGGTTCAGATTTGCGAGAGATCTGTTGGAGTATTTTGTGTTTCTCTTGACCCAAAATGTGGCACTTTAAAAGAAAGTAAACTGAAATAAATATGCATATACATACATACATATATACATATACATACATATTTATAAATATATTATATCAAATAACATTGAAATGTATCTCACTATAGGTCAGTGCTACTCAATATATGTATGTATCAACACATATCACATATATGTATATATACATATGTGTGTGTGTATATATATGTGTGTGTTATTTTAGCCTACTTATTGAAATGTCTTTTGGGGCATATGGTCTTTTTTCAACTTCTTATTTCTCTAACTTTTGATTTTTCCCACTGCATTGTTGGATACAGCAGTGAATTCATAGATTTGGCTGGTTTCCAATAATTAATTGTCATGTTTGCTTTTTGTTCACTTCCATGTGTTATTTGGATGAAATTCATTCAGTCTGTATCTCTATCTGACATTAAATGGATCTCATGTTTCATTTTGATTGACTTGCTTGACTAATATAGAATTTAATAGTTTCACAACCAGTAAGAGTTTTTCTGAGTCTACTTCCTAAATACCATTATGGTTTTTGTTTTATTGTTGTTATTATTCATGTTAATATTTGTGGAATACCTCAAGTATGCCCAGTGGTATGTAAGATCTAATTTGTCTGCTGTTTTTGTTAAAAAGCACTATACACGCTCCTTTTTAAATCTAATGGTGCTGAGATTTAGTAACAGGATATTTGCTGCTCAAAGATTAAACTTGTTTTTGTACAAGAATATTTACTTTGTCATCAGTGAAGTACAGCTGTGTAATCTTAGTGTTTCAATCAAATGGTTTCAACATGCAAGAAACTTTAGGATTGTTATTTTGTTCTCCGTGTATATAATCTTAAGACAGTAATTATTGTGCTTCCCCACCACTATTTCTGCTGCCATTTTTTTGAGTATTTTAGCCACTTCAAGTAAGTACTCCTTCCTATGTTTTGATTTCCTGAATCAACCAGATTGGTGGGCAGTGTACAAAATGGTTTGTATTTCATTTCGAGTGATAATAAATGGGGAAAAAAAATCTGTTTTGTACTTAGGACTTTTCATGATTTCACTGAGTTTTCTATGTATAGTAACAAAGTGTACTCTAAAGCACACTTTTGTATTTTAGCTAGTATTCATGGAAGTCATACTTTTAACATTAAGAAATGTCATTGAGTATTCTAATCCTAATGTGTAAAATAAGACTACTTTAATAATTTTTTTGTTATAAAAACCACCAGAATATACTGTCACTGCAAGGCCCTGGATACTTTTTTTATTTAAAAAGAGAGAAAAAACTCAAAATTTGATGCCATTGTTGTTGTTGTTTTATGACTTACATAGTATTTGGTGAATGACTTTGTGAAAGAAAAAAATAGCTGTGAAACTTAGGCTGTATTTTATAACAGAATTGAGAACGGTACTTTGTGAACATTGAATTACTAAGACTGACAAATTCTGTTGATTTAAGAATTTCTTTAGAAAATGGATGGAAATGGAAAGGAACAAAAAAAAAAAACCAAACAACTCTATCCATTTTGTTCATATCTCTGTGTTCCATACATGGTGCACAATGTACACAGCCATAGATTAATTGTTAAGTATTATATCTATAGTGCAGTAAGATTGAAATTATCTTTAGAGTAGTGTTTGTCAGAAGAATATTTTATTCACAGTATTTGGAAGGATGTCTGGAAGTAATTTCAGATGTGTGGTTGATTTTCATATTTAGGTTTTTTTATTTTGTCTTTTGAAAGTGTTTCTCTTTGAGAGAAATGAGTTGTTTAAAGTGTAATATTGCTATAAAGAAGGCTAAAAATGAAGTATTTAGTGTAGTTTTAGATTCATATTGAATTTACTTCCTGTTAATTCTGAAATAAGTGTAGTAGTGATATTTTGTGCTAATGTAGGTATTTTCTATATATTTTTATGTGGTGATTTGTAGGGATTTTTCTGCAAAAGCTAGGAATATTTAAAAAGCAGTACATTGCTGTAAATAATCAAACTGATTTTATGTTTGTATATAGCTGTTTCATTTTTGAGGAGTGACTTTTGGAATTAATCTTCAACTTACGTGTTTTGTTGGAATTTTAGGTTTGGTCGATTTTATAAAAGTTTATTTATATCAAAGAAGGCATAGATAAACCAGAAATTAAATGTAAGACAGTGCATAGAGGAATTAATGAAATTAATAGTTGTTTGCTTGTATAAGATCAACTGATACATTGTTGGTTAACATATTTGACTACAACCAAAGCAGAAGGTTTAAGGTTAAAAGATCTTAGAAGATTTAACTGTTAGTGAAAGCTTTGATTATGGTTGGGTTTGCTTTATCCTAAACCAATAAATATCTTAGTGAGAAAGGGAAACATTTAATAAAAAAAAAAAAAAAAAAAGTGACTGTGGAGTCTAATGAATGTTAAACAAAATATGTAAACATTTGAAAAAGAGAAAATTTGTTACAGTCAACCTCACTAGTTCCTTTGTATACACCACCACTTCAGTTCTCCTAGCTGTTGATGGAAATTTCTTTAAAAGAAGCCATTTTTGCCTCTTCACTTTCTGTCAAAGCTTCTCGCTACCATTTTTAGTGATAATATTAATTTGAAAATCAGAAAAATTCATGCACTTGGAACCCGCTGTTCCCAGGAACAATCTCATCCACAATATTTATCAGTATATGTGGGTTGGAACTGAAAAACTTATCAAGTGTCTTTTATTAACTCTGCAATTTTTTAAACCTTTCAAGAGATGAAACGAATAAGGAGGAAGATGAAGATGAGGAAGAAGCAGAAGAGGAGGAGGAGGAGGAGGAGGAGGAGGAGGAGGAGGAGGAGGAGGAAGAGGAAGATGACGACGATGACAACAACGAGCAAGAGGAGTTTGAATGCTATCCACCAGGCATGAAAGTTCAAGTGCGGTATGGACGAGGGAAAAATCAGAAAATGTATGAAGCTAGTATTAAAGATTCTGATGTCGAAGGTGGAGAGGTCCTTTACTTGGTGCATTACTGCGGATGGAATGTGAGGTAACTGAGTTTTAGCTAGTGATTACTACCTAAAAATACTTCTAAAATACTTTTCTATTTTAAAAACGAATTGATTGTTGAATTACAGACTTGTTAATATTCTATTAAGGTCATTGTACCATATCAAAAATATTTAGATTTTTAGCATGTAAATTCCACACTTAGTGACTTTCTATAGAGTTCTTAATGTTTTTAATACTCCACCTTAGATTATAGCATAAAGAAAAATAATTAAGTCTTGACACTTTTTATGGTAACATCTATAACTTAAGAAAAGCAACATTATTGGTGCAGTGATAGAAGATAATAATTTTGAAAAGGTAAAGACTTTTGAACTTCTCAATATCTCCAAACCAGTTATCAGGTCATCTGCTTTTTTTGCATATTCAACTGCATTGCTGCATTATCTTCTTCGTAATCTTAAGTCATCCTTATTTCATTTGTTCAGTAGTCAGGGATGAGATTCTGAAAACTTTACCTTCTTCAAGAAGGCCCTTGTTCTCCAGTTATCTCCTCATCAACAGGCCTTGCATTATAACTTGATTTCAGCAGCAACAGAAGTTTCTTTGGACCATCTCCTACACTGGCAAACATCATAACTGAAAGAATTCAACTCTACTCAAAGAAATAGTTGGATGGCACTTTTCAGCTGCCACTGACCTGGGGAACAGTATTTCAAGACTGAAGTTCAGTCTTGGCTTATGCTACAATTCTTATCTTGAACCAGTAGTCTCTTTTTCCAAATACAACTTTTATGAAACTTAAATAGACATAGTAGATTTTGGGATCTGAAACTTTAGTTGTCTGCTTAACCAATGGACTCCTCTTGGAATGTTCATTATTGTATTTGGAACATAAATATAGCCAGTATCATAAATATTGTCATCTTAGTAATATAGATAGAAATTTTTAGGAATACCTTTCTAAGGTACTTCAAAGAGAATTGCCATTCTTTAATTTCCTTGTAGAGTATGGTTCTGGCTAATGGCAGTGTTGTCAGGAAGACCTCATCTAAAATTCTCAACTTCTTAAAAGCAGGTTTTTGCAGTCATGTTCCAGAAGTGGAAAGAATTGGAGGCACTGCCTAATCCACTTACTGTTTTCTTTCTGTGAAAACTATAATTTCAATCCATCCTGATGCTTGGGATACCATAGCAACTCCAGTGCTAAGGAAAACCTCAAGAATATTGTCGGGATTCATTCTGCTCATTCCAAACTAAGAAGATTTCCGGAATTTAAAGTGCCTACGTCAATTCACAGATTTAACAGAATGGCATTAGTTTCATAGGATCCATCCATAGAGCCATCTACCCATGAATCATAGGTTGTTTCAGATGATATTGAAATAATAGTTTCTCAGTCCAACACTGTATATAAATCAGATATTTAGACATTATTTGTCCTAATGCTGTCTAAATTGAAAGACAGCATTCTGTCTTTCAAACAGAAATGAAAGGCTGGTTTCTGAAAGTCTTCCTTACATGAAGATAATTGAGAGCTGAAAGATAGATGTTGTAATAATAGATTGACCAATTTTTAATAATAAATTATTTTAAATAGTGGACTTTATGAAGACAACTGTATTAGCTTCTCTATTATGCCAACCATAAAATACTGAGTTTAACCAGGAAGATTAAATTGAACCACCAAAAATAAAAATTGTTAAATATCACAGAAATAAAAATTTTTAAATATCATATACAAGATAGCCATAGGTAGGTATTATCTAATCACTCATGCTAGTTCTGAAGCATTTCACTTTTTCTTTTCTCAACCCCCATACTAAATTTTCACTAGTGGTTAAATTATAAAAAAATTGTGTCTCCCCTGTATCTTGGTCTTATACCTTAATTTAGTGAAGAAGATAAAAGGATTTAGAGGGTTCTCTAATTTTTACATGGTATAATTGATAGTATTCAATATATAAATATTGATTCATTGACTAATGAATCATAATATTCAGATTTTTTGAATAGCAGTTGAAAGGTTAATATAATAATTTTTCAGCTTAGAAATTTTCTTCTCAAATATGATTTGGAGCATGTTAAGCTAATGGGAATAAATGTACAGTTTATTCCTTTATATGGAGAAGAAGGTTGGAATACTTTTAAGATTTTGAGTTGGGGCAAAATTCAACAAGATAGCTTTTTATTGTAATTCATCACTGAGAAGATGATAGGACATTTTTAATACAGGCTTTTTTTTTTAATTACAATTTTTATTGAAAAATAAAATGGATCATTGGGTAGATGGCTCTTCCAACATCATATAGGAACCTTTCAAGATTCAACAAAATAGGTTTTGATCATATATTGTTTGAGGAAAAAAAATCATTTGCTTCTATGGAATAGTAACTAGAATATAAAGTGAAACAGGTTATCATTTTGTGATTTTTGCCACTCCTTTTCCTAATCATATCTAGTGATGACTGTAACAAATCTCATTAGCTCTCCAGCCATTTTTCAATTTCTTCCCCTATTTTGGGGGCCTAGGATAGTGTTTATCATACATATAGAAAGAGATGAAAATCAGAAACGTGGATCTCTTCTGTGAAAGTACAAGTAGGTGGTTAATGTTTTTTTGATAGCAGCTATTTGAAGTAGGAACATTGTAAAATAAGAAATTATGGATCTCTTTTCCTCATAATACTGAATTTCACTGAAGGCGTTGTGTTGTTAACTTGAATAAGGAAATATTAGTTATATTACAGGATGAGATTTCATGTACATGTGAGATTCTGTCATACCTCAAAATTGTAGTTTTCTAATCTGAATATAAAAGTCATAGATTGATTAGTATAAGGTTGGATTTTTTTTTAATTGATTGTGGTTTTTGTGATTATGTAACATGTCCAAGTTAATTGGCTTTTTACCCCCTAATTTCTTGAAAGTAACTTTTAACACTGCTATTTGTTGCTATCATTTTAATTTGTATCCATTTTTTGCCTGTTAAAGCTGTTGGTTCTTTATACAAAGTATAAATAGCAAATGTTTCTTTTCTTCAGTTTATAGGATTTTTATGTGATTTTACTTTGAGTATTCTAGGTAACATTTCAGAGTTCATAAATTGACCTAAGTTTTGAATTTTTGTATAAAGACCTATATAAATTAAGGCTGTTTGATCCTTTATGAGTATAATTGCATAGTGCTTTGTTTGAGGATATTAGATGTTGTGGAATGTTCTAAGCAATATAGCACCAGGATACATTGGTTAAATTAATGGTTATTAATAACATTATTAAAGATTTAAAAATGTAAAAAAGGCAACAAGGCATAATGGATAAAGAAATAGCTTTGCAATCAGGAAGGTTGTGGTTCTGATTGACACATATTAATTCTATGATTCTGGGCAAATCCTTTAATCTCTCTTTGCCCTAAGCAACTCTCAAAGTGTCTAAATTTGTAATATTCTTGAATTGTGAGGGTCTGGTCGGCTGCTCAATTATAATCCTTTTCTGGGAGGAGATCTGTAAAACCTTTTCCTCTGTACACAGGTTTCTTGGGAGCTCTGAATCTCCTTCAGCTCTTGTCCTTCCCCAAATCAGTCAGACTGGTCTCCTTTCAGCCTGCCTGGCGTCACAACTCTATCCCAGAGTAGATTAATCAGATAAGTTGCTTCTTTGGTGAAAGAAATTTGAATGTCATTGAAATCAAATGTCGTTTACTTCTGTCTTCCTCCTCTCTCACCTACTTGCTTATTCCTTTTGTTACCTTCCTTTGACTATATCCCTATCACATAGAAATTCTATCAGTGGGGGAAAGTTATTTTCTGATTTAATAATTTTGTTTTGTTTGTATTCATAGTCGGAATTTTGAAAGAGTGCTTGAAACTATTAGCTAAAATTTGCTGTTTGGTATATCTGTGGTGAAATATGAACTGTTTAGAAAGAGTTGAATCAAGAATAATCTTCTCTAAAAGAGAGAGCAAAGACACAGACAGTTGTAAGATATGGCATGTGGTTAGTAAATGACTGTTTCACATTTCAAGCATATCTCTTGTAACACATTAAACAATTAAGGCAAAAAAAATTTTCTGTTTCTGGTTTTTTTCATATACCTAAACATGAAAGCAAAAATCCAGGCTTAAAGTTTTAAGAACATTTAACTTTGAAATTAATTTAAATTTTTTTCTTTTGGGGCAGCTAGGCAATGCAGTGGATAGAGCATTAACCTTGAAGTCAGGAGGACTAGTTCAAATCTGGCCTCAGACACTTAACACTTTTAGCTGTGTAACCCTGAGCAAGTCACTTAACCCCAATTGCCTCAGTTTTAAAAAAAAAATCTTTCTTTCAAGGATGGGTTATATTTAAACCAAATTGTTTAAAATCTGCCAATGTTGGCTTAAGGTGATTGACTTATATACTTTTTTTTAGTACAATAAAATAAAAGATTGTCTTCAATGATGTAAGAGTGAGATTTCATTTATTGCCCTCTTTTAAAGGATAAATTTTCTTAACCTTAAAACTTACCAAGTGAGACAAAAATAGCTGACCTTGAAGTTCTAGATTAAAATTCTGCTGCCCAACACGTATTAGCTTGTGACTCATTAAGTATGTTAACTTCTAAGTTATCTAGTCAGCTCTATATTTCAGAAGAGTTACTGCTAATGGAAAGGAGTTGTGTGTACCAGAACTTCACCCTAATCAATGAAATCAAAGTCCCAGACAACAAGAAACTAAGGTCACCAGGGTTAAAATTAAAATAACTCTCTTTATACTTGATTTAGTCAGAATTATGACCCTTGTATGCTGATAGTAATTTTGAATTATAGGCAAATATTTTAAATTTTTTATATTGTCTTTCTCTTGTTAATTAATATTTGTTGCATAATACTGTAGCCCCTACTACTAATTTAAATATACACATTTTAATTTGTCAACAAATATTTATTGAATAACTTATATGCAATGAAGAAGCATTATAATTGGTCTCTACATTAAAGGAATTTACATTCTAATTGGTGAGATAAGATAAAAATACACAAATGGATAACCAGCAATAGAAGTCTTCACATAAATGCTATATAAATTCAAAAGATAATATAATTTTTAACTGAAATTGTCATAGAAGGTTTCTTAGAGGAAGTGGATGAGGTCAGCAGGCATTTTATTAATTTATCATGTGTCAGGCAGTATGCTAAGCATTAGTAATACAAAGAAAACTCCCCAAAACAGTCCTTATTCTTAAGGAAGTCATAGTCTAATCGAGGAGTCAGTGTATAAATAACTATATAACAAAAACAAGATATAATTGATATAAATTGAAGGTAATCTCAAGAAAGAAACACTTAAGATTAAGAACTGGGAAAAGCTTCTTGCAGAAGATGGCACTTAACTGAAACTTGAAGGAAGCAAGGGAAGCCATGAGGTAATAATGAGGAGGCAGAGAGTTCTAGGATTGTGTGACAGACCATGAAAATGCCAAGTAAGGAGATTGTGACTTGCTTAAGGAATACCAAAGAGTCAATTTATTGTCATTGATTCAGAGTGTATATATAGGAAAAAATATGTAAGAAGACCAGGAAAGTAGGGAGGAGCCAGGTTATAAAGGGCTTTAATGGCCAAATAGGAAATTTTTATATCTGTTTCTATAGGTAATAGGGAACCACTGGAGCTTATTGAATGGGGGAAGGGACAGTTTTAACCTGTCAGACTTGTGCTTGAGAAACAACAGTATGACAGCTGAGGGGAGGATGGGCTAGAGATTTATGGCAGGAAGATGAACCAACAGGCTGTTTATTAATCTGGCTATATGGTGAAGACAACTTGTACCATTGTAGCAGTGTCAAAGGAGATAAGGGGGCATATATAAAATATACTGCACTGTGCAACTGATTGAATATAATAGGTGAGAGAGAATGTGGAATCAAGGATGATACTTAGGTTATGAGCCTTGAATGACTGAGAGGATAGTTGTACCCTGGACAGTAATACAGAAGTTTGGGTAAAGGGGAAATGGGGGGAAAGATAATAAGTTCTATCTTGGATATTAAAGAGTATGTGAACATCTGTTTTGAGTTGTCTACTGGGCTCCTGGAGGTGAGACTAGAGATAAGGACAAACTTTAGGGCTGGACAAATAGATTTGAGAATTACCTGCACAGAAGTGATTATCTAAATTGGGTATGATTTAGATGGGCAGAAAGAATAGGAAAAGCATTTATGACATAAAAGTTTAGTTTCAGTTAAACATTTATTAAATAACTGCTATTAATAAGATACTACTGGGCAGTTGAGATATAAAAGTGAAAAACTATAGCATCTTAGCTCTGTAACATACAGCTCTCTCTGGCTTTTTCTTTTTCCCCTTTCCCAACCCCCACACCCCATATATATTCCTATGTATGAACATATAACTGTAATATGTTTAAAAATAGTTAAGGACTTAAGAAAGGTTTAAAAGATTGGACTAAAAGATTCAAAAAGAAGCGATCATTTTTAATTACAGCAGGAAGAAAAGCTTTGTGGAAAAAATAGTTCTTGACATATCCTAGAAAGAATGCCAAGAGATGGAGTTGGGAAGGGATATTCTAGACCTGCACAGAACTGATGAAGTCTAGACTATGTGAAACTAGGGGAGGGGAGGCTAGTATGAAATGAACCTTAAAAAGCTTTATTGGAGCTATATCATAAAGTCCTAATTTTCAATTTTTGTTTTAATCAATAGGCAGTTAAAAAAAATCATTAAAGGTTTTTGGGCATAAATGGAAGGTTTACTTTGGTTCCCTCTCCCTCTCCGTCCCTTTCTCCCTTTTCCCCTCTCTGTCCCCCTCTCTCTCTTCCATTCTCTTTGTTTTTCTTCCTTCCCCTTATTTCTTCCCTTCTCTTTCTACCCCTTCCAATCTTGTTGATTTCATTAACTCCCATGAGCTTAATCATTACCCTTTAAAGATAACTCCCATATCCAATCCTCATATCTCTCCTGAGCTCTACCCTGCAACACAAATAGCTTATTGGACATTTCTCCCTGTATAGCCCATATTCATCTCAAGCTCAACATACCCAAAACAGAATTCATCATCTTCCTCCCTTCTAAGCCCTCCCCTCCTTATAGTTTCTGTATTAGAGTTGAAGATATCATCATCATTCTCATCCAGGTAAACATTTAGTAATCCTTGACCCTAATCTTTGCTCTTTTCCAGATGTAATCAGTCATCAAGTCTTGTCACTTCTACCTCCCCAACATCTCTCATCCGTCCCCTTCCTTCATTCACCTAACCTCCATTCTAGATTAGGACCATTATCACCTCTCAACTAGGCTATTCAAATAATTCTCTAGTTGGTCTCCTTGGCCAGTCTTCTTTTTCTGTAGTTAATCTTCTAGTCAGCTCCCAAATTTATATTCCTAAAATATATCTGACCATATCACTTCCATCTGCTTAAGAAGCTATAGTGATTTCCTTCTTTTCACTAAGAATAAAATATAAATTTATTAGTTTGCCATTTAAAGCCCTTCAAAACTAGCTCCAACTTAACTTTTAGGTTGATTTCATATTACCACTTCTGTTCAAGCCAGACTGCCCTTGTTGGTATCACATATAATATCCCTTTCCTTCCCTTTGCACAGATCCTCCTTCTCTCTTCCACTCTTAAAATCCTTTCAGGGACCAATTTCATTGCCCTGTTGTCCTACACAAGATTTTTTCTGAACTTTAGATGTCAATAGCCTTAGGTTTCTTCCAAATTGCTTTGTACATTTGTATTTCCTTGTCTGTGTAGATACTGTATACACCCTCTTTCTTATTTCTGTCCTTGAACCCCAGCACCTAGAATCTTTACTTGCACACAGTAAGTGGTTAATTTTTTAAAATTCAATTAGAAGTACTGAGGTTCTAGAATTGGAGAATACCTTAGGTAGACATCAGTTTAGGTTAAACTCCCTTACAACTTGGTATAAGGGAGTATAAGAAGATAAGGCTAGAAATAGCAACATAGATTGGGCAAAATTGTTAAAAAGTCTTAACTTGTAGAATAAAGACTTTAAACTTGATCTTATAATGGAGTCATTGAAAGGTTTTCATCAGGAAAGGGATAGGATTAAAACCTTTACTGACTTTAATTCTTTGGCAGCCAGTTTCCAGGTATTTGTGGGAAGGAGTTGAGCAATAATTTCCTCCATTTAATCTTTGATAGAAGTTGCTAATAGGGTGGCGATTCAGGGCAAGTCATTTGACCCCGTTTGCCTCAGTTTCCTCTTCTTTAAAATAAGCTGGAGAAGGCAATGACTAACCACTCTAGTAAATTTGCCAAGAAAGCTCCAAATGAAGTCACAGAGACACAGGATACAACGGAAATGACTAAACAACCACAAATGGACTGGTAATCAGGAAATTCATTTTTTAGTCATATCTGCATTAATCGAATAGTGTGACCTTACAGCAGGCACTTCAGTTCCCTGGCTATCATAAGAGGAGATAGAGGAGAGATGAGATCTCTTACAATCTCATTGAGCTTTGATGCTCTGTGATTTTGGGAACTACCAAATTCTGTGATTTGAATCTGTTGCTATATAAACAGTGGTAAAAAAAAGAAAAGGGACAAAGCAATTGAATTGTCATAGTTACGTCAAAGAAAGTTATCCAGATATTGTATACCTAAACTACTGTTTATGTACCATTATTATTTTTTTTCTGAATCATTTTTTTCCTTCATTTAAAATAGTTGCTCAACTTTTTTCTAGCTTTAAACTCTGATTATTGTTCTCGCCTGACTATTAAAATGTGTTTACCAGTTTTATTGTTTGCATTTTTGATAATATCGATGAATTATCAGTGTAAGCCATTAATTTTATAATTTAATGATTGTTAATAATAGCTAACAGTACTAGTTACTCACTAAAACACATCACTCTTTTCAAGGTACTTTTCCTTACACAAACCCTCTAATGAGATGGTTTTAGTTATCCCCTCTCAAAAAATGAGTTTCCCCTCTCCTCTCTCCCAAAAAAGAATATGGTGACTGAAGTCAGGTTACGTGATTTACTGATAGTCTCATCATAGTTAGTCTTGATGTATTGAACCCAGGTCTTCTGGTGTCAAATCCTGGCTCTTTATATTAAACCAAGACATCTCCTTGCTCAGAATCCTAGTAAACTTCACATGCTCTCATCCATTTCCAATTCTTTATTGTTACATCTGATTCCCTCTAACATCTTGGTAATTCCCTTGGTAATTATTAGCAAGACTAACATTACTTTTCAATTTTCCTTAAATTCCTTCTGATAAGAAAAGAAGTCACAGGAATTTGATAATTATTATCCTCACTTCCTCAGCCATTTTCTATCTTTAGTCATCTCTTTACACTAACCTTTCATATCACAAAATGAAAATGGATAATTGGCTGAATTTCTAAAAGAGTAATTGCCATTTTGGAAGTCAAGTGTATTATGACCTGAACAATTTGTTCACTGAGTTTATTTATCACTTGATGTCCTTAGTAATCTTTAGTTTCCCTCATATAGAGGAGTAGCTGGTTTTCTCTGCAAAAAAAGAGTAGATTGATTTCAATCCAAAAGCCTTAGTTTGTTTTCAAAGAATTATAATGATGATAATAATAGGGGAAATGAGAAGAGAATAAGCATTTTTGTACATAATTCCTTTTTCAGTTATCTCATATGATCATCACAACTATATGAGGTAACTGCTATTATTTCCCCCTTGTATAAGTTGAGAAAACTGAAGTAAACAGAGGTTAAATAGCTTGCCCCAGATCACATCGCTCATAATTAATTAGCATTGGCCAGATTTGAACTCAGATTATTCTGACAACAGGCCAGCACTTTGGGGACTATGTTTCCTTGCTACCCTATAGTATAATGAATGTAGCATTTTAAGTAGCAAAATGCTTTATATCACCTCAATAATCCTGTAAGGTGTTATCACACCCTATTTTATAGATGAGGAAACTGAAACTTTGTTAAGTGAGTTCCTTGGGATCATACAGATAGTAAAATCCAAATCTGTTTTGAAATAAGATATTCAGATGCAACCAAGGCCATCTGACATTGTTTCTTTGAAATATGGCTCCAACTCTTTGGGGCACCATTTCTCATTTTTCAATCTATTTCCATTTCTTTTGTATCACCTATGCCACTTGTTTCCTTTCCCATTTCCTTTGATAACCCAATTTTCTGTTTATTTTTTCTAAATAACCTAAATATATTATCTGTCTTCCTAGTATATTTCAGATTATTGATCATCCTATAATAACAGAAGCTAATATTTATGTAGCATTTTAACGTTTCACATGTGCTTTACATTTATTATTTCATTTAGTCCTTACAATAGTCTTATGAGATAGGTGTTACTGTTATTCCTTATTTACAGTTGAGGAAAATTCAACTAATAGAGGCTTGGTGACTTGCTCGGGGTCACAGAACTACTGTCTGAGGCAGGATTTGGACTCATTATTTCTGACTCCCAAGTCTGACTCCCAAGGCCTCCACCCACTTAATTGAATCTTAATAGCTTATCTAAGTTTGAAAATACTAATGCAGTTAAAATTATCTGTGTAAAGCTTCAATTCTGGAAAATAGTTCATTTTGCAAATGAAACATTTAGGGCAATAAGACTGTTATTAAAAACAACAACAACAACCAAAAACTTAATTTAGAACTTAAAGATAAATAAATACAAAAATATTTAAATTAATATTTTAAAACAGCTTTTGATATTGAGTTTTAAAATAATGCAAACTCTAAAACTTTTTCCACTGCAAAAGTATTTTATTTCTTTTGATCTTCTATAAACTTGGCTTTTTGAGGGGATCATTTTTATTTTTGCAGAATAACTTAATTGCTTTATTGTAAATTGTACATCAAGATTTTTCTTATATTAATTCCTTCCCATTTGACAGTTTAGAATTTGGGAAATTCGTTTTCAAATAGGTCATATTTTGCTTATGAGTCAATACATATATACACTAGTTCTTTAAATGCATCTAATAGCAATATTCATTTTAGATATTTCTAATTCATGTCACATTTGTTTCTCTTTACTGATCATAGTCATCATTGCCACATGAGCTAAAAATAATGTCCATTTTTTTTTTCTTTTTCTTTGAGTAGGTGGGAGGGAGAGACTGAGTCTTCCTGTTTCACCTAGACTGGAAGTAGTGTGGTCACTCACAGGCCCAAACTCTCAACTGGTGGCTATGGGAACTTTTATCTGTTCCATTTCCAAGATGATAAAGTTCCCCCCACCTTTAAATAATGCGGTGACCCCTATTCTCCTTCACCCTACCCTAATCCCACTCTTCTGTGGTCCTCACCCTATTGGTGAGACTTAAGTCTACATAGCATAATCTACTTTGGTATACTCCAGCTCAGCACTCCTGAGCTCAAGCTCACTAGCTTTAGTCTGTCTAGTGGCAGGATTTGTAGGCATCTCCAGCAAAATAGCAAACTACTAATAAGCCTCTTGTTCTTTTTCTTCTTTTTTTTCCATCATTTTTTTTTACCTCTTAGATATGTCAGAATTTTTACTTCTGCTGTATAGAAGATATACATTAAGAAAGTTTTTTCTTGAGATTAATTCCAATACATGGCTCTCTTCAACAATGAGATGATTCAAACCAATTCCAATTGTTCAGTGATGGAAGAGAGCCATCTACACCCAGAGAGAGAATTATGGGAACTGAATGTGGACTACAACATAGCATTTTCACTCTTTTTCTTGATGTTTGCTTGCATTTTGCTTTCTTTCTCCTCTTTTCTTTTTCCCTCTCTTGATCTAATTTTTCTTGTGAAGCAAGATAATTGCATAAATATGTATACATATATTGGATTTAATATATATTTTAATATATTTAACATATATTGGACTACTTGCCATTTAGGGAAGGGGATGGGGGGAAAGGAGGGAAAAAAATTCAAGCAAAGTTTTGCAAGGGTCAGTGTTGAAAAATTACCCATGCATATATTTTGTAAATAAAAAGCTTTAATAACATTTTAAAAAGAGAGATTAATTTCAATGTTTTTGAGTTCAAGAAGCAAATAAACAAAATTTCACATGCCACCTCCATGAAAGGTTTTTAAAAGCCATTTTTTTAAAATGTGGATGAATATTGTCAAAATGATTACTTACAAGAATCTATAATTATCACTATCAATTTCTTATTTTTTATTATTAAAGCTTTTCTTTTTAAAACATATGCATAATTTTCAACATTTACCCTTGAAAAACCTTGCATTTTAAATTATTTCCCTCCGTTCCCCTCACCCCCTCTCCAGACAGCAAATAATCCTGTATATGTTAAATATGTGCAATTCTTTTATACATATTTCCACGTTTATCATGTTGCAGAAAAAAATCAGGAAAAAATGCAAATGAACAACAACAAAAATAGTAAAAACACTATTTTGTGATCCACATACAGTTCCCACTGTCCTCTTTTTTGGGTGCAGATGGCTCTCTTCATCACAAAACCATTGGAACTGGCCTGAATCATCTCATTATTGAAAAGAGCCCGTCTATCAAAATTAATCATTATATAATCTTGCTAACAAGTCGCTCTTTAAAATTTTGCTTTTCATTATTATTAGTTTTCTTCCTTTTGTAACCTCCATTTTTATGTTTTATATTCCTCTACTAGAAATTTTATCCCCCCAATCTGATCAGTTTCTGAGAAAAATACTTCAAATTGTCTTATAGCCTGAATTTCGGTGTGGGAAACCTTAAGGAAAATTAGTTTTTATGATTAAACATAATACCTACCTCCTGAAAGAGATAATTGAATCAGAGTGCAGATTGAGACATATATGTATGTGTGTGTGTGTGTGTGTGTGTGTGTGTGTATATATATATATGAGAGAGAGAGAGAGAGAGAGAGAGAGAGAGAGAGAGAGAGAGAGAGAGAGAGAGAGAGAGAGAGAGAGAGAAGGTGGGGGGAGAGATTTTTTAGACATGCCCTATGGAGGAGTTTATTTTGCTTGATGATATATTTCAATAACTTGATTTTTCTTCTTTCTTTGAAGTGGGGTAAAGGGAAAAAGAGGAATATTTGAGTTAATTGGAAAAAGTTAATTGTATGAGAAGATGAGACTTTTATTTACTGGCTATATCTGGATATTGCCTGCAATGAGTTGTAATTATGCATCATGCAATTGGTGTTATTGGCATATGTTACATTTCTGACATAGATTTTAAATTCATTTGATAACTTAGGCTCGTAACTAATATTTGCTTAGTTATATATGTATGTGTCTTAAAATTGTTTATATTTATATATATTTCAGGCAGTAAATTTTGAAGTGCAACATTAATATATTAATTTGCTCAGGAAACTAAGGCACATATCTTCAGAAACGACTCTTAAAAGTTATTGACAGTGCAGCTAATGTTCAAATTATTTCTAAATCTGTTTTCTGGCTATATACTTTTAACACTTGTCATTATTAAATACTTTGAAAATATATTTCAGATTTTCAGAAACACTGAACTTTGGATTTAGAGTTAGCATTCTGATTCTTGGTAGCATTCCTTTCTGTTTGACTACTGAATCAGAATCTTCTTCATTAATTGTAATTTCAGTCACTACCATAAATAACAGAATTCTTATAAGGTGGAGAAAAATAACATTTTTTGCCTGAGGCCAGAGTTTATCCATACCTAAATTAAAATTGACTTAAACTGGCTTTTTTTAGTGACCTTGTCTCCTTTAAAAAAAAAAAAAAAAAAAGTCTTGGTTCTGAGCAGATGACTAAGAATTATACTGTAGTATTTTCTTTTAGTTATAAATGTCCATGTACATTTCATCATTGCTTCTTAGTGATTTGGTGCTGAAATACTGATCATGATATCAAGCTTGTTAATACTGTCCATACTATTTATATTATATTTTCAGTTGTACTCTTGTCAATTAACTAGATCTAAGTCTTTCTGATACCCATTGATCAAGAAACATTAAGATTTTCTTGCATGTTTTTACCTTTTCATACTTTTTTCAAATCTGCTCCTTTTATTCTTTGTGTAGCTGATGTGCAAAATGTGTTTTAAAATTCTGTCTGTAATGTAGAGTAACACACTATTTGTTATAATTTTATTGTCCATAAAAATTAATGTTTTCTTGGATAAAATAGACTTTTTTGATAGTCATTGTTTTTACCCGTTTTGTAATATGTGTTTGTGAAAATATTTGTACTTCACATTTTTCACATGATATTTTAATTGCTGATCTGCTTTTGCTAATGTTTATACTAAACTTTTTTTTTTGTTACACTGTACCCCTAGTATTTTGTTGCTTCGTCAGTTTTAACTGAAAAGCGTTTTTCCAATTACCTTATTATAAGAATGGCATATATTACTCCTTGACAAGTCTATAAGCTTTGTGGTTTAAAAACAATGCATGTTTTGTAATAAAGTATTTTTTTATTTTTATCTTTTTTTATTTTTCTTTTTTGTAATAAAGTATTTTTAAAAATCTAGATAGATATCATTACAAAGGAAAAGCCTAGACAACAAAAACTTAAAGGGCTGTATCTTTAGAAGGAGAATGTATTTCATATGACTCTATGAAGTTGAGAATTTCTGGTATCCCTCTCTGTGGAATCTTTTAATATTGTTGTATTTTTAAAGAAGTCATCTAATGGGCAGCGAGATGGTACAATAGATAGACCACTGGTTCTTAAGTCAAGAGGATCTGAGTTCATATTTGGCCTCAGATACTGAATGCTTCCTAGCTGTATGACCCAGCGCATTTGCCTCATGATGTAACGATGATGAAAAAAAGTATAGAAGAAATTTAATATCCTTAAAATTTATAAGATTATTTATACAATTAGGTATGTCTTCCCTATAATTTCTTAAAGTACCTTGTGCTCATTACCCATCATATACTTTCCTCTGATTAGTCCTCTTAACTTGCTAAATAGGGAATTCTTAGGACATATATCAGGTGGCATTGTCATTGTGGTTAAGCTACACTAACATTGATAGTGACTGTTGGTCCTTGTCCATGTCCAGCAGAACAATAGCCAATATTGTTAACTGTTTCACCGGACTATAGTTTTTTCTGTTCCAATAAATATTTTAATTCTAACTGTAGTGAATGAGTTTGAAGCTCTTGAAAATATTTTGTGCTTGATGCATATTATATTGGAGGCATAGTGGCAATTGTAGATAAATTGAAAACTAGTAGATCCATATATTAGAATTTCATGTTTGCTCAAATCTTAACTTGGGTCATGAAGTTAAATTCATTGGTGAGTTTCAAAACTGATCAGTAATAATTACTGTTATTAATATTAATAATATTAAATTGTTAAGGGACAATTTGGTGGAGGCTCTCGGAGAATTGACCTGTCCCTTAACATTAAATAAAAGATATTAAATAAATTCTAGTTAAATAAGAAAGGGCAGAGTCTATTGTGACATGTTTTAAATTCCTGTTTTTTATTCATCTTACTCATGTGAATAAGCTTTCAGGAGTTTACTTTGAACCTTTGAGAGATATAATTTAAATTTGTTTTTAAATTTTTTTTTCCTTCTCTTCCAAACTTTAAGAAGAAAAATCAAAATATTTCTTCTGTATAATGGAATTTAGTGGAATGAAGTTCAGAGGACCTTTAATCTTAATGAAAGAGCTAAAAATAGCAATGAGCATACATCTAGGCATTGTTGTATTAAATTAATAAGAGTTGAGGTTTTAGTAGAACCTTTACATACATTTTTATAGTCTCATTTTTTTCCACTTGTGCCCCACATGAGGCCTTCAAGGTGTCATAGGGCTGACTAAGTTTCAAGCCTGAAAGAGTAAAAATAATCTATTAACCCAGTTACTAAGGCAATAACTGTCTGATTTGAGAACTTTAATTATTTTACTTTCTGTTCAACTATTTCTTTATTTTGCATAAGCACTGAAGTACAACAGCTACTTTACTTGAATCAACCTTTTTTAAAATTTTTATCTCATTGTTGTTAATGAAGCCACTTTGTTGTGTTGTTAGTCCTTTGAAAACCCAATTCTACCATTTTCATAGGAAGTACATGAAAAGTGAAAAATCTGGGCTTGGGAAAGAAATTTCTGGTGTATGTATACATAACAGAGGGAGAGAAGGGGAGGAGGAGAAGGAGAGGGGGAAGGAGAGAGAAGTGTTTAATTATTAAACAACTTACATCTAAGAAACTTTTTTAAGGAAATTCAATTTTAGAAAAATCGTACCCCCAAAAAAGAAGCAATTTATTTTTCTTAGTTTTTAATTTGTCATACTTTTTTGTCTTTTAAAAAACAAAGTTAATATATTTTGATTATTAGATATCGAAAATACTTTCAGGTAGGACTATAATTAACATAAAAGGGGATATGTACAACTAATATTATATGTAATATTATAATATGTAATATTATTAATCTTATATGTAAACCATTGTGCCATTCATTGTAAAGGTTTAATTCTTTTTTTTTCTACAAGGTACAGAAGCTTTATATAGGATTAATTAGTGAATAAATTAAAAAAAGAACATTTATTAACCCTTACTATGTGTCCAGCATTGTGTGAAATAACTTGTCCTCAAGGAATTTGCATTTTAATAGGGGAAGATGAAACCTACTTGGTGGGGTGATAAGGCCGAGGATCCTTTGGCCTGGAAAACTGCTTTGTTGCATCTAATGCTAACAATGTCATTGGGTTGCAAAATTTCTGTAGAATTCAGAATCCTGGACTTTAGGGTGAGGTAACTGAATCATAAACTAGTCTTTTAGCTGTATAACATGATTGTTTCTGATATTATATATATGTGCTCCCAAGGACTTGGGTTTTGTGTATTTATAACAAATTACTTTTACTTTTAGGTATGATGAATGGATTAAGGCAGATAAGATAGTAAGACCTGCTGACAAAAATGTACCAAAAATAAAACATCGAAAGAAAATAAAGGTAAGCAAATATTTTTCCAAATTAATTCTGCTTTACTAGTAATTTTAGTATTTAAATCAGAGAAATTTTTGTCTTTCCTACCTTTTTTTAATGATAGGTTTGTATCTCAGCCTTGGTGGACTATGTTGTATCTTGTAAAAATGTTTCTCTTCTGCTAATTTTGTCATTTTATAGGGTAGTCTTCCTCTTTCCTTAACATTACCTGTTAATGATTAGCCACTACGAATATCCTCAGAGAAGTTCTTATAACCACAACATAGTTGCTTTGAAATTAGATAATAATCCCTATTTATTTTAGTGTACAAATGTTAAAGAAAGGCAAAAGTGACAGCAACATAAATTTATTTTTATTGTATTACTGGTTCAGAGTCTAATTTTTTATAATAATCCATTATTTTGATTATGTTCAACATTTATTATTTGGGACATACTTAAAATAGAATGATTTTCTCAAGTTCTTTTAAAGTTTTAAGAAATTGGGTTAAATTGTTAATATGACCATTATCTTTAAAAATAACTCCGGATACCATTGTTATTGGATGTTATTGTTGCCTTAATTGTTTATAATTTCTTTTGAAATTTAATATTCAGTACTAAGTACTTGGTCTCTCACTTTCAACGTGAGATCTTTTAGTAACTTGCCTTTTAGTGTATTAAACAATGCTTCAGTGACCTGAAATAGTAGAAGTATCTCCCAAACAAGATCACTTACTTTTTTCTCAGTGTCAAATTAGTCCCAAGTTTTTTTTTCCCCCCAGTACTTAGCAAATAGCAAATTGAGACTTTCTGACTTGAATCTTTGCTCCTGTCCATCTTTATCCTTGATATGTTAAGTAAAGAAACACTACTATATAGTGTACTGATGTTAAGAATATATAAGAACTTTTGGAAGAATAATATGCCAATCCTTCTAATCCAGTGTCCAATTTAATGGTTTTCTGTGGATGTCATAAGATAGTAATTGATTGGTTGATTACAGGAGTCAGAAGTCAGTTTAATAGCTTACTTAGAAGCCAGTTTAATAGCTTACTTAGCACAAAACTTTTGCTTTTAAAACTATATTGAAAAAAAAAAAAAGTGGTAGCCTTAGTCAATCTGTCCATTATTGATGGTATTGAAAAGACTTTATAATAGGAAAAAAGACAAGGGCATAGATAATCTGCATTCTGACCTTAAATGCTAACTTTGTAAACTAACAAAATTAAGATTTTTTTTTAAACTCTGCAATGAGGAAACTACATATTCCAGTTTTTATAGATTGCTTAGAAGTAATACACTAAGAGTAATTTCTAAAAAGTAATTTGAATTGATATAATCTGACCCTCCTTATGTGATTGGAAATAATAAAATTCAAAAGTTTTCCATCTTTTTTTCCTGTCTTTTATGAAACTCTACTAACCCCATGAAAGAACAAAGATTGCCTGTGTGGTTGACAAGAAATTTTTTGTTTTAAAGTTTAACCATATTTTTTATTTTCTATATTTTTATGTTTTAAAAATTAAATTATATTAGCACTAGTCCAAAGTTTAAGATAATTTACAGCAAATTTAATTTTAAATAAATAAGTTGCAATTTGGTTAACAAATTTTTTTTCACCTAGAATAAAATTGACAAAGAAAAAGAGAAAGATGAGAAATATTCTCCAAAAAACTGTAAGCTTCGCCGTCTGTCAAAACCACCTTTTCCAGCGAATACACCACCTGAAATAGCATCTAAACTGGATACCGAAACCAAAAATTCTGAACAAGTTCAAGTTAAATCTGTAGAAATTACTTCTGTCCTAAATGGACTTCAAGGTAAAAAAAATATATACATCCTGTTCAGTTATATAATTTTTCTATAAGGTAATTTTGAGGGATTGCTCTAAATGTATTTGCATCAAATATTATTTGAAATAAGTGAGCCATCGGCCAGGATTTAAATATATTTTTGTTATAAAGAAATAAGAGGTGATCAGGAAATTTTAAGAAATAAAGTCCCAACAGTGGTACTGTACTTCTTCTAGTATCCAGTCATTTCTGAGATCATCCAGACCATATTTTGATTTGGCATGGCTTAGTAGTACAATGATTATATAAGTACTCTGGGATATAAACAGTCATGTGTTTGTGATTTCGTTAAGTATATGAAGCAGCCAAAAAAAACGACTAAAATTTAACTTGTTTTTCTGACGAGTATTTTAATTTTCTTTAAAATATTGTAGCTTTTTTTTCAAAACTAGAACTTTAGGTCAGGGAGTTGGGCAGAAATATGCAGAACCTGTAACTGCAAACAGCATATTCAGTGTGTTTAGATTTATGAGTACATGGACAAAAAAAAAAAAAAAATCGAGGGTTCAAATGGCCTAGATGTGTTACAAACTTCATTATTATAGAAATTATCCATTCTAACGAGATTTTCAAATCCATGAAAGTGTAAAAAAGGATAATAATTACCAGGGATAATAATGACAATAATGGATGAAATTTAGATAACCCTTTCTTCTTAGAAAAGTTTTGAGTTAGGAAGTACAGGTATAATCCTTATTTAATGAGGAAACTGATTTAGGATAATTGACTTGCCCAAGATCACACAGACATTAAATAGCAGCATTAGAATTTGAATCTATTTCTCATGATTCCAGGTTCATTGCTCTTTCCATTCTATAATTTTATGATATATAAACATGTCTAGTATGTCTTTGGCGGGCTAATATGTTGCTGTGTTTGTATATGACCCATGCCCCACTTGTTTTTTGAAATGTTTTTAGGTAATTTAGCATTTTTAATGCATAGAAAAGAGGGCACTTAAAATGAAAAAAAGTATAATTAAAAGAAGCTGAAAAATGGATGTATGATAAATTTAAGATGTTACATATCAATTGAAAATAAATTTAACTCTGAATTTTCTGGCAGCTTAAATGAAAAAATTATATACTTCTCATCTGATGATAGAAAGTGTTTGATTTCATTTGAAGAGAAATAGACTTTTCCCTGTTTCTTGTTTTAGGAGGAGTTATAACATGAATAATAACTTAAATTTATATAAGCTGTCCCAGAAATCTTAGTTTTAAGTTTCAGGTAGGCTGCATAATGCTATAAATCTATTTAAAGGAACATTTGAAAGATTAATTATTTACAAATTTTAAATATTGATGTTTCTAATTAAAATCTTAGACTATATATTGCACCAGTGATTGAAAGGATTACATTTGTAATTGTAACCTTAAAATCATATAAAGAGTATTTTTATACATATATACTATTGACATGACCTCACAAGAAAAAGGATAATGAAAATAGATCAGGTTACTGAGATGGCCAAGGAACAGGATCTCTTCCAGTCTGAGAAAGTATTATCCAGAAACTATTACACAAAACAATGTATAATGATGAGTCCCCCATCTTGTTAAAATTAAAATTTGTTATTTAGAATTCACAAAAGTAAATGAAGTATAAAAGAAATTGAAGTTTTTAAAGCTTAAAACTGCACGGAAACTTTTGAGACACTTTCTATTTAACTTTACATTTAATAATTACTTTCTTCACAATATCCGATGAGGCTGGTAGTATAACCATTTTATACATGAGAAAACTGAGGTTTCTAAGAGAAATTAAGTGACTTGCCCAAATTAATAAAAAGTAATAAAACCAAACCTAAAACCCAGATCATCTGACTGATAGCATTCACGAATCTTTACATAATGGATTCTGAATAACATGTACTCTGTTTCCAAATATAATTTTGCAAATGGTATGGAAACTTTCTTCAAATAATCTTAATTTACAAAAGGCAATTTTTTAGGAAAGTAACATAATACCATCCTTGTACAGAGCCTTCTGACTCAATAAGTGCTTAAAAATAGACTGATGGTGAAGATATCAGATATCCATTAGAATGTCTCTCTGAAATATCCAGTGCTCACTAGATTTGAGCATGTGGTACAGTCCAATCAATTCATGACTAAATTCTGTGAAACAGTCATATTGTATTGTTCACGAAACAAGAGTCCATTTGCTTTTGCTATCAGATGTACATAATGGAAATTGCTTTTCTTTGGTGAAAGCTTGTTGTATAGTCTCATCCAAATAGAGGAGCATTCTTTACATGTAGGTAGGTGCCTGTAGCGATTGAAGTTTTTCTCAAAATAGGTTTTGAATGTTTAAGCACTAGACTGAGGTTAACTCTGTAAATCATAGAAGAGATATTTTGTATATAAAAAAATATTAAGTACAGTTGTTAGCAATTACCCACCATGATCATTCAAGAATATCAGTGTGGGCCTTTTAGTATAACATGTTTTGAGAGGAACTGTATCCTTACTGACCTGGCAGGATGAGGTAGGAAAATACACACCTAAGTAGTTACCTAAATTGCACTAGCAAGTGGGATTATTTTAGTAATTTTAAAGTAAATAATGTGGAAATTTTTTTGCCAGATATACTGACCTTTAGTTATTGTTTAAGCTATTCTTTCTACTGAGAATTATCTATACATGCTGCTTCCACTTCCAATTACTCCTCAGCTATCTGGATTTGTTTCTCAAAACTCTACTGAAATTTTTTTCTCCAAAATCAACAGTGGTCTTTTAATCGACAATTCTAATACTTTTTCTCAATCCTTATTCTCCTTATGAGACCATACTACTGACTAGTCTTTCGCTTATATGCCTACCATCTGGTTCCTGGACACAGATGTCTTAAAATTCTCCTCCTTTCAATTTAGTCACTCCTTCTTACTCTATTATTAGTGCCTTCTTTTTCCTCCTCTCTCTTAATTGTTCTTTGCTTTCTTCTTTTCTTTCTCTGTCCTCTCATCACTCTCAGCATCGTCTTGGGACTTCATTTGTCTCCTCTATGCCAATGAACCCTAAAACTATTTCTGGTCCTTACCTTTACTTTGTTGAACTCATAGCTTAAATTTGCATTTACCAGATAGCTGTTACACACCACAAACCCACAATATAAATTGAATTTATAATCTTAACCAGAAAAACCTGCCTTTCCTCTTAACTTCCATTTGATTGTTGATAGCACCACAATTCTCCCCATTATTCATTCTTGAAAACTTGAATTCATTTGTGACATGTTTTCTTACTTCCTATATAAAATTGATGACCCAATCCTTTTGATTCTGCCATATCTTTTGTATCTGTTCATTCCTTTTACTCACACAGCCCACTACTTAGGTTTTTATTATTTATCTCTTGCCTGATCTAATGTACTGACTAACTAGTTTTCCTGCCCTTCAGTATCTTCCTTATAAAAGGTATCCTTTACATATCTATCAAGATTATTTTCCTAATAACATATACTTTAGATTGTTACTCTCCTACTCAGTGCCTCCATAGCACCTGTTAAATGTAATACAGACCCATTAGCCAAATTTTCTACCCCCTCCACAATCTGTCTCTAAACTTCTCTTCATATTCTCTCCTTCAGGTAATCAATGTTATTACCATACTGGACTCCTTGCCATTCCCTAATCTCACAGTATCCTCCCTTACTGAACTCATGGATTTGTACATTTTTTTCCTTTGTGCTGATGAATTGTTACTCTTCTTTTTAACCCCAGATTATGTGCCACCTCTAACATTTAAGTCTTTCCTTATCTCTTCCACCAAGAAATAACTTTTCCCTCCATTCTTCGACCCTCCTTTGTATTCATTATAATCTAACTTGTATTATAGTTGTGTGTGTATATATGTCTTTTTTCCTCCTATTGGATTGTAAACTCCTTGAAGTTATTGACTTTCTTTTTTCATCTTTGTATCTCTAGTGTCTTGCGCATAGCAGGTGCTTAATAAATGTTTGTTGACTTGAGTTTAATTTAATTAACCAACCAGTTCAGCTACTTTTTAAAGCTACTTCAGGTTCATGGTAGTAAAATTCTGTCACCAGCACAGAAGAGGTTGCTTATCTTTCTTTTGCTTTCCCAAGAGGCTATACATCCAATTCATCTGATAGCTATTTCAAGTTATTAAAATATGAGGTAAAAAGGAGATAGTACACAATGTTTATAATAGAAATTTCTTGTGATAAATATTTATGGCTATTGTGATTCTGATGGTATTGTTATGATGCAGACTTTGAAAAAGCTTTAGATGCCTGGAATCAATTTAGAATTATAGTTTGAGCCAGAGATGGTGTCCCTGTCTGTGAAATCAAAATCTACTGAGAAATTACTGAATGCTGTCGAAAGTGTTAATTTTTTCATAGAATCCTTTTTGTAAGACAAAACAAACTATAGCATTAATCAGATGCGTGGAATAGTTTCTTTTTGTTCTTTGTGCCAAATATTGAGAAGAAAGAAAGCATAGAATTGTCTTATTAAATAATGGTTAATTGAGGAAATAGGATTTGAAAATGGGGTTGATACTCAGAGGGTAACTATATGGCTAACTGGTAAACAATTTGACAAATTTTGGTACTAAAAGACAGGAAGAATTTGGCATCAAAAAACCCTTTGCAAAAAGAAAGGCATTTTTCTAGCCTTAAATAATTGATCAATTATTTTAAAATGAATATAATTATCAAATCTCAATTAGGGAGAATATGGCAATCCATAAAATGATGAAAGAACATCATAAAACCCTAAAAGTAGGAGATATAATTTGTCTGATAATCAGCAGTTATTTTTTGCTTTTATTCTGTTCCATGGTTCATCATGTCCTATCAGATTGTAAGCTCCTTGAGGGCAAGAACTGTGTTTTATTTATCTTTGTGTCTCCCTTAACACTTTGAATAGTGGCTTTTATAGATTGACCACTAACGGATGTTTGGATTAATGAAAATCTAATTCTATTACTATCCTAGAGCTGACTCTAAAATATTCTTTTGGGATCTGTATTAAAGTTTTAAAACATATTTATTTAAGTACATATATATGTACACACATATACAATATATTTTTGTATGTATTTATAATGTGTGTATATATTCAATAAGTAAATAAGCCTATGTGTGACTTCTAAGTTTTTCTACAATCCACCTTGGGAAGATGGATAGCAACTGAGACAAATTCATGTATTAAGACAGTTGCATCATCAACTAAAGTAAAAGAATTCCATTATCAAAGAATTTTTGTATTTTCAGTAACTCAAAAAAATTTGTTTAAATGTATCTTCAGTGTAAGCAGAAATTACCTGCCTTGTTACATTTTGATTAGCTCAATGAAATCATTAGTTTATGAACCAGTGGCTTTCATTTTTAAGGCCTAGGCTTTCAATTTTTATGACCATCAAACTACCTGCTTTTATATTTACCTTTTTTTTTCTCCTTAATGAATTTTCTATAGGCTTCTATCAAATATTTTTAGTAGATAATAATTTTATATAGAAAAGCGTCCTGTGCAGTGTAAAATTTTTGGTTTTTTAAGATCTATAATTTCACCCTTATACTCTTAGGAAATGGGGAGCCCCATGGACAGTTATTTTTCAGACGTATATTGCAGACTTGGTCCATGAGGGATGATGAGACCACATTTCATCAACTCCCACTTTTTGTATTTCTCTAGCACTTAGAATAATGGTTTTTAAAAAGTAAATGTGATTTTAAAAAGAGGTGTGATTCAATATATTACACACACACATATATATGTGTGTATATATATATATATATATATATATATATATATACATATATATGTAATATACAACAAAATCATTGTTACATTTAAAATACTTTATTGGGTTTGCATCATAATATGCCTTAAGATAAAGTTCTAGAATAGCTACTGTTTGTATGGTACTTTATAGTTAATAAATGTTTATGAATATCTGACTTGAACTTTATATTGTCCCAATGGTTAGTAGCATAAATATATTATCCTCATTTTATATTTTATATAAAACATTTTCTGTTTTATAAATGTATTATTATCCTCTTTTAAAAACTGAAGCTCAGAGACATTAAGTGATTTGTCCAGAGTCGTACCATAAATAAATGCTGGAGCCAAAAATCTATCTAAAGCCTCAGGAATCCAAGTTTAATTTTTTTTTAATAACTACATTACTCTCCCTTCTGAGCTAGCTTGTAATTTTATATTAGCCACAGGCTTTCCTATAAGCTTTAACAATCCTAAACTTGAAGTTTTAAAATAAAGTAATGGAAATCCATCATTTGCATGATCTTTGGGTAGAACTTTGTTGTGTAAAAAATAAATGGAATATAACCACTAATCTTGCTTTTATTTTGTAATAAGACTAGTTTTTTTCTGAAAAATATTTCTTCATATTGAATAAAAATGAATGGTTTTCTAATATATCTGTGTTATGTGTGTTCGTATAACTGGTCTTGTCATCTTATTTTAATAGCTTCTGAAAGTTCTGCTGAAGACAGTGAGCAGGAAGATGAGGCAAGGACTCAGGACATAGATAATAATGGCAAGGAAGAGTCTAAGGCTGACACTGTAAGCCATGACAAAAATGAGCTTAGTCCAAAAGAGGAACAGAGCAGTTTATCTGTGCCACAAGAAAACAAAATTCCAACAGATTCATTAATACCCAAGTCAATATCAAAATCTCCAGAAAGATTAAGAAAAGACCTAGAAGAAATATCTGAAGATACTGATTATGAAGATGAAGTCATGATAAAAAGAAAGGAAATCAAGAAGGAGACAACAGATAAAGCATCAAAGCCTCAAGTAAAGCGTGGTAAGAGAAGGCATTGCAGTACCGAAGAATGCTTAAAGCCTGGGTCACCTAGCAGAAAAGAGGAGAAACCTAAGAGCAAAGAATCCCTTTGTTTAGAAAACAGTAGTAACAGCTCTTCTGATGACGATGAAGATAAAGCCAAAGCAAAAGTGACACCAACTAAGAAATACAATGGCTTGGAGGACAAAAGGAAAAATTTAAGGACAACTGGTTTCTATTCAGGGTTTTCAGAAGTGGCAGAAAAGAGGATAAAACTGCTAAATAACTCTGATGAAAGACTTCAGAACAGCAGAGCTAAAGATCGAAAAGATGTCTGGTCAAGTATTCAAGGACAGTGGCCTAAAAAGACACTTAAAGAACTGTTTTCAGACTCTGATACAGAGGCTGCAGCTTCACCTCCACATGCTTCCTCTGAAGATGTGGCCACAGAGGAGCAGCTACAGACTGTAGCAGAAGAAGAGAATGGTTCCCCTGGTATTGAGTTAGAAAAACCATTACCTGTCAATTTAGATATTAAACCCGTGGAGGAAAAAAACATTGAAATGAATGATAAGAAATCAGAATTTCCAAGCAGTGGGAGTAATTCAGTGCTAAATACCCCTCCTACTACACCTGAATCGCCTTCATCTGTAACTGTAACAGAAACCAGTAGGCAGCAATCAACTGTGACAGTGTCAGAAACATTGGCCCCAAATCAAGAAGAGGTACGCAGTATCAAGAGTGAAACTGATAGCACAATTGAGGTGGATAGTGTTGCAGGGGAGCTCCAAGACCTCCAGTCTGAAGGAAATATCTCTCCAACAGGCTTTGATGCTAGTGTCAGCTCCAGCAGTAGTAATCAACCAGAACTGGAACATCCTGGAAAAGGTGAGGAAGAAAACTGAGAGCTGAAAATGCTAACTTATTTAGAATTTCCCTTATTAAAATTTTAATGCTTTTGCAATATTTGTTGCTATAGCTTGATACGTTTAAGGGAAGTACTAGTGTGAACATGGGAAGACGGTAATTGAAAGGTGTATTACTAATGGACAACAGAATATATTTAATGGCCCAAGAAGGCTTTCATGTTCTTTTCTTGAGCAGTCCATGAAATTCACAGTGCACCCGAATGAATCTTGGAAATTGCACCCCAAAACCAAACTCATTTGCTTATTCGTTTAAACAGTGGTTGACTGTATAGCATGAGCTGCTTGAATATATTTTTGTAACATTGTTTTTTGCAGATGTGATGTGCAGTTTCTCACAAACATTTTGATTTATTGACAGACCCCTCCACCCTTAACCAAATACTGTATGTAGGGGTTTGGAGCAACCAACTGTCCAGGCACTGCTTTCCTCAGACAACCGTGTCAAACTGATTTTCAAGCCTGGCTAACTTGTGTGAGTTTGTAAAGGAATTTGATGCTTTCTTAGATGCATAGCTCCCAAATTGAAGGACCAATGTGTATGTTAATAATCTACAGTAATCCTTTTTGATTTTTCCTTTCTCAAGTGAAGTTGTCAAAATTGGAAATTCAAATCAGTACTTTCTAAAAGTTTTAGAGTCTATATGACACAGTAGCTATACTTCTATCATCCTTTTCCTTATAAACCACTTTGTTCAGGTATCTGTAAATCAAATATGTATTGTGGGCTGAAATTTGGTATAATACAGCTTGGTTTTGAAGAATTTTATGAAAAAGATAACACACTAGCTTCTACATGATATGTGACCCACAAAATTTTAGTTTTATCAGTTTTATTTTGGCCAAACAAATTCTACCTTACATCACTTGGAATTAGAAATTTTCTCACTCAAATTATTATTTATGCCTTTTTTTGGATAAATTATTTTTTTTTCTGTTCCCCACATCTATATGTATAGCTACCTTGTTTAATGACATTAAAGTACTTCATAGAATTGAATCATATAGATATGAGTATGACTTCTTATAAAACAAAACAATCCTTTGACACAAAAGAATAGATTTTGCTCCAATAACAATATAATTACATTTGAAGGATATTTTTTAACTAATTAAATTCCCAAGAGATATTTTTTTTTATTTCTGAAAATCGTTTAGTTTTGGAAAAATAAAAATATATGAACACTTCTTTGTAAATTAGCAACACCCTCTTGGTTTTGTTGTTGAGTTTATAAAACATATAGAGCATGATAGTATGCTCCTATTTTTATTAAAAAATGCATGTCATTTCTGGCCTTTTTTTTTTTAAGGAGTTATTTCCCTTTCAAAAATAATGGTCTCCTTTTTATGTAGCTTGTTGACTACTAAATATTGCAGGAGCTATGCTATATACTAAAAATAAAAAATGTAAATCTTTAGCTTCTTCATACAGATTTGCTTGCTGTCTTTGTAAAGCAGTATTTTCATTCTTAATTTTTAAAAGAAGAAAAGGTTCCAAATGAAAGGAAAAGTCTTGGTGAGACATTTACCAGTTGTTTAAATTTTAAGATAACTATGCTTGAGAATAGTTGATATTAAAATCACCTTTTCTTCTCCTTACATTGTAATATTTTAGCATCAATCAAAAATTTTGGACAACCTGTGACCCATAAAATACTTTTTGAGAAAGTTGAATTTTGCACAAAGTGCCACTATATAGGTTTGCTTTAACCACTGATGACATGATTTAAGAAGTTGTATTCAGAATGCAGTTTCATTTTTTTATTTTAACAAAATGAATTAGTATTATCAACAAACATTTATTGAGTGCCAAGTGTGCATAGGGCACTGTTTTAGATACAGGGGATCTAAAGAGATATAATGAGACAATCCTCAAGGAGCTTATTTTCTAGTTATATGATATATACACTAAATATATCTGTACACACATAAATATAGAGTAGAATACATTAAAAGTTTAATTAGCAGACTAGAAAGTAATTGCTATAATTGAGTGGATAAGTTGACTACTCAGTCAATGAAGAATATGTGTGGCTGAATTTGTAAGGAAGGATAGGATTTAGATATAGGACTTTTCCATGAAGAAGACAAAAATTTTTTTAAACAGAAAAATTACTATATTGGGTTTGTAAATGATGTGTGTTATCCAGTGTTCTGGGATCCACATAATTTGTGTTATAAATTCATTGGTTTATTTTTTCCCAAGTTGTGAATTGCTTCTACAGTGTCCTGTTAATATTATTGAGGGCTAATTAGAACTCAGTATTTTTAATGAATCTTAACATATTTGTTTTCAGAATAAGTAGCTAATTTTCATTTGAAAATTCGGGTGTTCTAGGTGCTTTTTCAGCAACCATCTTCAGTTTATACCTGGCTTTACTAGGATGGATATATGTATTCTTCATTTGATTTTTTTCCTTACTTCAGTTGCTAACATGTGCAAGTAGAAAATTCAGCCCCATTATAGATAGATTATGAGAAATGTAAGCTATCTTAAAAATCCACTTTTAGTTTTGAGATTAGTAAATATATGTCTCTAAAACTAAAAATTGAGGCATGTTAAGGGCAAGTTTGTTTTTATCTTGTTTTAATGAATTTTTCCCCATTATAGTCTGTACAGGTCAGAAAAGAGTAAAAGATGCTCAGGGGGGAGGAAGTTCATCAAAAAAGCAGAAAAGAAGCCACAAAACATCAGTGGTAAACAACAAAAAGAAAGGCAAAACCAGTAAGTAGATTATCTCAATTAAAAAAAAAATACCAGCTAATAAAATTTCTCTCCAGATGAAAAAGTTCATGCTGAGAATATGGGATAGTTCCATATCCTTTTTGGTCCATTCCTTAAGAGTCATACAGAAGATTTATAGGAGGAATTAGTGATCTATATTAAACTTAATTTTATTCAATTATAAACCCAGATTATAGATTAGGGGTAAGCCTTTCTCATTAAGTAGTGGATCTATACATAAAAGGAAGTATCTAAAATAACATCTTTTTAAATGTCAATTTAAATGTCCAGAGGTTTGTAAAATTGCCTGTATACATGTATATGTACATGTTACATGTAAGTCAACTATACACAACTATATTTTATTCATTCTTCCCAAAAAATTGCCATTGTCAAATTGATTGTTTTGCTCATCATTCTTTTGGACAATTGGTTTAAAAGAGTGCAATCAGCTAAGAGGAACGACCTATATATTAAGCTACAATTCTACAAACTCTACTCCTTATATTCTTGACTTCCTAAGCTATGTGACCTACAGGTTGTAGCTTTCCCCTTTCCTAAATTTGCTTTATTTGGTCCTTTTTATTATGTATTTTTCTTCTCCTTTTTAAACTTTATTTTTTTACTGTTTGCCAAACCAGTATTTCTACTATATAACATTATTAACTCTGTAAAGTATCTCCACAGTCATACAGAGTATACAGATAAGTGTATTTATTCTCATAAGAGCTGCACATTTTATCTCTCTTTTTTAGGCTCAAAATGGGAAACAGAAAATATGTAAAGAATTTTTTTTCAGGTGCCCCACATTGACCTCCTGCTGCTTTTCCAGGATACTCCTGCCACCTCCACTGCTTGACCTTTGCTATCAGCCGGCTTGGCTGCACTTCAGTGCAGAAAGGGTTAATCGGCCAGCTCCCCGAGGTTCTGCTGAGCCCACATGACTTCCATGCGGTGAATATGGCATCCCTCAGGACCCAGGTGGCAATGCTCAGCAGGGCCATGTGAAGCCAGGCTGAGTCAGTCCACTGTATCGGAGTGGGGCCAAGCCATGGGTGGCAGCAGTGGTGATCCATAGGCAGGAGTTGCAGGGATTCAGGAGCAGCACTGGGGGGAAGGGTGGGGACTAGATGTGGCAAGGGTATGTATTAAGTAATGGTGGGACCAAAGGAATTCCTGTTTTTTTCAAAACATAATGGGGGAGGAGTTGGTATGTGCCTTTGCTAATCAAAAAATGTCCAGCCTTTTAGATTTCAAACTTAGATTTGGCTTTTATCCTGTGGTGGCTATTATGTGAGTAAATATAGTCAATACATATATACCAAAGAGATCACGATCTGTTTGGTATATTTAACAGGATATTTGAAACTTTTTTCTACACTGTGATTTTTTGTCTTTAAGGCTTTACCATCTAAGTAGCCTTTCCTGAGAGGACTCTCATCTTCAGCAAGTCAATTTTCATATAATTTGGAGATACAGCAGTTGAATGCACTCTCCTATCCGAATTATACACAGTGGGCTTAAGCTATGGTAAATCAGAATGAGTAAACTATTCTCTGAGAATAAATTAATAATGTAAATTACCTCTTTCAGGATTCTAATGTTAACACTTCATATCCTGGTAAAGGTAATTTGACAATAAAATTATTTTGATCCTATTACCTGTTCCTTTATAGAGCACACTGCCTGTTAAAATTTTTCCATTGATTTTTATAATGTAACTGTCTGCGGGTTCCCTTTAAGGAAACAGGTGGTACTATAATGCATTTCCCACACAGATTTCTAATTTCTTTATAACATGCTAACATGTTCTTTTCTTGAGAAGTCTGAGCAAGATTAGGTCTAAGAATGACATAAAAAATAATTTCTTATATTCATCAAGATTTTGAGTTTTTAAAGTTATGTGGAATATTTTATAAATAGTCTATACTGTATTCAATTCAAATCTCAGCTATGCCATTTATTAGTTGTCTGATTTTGGGCAAGTCACTTAATCTTTATGCGTCTCAGTTTGCTCATCTGCAAATTAGGTGACCTCCAAGGTCTGTTTCCAATGGATAATTCTGTGATCCTTAGTTGAGTATATACTACCATTCTTTGTTTGTGACCTGCAGTGTGTATCAATGATCTCTATCTATATCATGTATATAGTAAGGGAAATCAGGGGTAAGAAAAATAATGCTAGAATGAAGACAATTTTAAAAGCTCATGTAATCTATCCTATAATGTGATCCTAATTTAAAGTATCATTTAATAAATTGTGATTTTTTGAGTATGGAAGGCATGGTAGAAGAATGTTTAAAAATTTTTTTCTTTATTATCAAGCATTTCAGGTAAGAAGTTTTCTTTAAGGTGATGGGTTTGGATGAACGATTTAACTGTGATGATTTGAACATGCATGTGCTGTTTTTAGTCACTACATTACTAGTGTCAGCAAATCACTATTAGCATTTATAAATTAAAACAGCTATTTTTTTTAGTCATCTAAAATCACTGGCAGAAATTGTTAGTTTTCTATCTTTAATACTTTTCTGTCTTTTTTTTTTTTTTTTTTTTGTAATCAGCAAACAGTAGTGATAGTGAAGAACTTTCTGCTGGTGAAAGTGTGACTAAGAGTCAGCTAGCTAAATCTGTTAGCACTGGAGTGAAGTCTCATAATACCAAATCTCCAGCAAGGACACAATCTCCAGGAAAGTGTAATGGAAAGAATGGAGATAAGGATTCTGAGCTCAAGGAACATAGTAATCGATTACCCAAAGTTTACAAATGGAGTTTTCAAATGTGTAAGTACTAATGCATTTTCAAACTATATAGAAACAATAAGACAATTAGCTCTTTAGCTCTAACCAAAATCGTGTTCTAGGTAGCCTTAAAATTTTTAGGTCTTCTATTTCTGGATAACTTCCACTAAAGTTCTATAGTGATGTCTCCCTATGGAATGGAGCTGACAAGGACTTGTTCTCAAAGGATAAACATTGATAGGTTTTAACACATTGAAAAAGCTTTGACTATAGGCATAGTAATGGACTCTGTCATCTGGGATCTGGCCAGTTAAATTTACTTTCGGTAGAGTTTTTACTCCTAGGTTATGGAAGACAAGTAAAGCACTTTGCAAATCTTAAAGTATTGTATAAAATTGTCTTATTATACCATCATCATTGCATGTGTCACTTTCATATGTATATCTATCTATATGTATTTATATATTACTATACACATATACATGTGTGTGAATGTTTATATATAAATGATCTTTCCTCAATAGAATGTAAGTTCTTTGATAGAAGTGATTTTCATTTTTTATTGTGTCCCCAGTATCTAATATCTGTTATATAGAAGTATTTAATAAAACCTTGTTAATTGATACATACTCAATCAGTGGAAGAAATATACTTAAAAAACAAATCTCAATTTCAGTTCAACAAAATATCCATCTTATGTGGTATGCTGTATAAAACACTGAGGATGTCAGTATAGAATGCACATTATTTTTACATACATACTTAAACACATACATATATACACATGTGTGTGTAGGGAAGCTTGTGTAATGCTGGAGATAGGATATGTCATTTGCAAAGAAAAATGCAGTTTGAGGAGAAAGACAATTAACAACTAGGGAAAATCTGGAAGGGCTTCCTTTATTGAATAACACACAATCTTTGTTCTTTCAACAAGCATTTATTAACTATCTATCATATCCTAGAGAAAGAAAGACAAAAATAAAAGTCTCTGGTATAAGGGAACCTAAATTATATAAATAATTCAGCATATCCATATATTGAGGGCCTCCAGTAGGGACAAGAAGAGACTTAAGGAGAGAAGTACATTCTAGCTGTTGGGAGACATCATTTACAGAAGCATAAGATCAGGATATGGAATAATTTGTGGACCTGTTTGGCTTGAACATGGAGTAGATAAAAGGAAGTAAAATGAAATTACTTCAGAAAGGTAGATTGGAGCTAGACTAATGGGTTTTAAATGCCAAGTTGAGGAGTTTTCTGGGGCTGTCCTTTAGGAGGATTATTTTGGCAGCTGAATGGCAAATAGATTGTAAAGGAATAAACCAGAAGTCAGTCGACCAATTTATAGGTTAATGGAATAGTCTAAAGGAAGGCTGAATACAAGAGATGTTTTGAAGGAAGAACTGACAAGATTTGGCAAATTATTGGATATGATGGATGAGGAAGAAAGAAAGGTTAAGGCTTTCAAGTTATGAACCTGGGTAACTGGGAGGATTATGTTCCTTTCAATAGCAGTAAGGACGTTTAGAGGAGAGGCAAGTTTAAGGGAGAAGATGAGTTCCAATTTGGACACATTGAATTTAAGATAACTTTATAGGACATCCATGTGGAGATATCCAACAGACAGCTGATGATATAGACTTGGAGTTCAAGACATAGATGAGAATTGGATATATAGATCTGGATGTGAATATTGGATATGTAGATGTGGATATACAGTCATCTTCATAAAGATGCTAACTGAATCCTCCAAAGATGATGCAATCCCAAAGAAGTGAATATAGAGACCTTGAACAGAACCTTGGGAGAACTACCTTCAGTTAGAGGTAGGACATAAATGATAACCCAACAAAAAGCCTGAAAAGAGGAGATCATATAGATAGGAGGAAAAAGTGGAAAGAATATAATAATGAAAACCATGGTCAGAGATAAGGTGGAGAGGTCAAGAAGTCATGTGTAAGAAGATCATTAGTAACCTTGGAGAAATTAATTTAAACTTGAATGATGGTGGAAGCCAGATGCCAAGGAGTTAAAAAGTGAATGTAAAGTAAGGTAGAAGCAATATTATAATATATAGGAAGCTTCTGAGAGTTTGTAGAACAGACAATGGAGAGAGGACAGTAACTTGACAGGCATGAGACAAGTGAAGTATTTTTCAAGGCTATAGAAATCCTTGGTGTATTTTTAAGTGGCAGGAAAAGTCCACAGAGGAAGATTATTTGCATATGAGACTGTTGAGGTGGATAATTGAAGGGACAGGCTCTTGGAGAAGCATGAAATGGATGGTTTCAAGGTGATAAGCAGATGGGAAGAGCTGTCTCTAAATGTGAGAACAGAGCAAAGAAGAAAAGAAGTAATATATATATATATATATATATATATATATATATATATATATATATATATATATATATATATATATATATATATATAGGGTATTTGAAGGTATAAAATAGAGAGGATGAAATTCATGACAAATAGCCTCTTTTTGTAACAGAGTAGGATGAGTTCCTTTGTCCCCTGTGGGGAGTATAAGAAAAAAATCAATCGAGGAAGAACAGAGGTTTGCTGTGTAGCAATGAGGGCCCAGATTAGATGATGTAAATTTATAGTAACTGTGACTTCCGTCTCATTGTATTTTCCCCTGTGCTATACCTTTCCTAAATTTATTCTTCAATGTTATGGAGATTTCTAATTCTTTCTACTCCTTTTTACTTTTTTAGTCCTGCTCTAACTTCATTTTATTATCTCTCACTAATGTTAACCTAATAGTTAGCTATTTTAACTTAATACTGTCTTCTGTCTTCTGCTCTCAATTCTCTTTGCCCCACTTTGTCCTCTTGACACTCATCTCTTGCCCTGGATTTCAGCCCTTGATTACTCTAAATACTCACATCCTTCCACTCACAAGCTACTGAATTCATCTGAAATCTCACAACCTTGCTTATTGTGTACATTACAAATTCATATTATCTAATCTTGAACCTTTACTGACAGAAGGCAGTCCTTTTATTTCTGCTTAATTGATTCTCTGTCTTCTGTCCCAAAGAAACCTATTGCAAATCTTCTCCTCCTTCCTCAATCCTCATACACCTTCATCACTCCTTTTTCTTAAGAGGAAAATCTAGCCTTGTGCTTTATTGAGAAAATTGAGATTATTTGATAGAAGTTTCCTTGCCTCCCATTCTCATCATTTCAAAATTCTTTTATATTTCCCAGTTTTTTCACCTTTCCCTCAAATTTTGAAAGAAGAACTGATCCTTTTTACCAAGGCCAGCCTCTTTACCTGTTGCCTATTAGATATTTTGTATGGCCCAGAGACAGCTCAGACTCAACAGGTTCCCTATTTCTGTTGAAGGCACCATCATCCTTCTAATCTTTCATGTTTGTAAATCTTGTAGTCTCCAGCTCCTTATCCAATTATAATGAGTGCATCTATTCAAATGTCATAGCTTCCATCTCTATGTTCAAAACATCTCTCACCTCTAGTATCTTCTTGCCCACATGGAGCTATCAACTTAGTTGAAGACTTTATCATCTCTCATCTAGAATGTTGCAATAGCCTTCTAATTGATCTTGCTTAAATCCTTCCTCCATATTCTTGCCCAAGTATTTTTCTTTAAGTGTAGATATGACTATGTAACTCATCTACTTTATCAATTCCAGTGACTTTCTAATGCCTCTAGATAAAATGTACTCTGCTGTTTTGTTTTTTAATCCTTACACAATCAATTCTCACCTTCTGTGTCCAGACTTGTTGGATGTTACTCCTCTTGCTCTACAGTCCAGCCAGATGTTATGTTCTCTGTTCCTTACCCATGACAATTCATCTTTCAACTCCATGCCTCGGTCCTAACTATTCCACATGCCTAGAATGACTTCATTGAGTTCTCTTCTTTTATAACCCAACTTTAAAACTCTTTTGCAAGAAGCCTGTCTGCATCCTTCCAACCCTTACTGTTCTTCTTCCAAAACTACTTTGGATATGTTTGTATTGATTTATTTAGAGTCAGGTAAGTGACATGGTAAACAGATTCTTGGACCTGGAGTTGGAAATGCCACCTCAGACATTTATTGGCTGTGTGACCTTGGACAAATCCTTTATCCTCTGTGTAGCTCAGTTTCCTTATCTATAGAAATGGGGATGATATATATATATATATATATATATATATATATATATATATATATATATATATATATATATATATATATATATATATATGTATACATATATGTACTTGTCTTCCCATTAAAATGCAGGTATTTTATGCTTTGTATTGTGCCTTCTCCCTCCCTCTGTCATTGCTTATCACAGTGCCTGGAATCTAATAAGATGCTTAAGAAATATTTAGTGGTTTGTTTTTTGATTGATTCCCTCAGCTCTCTAAGAGTAGATATAGAGAAGATAGCTAGTAAGAGCCAGGGCTGGAATGGAGTGATCATATGACAACAGGGCAAGGAATTTAAGAAGAAGTAGTATATCGTTGAACTGGTTAAATATAAGATTCAAGTTGTAAAGGAAGGACAAGGGGGATGGCTTAAAACCAGGGTAGGAAAGCATAGAGGGAAAGGAGTAGCTGACCCTTTCAATGAAGACACAAAATAGATTTAGGAGTAGTTAGGCAGTAAAAGAGTGAGTAGGTTAAAGATGTAGTGCCTGAGAAGAATTCCATTATTCTGAATCAGTGATGTCACATTCAAATACCAGGTCCTTTGAATCATACAAAATTTATGGGGAATGAAGCACAACCATAAGATTCTGGGCACATTGAGACAAAAATGGGGCCTGGTGTTTGAGGTCCTACTCATGGATAGGGTCCTAAAATCCAAAAATTGGTTACCCAAAGATGTAGAAAAAAGTAGTAATTGAAATATCTAGAGTCTGAAACTTAAAATTGTGAACTAATTATTTACAAATGTTGATTAGGCAGAAAAAAATAAGAATCTCTTGAAAATTTCATTAATATCCTGTTTATCTTCCAATTACATTTTTCTCTAACCAAAATGATATTTATATTATTTTTATATATTATTAAATATGTTTATATTGTAAAGAACAAATTACACAGTTTTCTATTTTAGATCTTTCATGTGTAGAATTTTTTTTTCAAAAGCATATATATTCATTAGAGTCTTTTTAAACCAATAGCTGACCTGGAAAATATGACAAGTGCAGAGCGCATTGCAATCCTTCAAGAAAAACTACAGGAAATCAGGAAACATTATCTATCATTGAAATCTGAAGTGGCTTCCATTGATCGAAGAAGAAAACGTTTAAAGAAGAAGGAAAGAGAAAGTGAGTGTTTTCACCTGTTTAATAAAATGCTGTCTTATTATATTGCATAATTATAATTATAATATATATATATATTGCATATATATATATACAAAGTTTGATCCTGTCTTTTACCTTCTGTCTTTACTGAGGTGGGAAACTTTCACTGTTAGACTTTGTTGATATGTTGATTAATTTTGCCGAACTCCCAATTTTCCCCCTGTCTTTTTTGTTTATTATAAAAGATAGGGAAAGTACCAGAGAGGGGGTGATTTGAAAATAAAGATAATGTTAAAAACAAAAATGATCTCATTAGTTTTCTAAAATATGTTTTTGTTATTCCATAAAATCATAGTGTTTAATTTTTTTTTTGGTTGTTCATGCTAGTGTTTTCCCAGTAATTATGTAAATTGACTCTTGCTCTGTATTTTATAGTGTCAGGGAGTACCCTGAGATATTGAGAGTAATAAATAATTTTCCTCAGGGCTCCATAGCAAATATATGCTAGTAGGATAATTTGAACTAAGTCTTTCTTCCTGAAAGGTTAGTTCCATAGCACGTTGTACCTCTCTGCTTTGTCTTTGAAATTGAGGTGTAACTACTAGAGTCATTGAATTTTAATACTTTCCAGACTTTTAAATTTAACTGTACACCTAACACTACCCCAAGCCCATTTTGTAGACAAAAGAAATCAATCATAGGAAACTTAAATAAACCTCTCATACAACTAAAATTCATACAACTAAATAAAGGTAGAACCAAATGGAATGTTTTTTTACAGAATTACTGCTTCCTTTTAATGTGTGGGTTTGAGCATTTTTAAGATTTCTGATAATGTGTACCATTGAAGAAAAATTCAAATTTCCTGAATATCTAAAAATTGAGAACTACTAATCTTTTAAAATTATGTTTGTTTAATGTATTTTTAATTTTAATGTATTTTGTGTATTATGTAGATATTGAAAAAATTGTATGTGATCATGTCATACAGTTCAAGAAAGGAGCTTTCTACAAATTTTGCAGAATTCCCATTTATTTTATGTAGATGACCAAAGAACCTTCTTTTTGAAAATAAGGGCAATATTTGTCTTTTTTTAGATGGCACTTCTGATTATGTCCAGGGTCTTTTAAAGATGGCCAACAACAGTCTTTTTTGTACTTTAGAAGTAGAGTATGTTGACAATTGGAGTGGGTATGGTGAGTTGAACTCATTAAGTGTACTTAGGGGTTTCCATTAACATCTCCTTACTTATATAAGTTTCAGCACTCTTATAGTCATTTCTGTTCTATCCTTTTAAGTCCAAAGTTAGTTATCTTAATCAGAGAAAACAGAAGTATGGATAAGGATGAGTTCAACCTTCTCACTGCTTCCATTATCAGCAACACTTTTAGCTCAGCTAAGCAGCATTACCATCCTTTTTTCTTTCTTTCTTTCTTTTTTTCTTTCTTTCTTTCTTTCTTTCTTTCTTTCTTTCTTTCTTTCTTTCTTTCTTTCTTTCTTTCTTTCTTTCTTTCTTTCTTTCTTTCTTTCTTTCTTTCTTTCTTTCTTTCTTTCTTTCTCTCTCTCTCTCTCTCTTTCTTTCTTTCTCTCTCTCTTTCTCTCTTTCTCTCTCTCTTTCTCTCTTTCTCTCTTTCTCTCTTTCTCTCTCTCTCTCTCTTTCTCTCTCTCTTTCTTTCTTTCTCTCTTCTTCTTTCTTTCTCTCTTTCTCTCTTTCTTTCTTTCTTTCTTTCTTTCTTTCTTTCTTTCTTTCTTTCTTTCTTTCTTTCTTTCTTTCTTTCTTTCTTTCTTTCTTTCTTCTTTCTTTCTTTCTTTCTTTCTTTCTTTCTTTCTTTCTTTCTTTCTTTCTTTCTTTCTTTTTCTTTCTTTCTTTCTTTCCTTTCTTTTTCTTTTTTTTTTTTTTGATTCCCATCTGGTGCTCAACATAATTTAAAAACTTCTGTTTTTTAATTATCACTATCATTCACATCATTCTTATCTCATTTGGGTCTTTAGTGCTTCTGACATTCTTAGAAGACCATGCATCTCTTTTGCATTTATCCTAGTTCTTGCTTCCATTCATGTCTTTTTTATTGTGCAGAACCGGATGCCACAGTGGATAAACCATTTATCCTGGAACTAGGAAGATCTACATTCAGATCCAGCCCTACCCACTTGCTAATGGTGTGACCTTGAGCAAGTCATTTGTCCTCAATTTGCCTCAGTTTCCTCATCTGTAAAATGGGGATAATAATTGGACCTGCTTCCTGGAATTGTTAGAAATTTCAAATGATATATCTTTCAAATTTTTAAATTATATTTTATTTGATTCAATATTTCTCATTTACATGTAAAAAAATTTAACAATCATTTTTAAAAATTTTGAATTCTCTCTTCTGCCTGCTAATATTCTTTCCTTGAGAAGGCAATAATTTTACAGGAATAATATTAGAAAAGGGCTTACTCTGGGCACAGATCTGGAACATAGTAGGAACTCCATAAATGCTAGCTATTTAAAATCTTAAATTGGTCCATACATTCCCTGTGTAATTACTTTAACAGCTCTCCTTTTTCTTCTTACTTGAAGTCATTTCTACTTGTGTCTTCAAAATTTTCTCAGAAATTAGTCCTGGGAGTCACTAGATGGCACAATGCATGCTGGCCCTGGAGTCAGGAGGAACTGAGTTCGTGTTTGGTCTCAGATACTTAATACTTATTAGCTGTCTAAGTGACTATAGTGCAAGTCACTTAACCTCAATTGCCTTGCAAAAAAAGAAAAAGACATTTTCAGTTCCTCTTAATGATACTTGTTTAGTAAATTATTAGATCATTCGCTTTTACTGTTCTTCAGTCCTTTTACTGTCCTTTAAAATCTGCCTTCCCCAAAATCTAGGTGCCTATCAAATTATTTCTAGTTTTCTTCTTCCTTGTAAATTCCATGATGGACTTCTCTCCAATGTTTTTATCATTTCTTCTTCAGCAGCTAGTTCTTCCTTGTTAATCCAGATCAGGTCTCTACAGTTTCCTTTATAGTTTCCTTCACCTTTTGAAGGATGAAAGTAAGTTAGGTTACAAATTTTACTGCAGAGAATGCAGCAATTGAAAGTGGATAGTCCTCTTCCCTCATCATCATTACAATATTATGACCTTTTACCAGATTTGTGATTTATTTAACTCTATTCTCATTCTTTTTGTATAGTTGGTCTGTTGCATACTTTGACAACAGTGTCACTTCTATTCCTCAAATTTGACTCAACTACTCTCCAGACTTCATTTTGTGGTTCCTGAATTTCTTATATGAGTAATCTTCTAACAATATAATGCACTTCTTTCTGTTCCTTTTTCATAAGGTATACCCATCCAGAGCTGTATTCCAGTAATGAATCCCAAGGCATCAAGTCTCAGTGGTAACTATTGTGTCAGATTTGCCATTTTATATTAGGATTTCTAGTTGACACCATTTATTTACCCATACTTTGTGCTTTTTTTTTTTTTTTTTTTTTTTTTTTTTTTTAATATTGTTGACATCTAAGGCCATGGATTTTATCTCTGGCTTTTCTTCTTGGATGTTGTGTTCCATGAATTACCAGCTCTTCTAGTACTGTATCTGCAATTTCCCTGAAATGAGTTTATTTATAAGGGTAGTTTTCTCTCTCTCTTTTCCTTTTTCCCACAGTTAAATTCCTAAAATTTTAGGTAAATGTTTTTTAAAAGGCCAGTAATAGATTCCATTCCTTGTCAAAAGCCCATAACTCTTGTGTGCAAGCTGTGGCTTAAAAATCCAAATCTCATTTTCTGATACTACCTTCTTAGGCATCTATTCAATTCCCAAAATATTCCTGACTCTTTTGGTTAGTGTATATTTGCAGCTAAGTAATAGATTTGAGGTTCTTCATGAAAGGGAAAAATAATACTCTCTATAGAAAGCATTTGTATTGTAATGAGGAGTATCTATAGCTGTCAGTAAATGAGAGTTTACCTAGCAATGGGCCAGAAAAGGAAAATACAAGTTGAAGCTGCTAATTGAGCTCTTTTGTATCTTTATTGGTCCTTTTTTCTTCCCTTTCTTCATTCTATCAAATTATTCCAGCCTCTTGAAATAAATTAGGATTTCCCCTCTGTGTCTTTGCATAATTTCTCTTCTTTGTTTCTTCCTCTTCTTTTGTTTCCTCTTCTTCCATTTCAAGGAATACTTCAAAGTTGAAAGAGAACCTTGATTACCTGAAAAGTGTTTGTGTTTCTGTCTCTCTGTCTCTCTTTTTCTCTGTGTGTGTGTGTGTGTGTGTGTGTGTGTGTATGTATATATGGAGGGGAGAGAGTGAGAGTATGTGTGTGTGTGTGTGTGTGTGTGTGTGTGTGTGTGTGTGTGTGTGTGTGTGTGTGTGTCTTTTGGCCCTCTTTACCTTTCTTCCTAGAATGGCAATAAATTTGTACATTGTGCACACATAGGAATTACTTAATATTATCTGACTCATTTTCCAGGAAGCTGAAAAAGCTCCTTTTATTTCATACTTACTTGAATACAGATCCTCAATCCTTTGTTATTTTCCTAACTAATACTCATTGAAAACTTAAGATTTCTAAGTTTAATCAATCACTGCAGGGATCCTCTAAAAGAGGCATGATTTTTATCATTGGTCCTCTTCAGGAATCAAGGTTGAACAACAACAGTTTATTGGGCAAAGCAGTGGCAGGAGCTTTTCCTACCTTTTCATTTGTTAGGAAAATGCACTCTCTACTTAACTGACTTTCATTTGCAATCAGAATATTTCGGCCCTACCAAAGGCAAGTAGAAGGAAAAGGAAGCCAACTTTTAAAGTGAAATCCAGTTATCTCATTAACTCCCATACCTTGCATATCCTTGCCACACTTTAATAAGAATCTTTTTGTACTCCTCCCTAGTTGCTTGGTTTTCTCATCTTTTTCCCATTACTAAGATATAGCTTGGTGTTTAGTTACTGGAGTGAGAATCATGAAACACACCTTTTATAGGTTTAAAAAATGTTTTGAAAAATCTGCTAGCTAGATGTTGTCCTTATAATTCTTTCTGCTAGGGAGGCTAAGATTGATGAATTGCTTGAGCCTTTGAGTTCTGAGATTCAGGAGGTAACAATGTGGTAACCCCACTAATTTGGTACCAAATGATGAGCTCCCAAGAGTGAAAACCATCAAACTGCCTAAGAAGGGATAAATCAGCCTAGGTGGAAAATGGAGCAGGTCAAAACTTCCATAGAGATTAGCATTGGAGGTTAATATGTGAGTGTTAATGGACCATCCCCCTTCCAATGTGGTTGAGATAGGTCATCCAATTACAATAAAAAGGAAGAATATACACAAAGTTATCCAAAGTGATAAAGGAAGTGTTTCTTTTTTGGCATTTCCTTGTTTTACTAACTACTACCCACACTTATTATCAGGTAATATTCTTACTTTTAAAAAAATCATCCACATTTTTCATCCACCAAGACATATTAGGTACCTACTGTGTGAATGGTTTTGTGGGAATAAAATAAATAGAATATCTGGTCTCTTTGCCTGAGCACTTACATCATATTAATAGCAATTTTCCACAAAATGTGGCTTGCATAAAATTTGCAAATGCTTTTCAATAGGTCAAAGTTGACCAGATATGTTTGGTAGTTTGTTTGAAATTAGAATGAAATGGTGCTTAGTAGTCTTAATAGTGAGTAAAAACTGGTTTACTTAGTCATATTAGGAGGATGTTCTAAGCCAGCAAAATATATAACTGAAGTATACAATTGATGCAGTTGAGCTGAATTAACATTGATCATCCTTCTACTGATCTAAAGTCTAAGGGCCCCCTAGGAACTTATTATGGGGTGTTTTTTTGGGGGGTATGTATTTGACCGACCAGTAAGCTTCATCAAGCCCAATTCTTAGTCTCCTGAGTCAATCAAACCCCAAGGATAGTTTGTGCCTTCATGATATAATGCATTATAAAAGGAAGGCAGTCTTAAAGAAAAGGCATTAAGCAGTGGGAAGGAGCTATTGGAAAAAGGTAGGATTTAAGGTCAATCTAGAAAGGAAGTAGAAGTGAGAAGAAAGAACATTCTACAAATGGGTGACAGCCACTAATTTCATTCATTGGAGCATCATAGTATTTGGGAGATAGAGTGTCTATTGAGGAACAAATAGGTAGACCACTGTTACTAAAGCACTGAGTAGAAGGAGAGGAAATAAAGTGTAAGAACACTATAAACAGAAGATAGCACCAAGTTGGGAAAGGCTTTAATTGCCAAACTGAGGGCTTTAGATTTGATCCTGAAGGTAAGAAGGAGCCACTGGACTCTGAATGATTGGGGTGGTGGTGATATGGTCACATTTGCATATATACATATATATTTGACCCCATATAGTCATTCAATATTAGTAGTGGTCAGTTCTACAGATGAAACTTCTTGTTTGGATGCGAAGGCTTCTCAGATGATAAAAATTATTAAAATAACGGCAGTTAGGGAAATAAAGGACCCAATAGAAGATAGAATATTTTATGCTGTATAAGCATCTGAGTAATCTGAGTATCGTCGAGGTATACCAGAGAGGCCTAGGAAGTGCTGAGGGAAGAAAGTTATATTAACTCCAACAAATATAATAGAGAAATGAATTTTTGCCCATATATCATTAAGTATATATCCTGTAAATAGAGGGAATCAGTGAACAAAGCTCCCTATAATTGCAAATACGGCTCCCATTGATAGAACATAATGGAAGTGCGCTACTACATAGTATGTGTCATGAAGAACAATGTCTAGAGATGAGTTGGCAAGAACAATACCTGTGAGGCCTCCGATTGTAAACAGGAAAATGAAGCCTAAGGCTCATAGTATTGCAGGGGATCATTTAATATTTCCCCCGTGAAGGGTAGCCAATCAGCTGAATACTTTAACACCGGTAGGAATTGCAATAATTATTGTAGCAAATGTAAAATATGCCCAGGTGTCTACATCTAGGCCAACGGTGAATATGTGGTGGGCTCATATAATAATACACATAATAATCATATATTACTAAATACATCAATATAAGAATTACTAATAATTATATAATACATGCAGATCATTAACTAATAAATCTCATATAGTACATAATACATAATATGTATATATTACATAAGACATAATATGTTGGCGTACATAGACATAACATCCATGAAGGGGGATCAACAAAGCTATTTCCTCTAGCAGATCACCACCAATAGTTGTACCTTTATCCCCAACTCACGAGAGATCAGCAACCCGCCATCTGAAGATACACTATCCTTCAGAGCAAGCCCATTAACTGCGGACGAACCTAAATCGCTTTGACTGGCTACTGGTTGCTACTTCAGGCCCATTCGTTCCTATTTCAGCTCAACCATGCTTTTCGTCGAGGCATTTGTGATGGTATTTCCTCAACTATAAGATACTAAGAGCTGTAGTCCCTACAAAGCTGTCGTGATGATCAAATAAAATAATGCATATAAAGTGCTTTGAAAAAACCCTAAAGTGCTGTGTAAATGTCAGCCACTAGCATTGTTTGCATTCTGTTCTTGTTAACCTATGTTTTGCTTCCACTCTCCTTAGGTGCTGCTACATCCTCATCATCATCTTCCTCCCCTTCATCCAGTTCTATCACAGCTGCTGTCATGTTAACTTTAGCAGAACCCTCCATGTCCAGCGCATCACAGCCCGGAATGTCGGTGGAGTGCAGGTGACAGCAGGACTTCCCAAAGCACTTTGCACTTAATGGCTGTTGAGGGCCCCTTTTTTATATATACTGCACAGTGGCACACAAAATCAGACAAGCACTATTTTATATTTAAAAATTGTTTCTTGACAAGCTGACTTGGCACTTAAGTGCACTTTTTATGAAGAAAAAGTACAATGAACTGCTTTTCCTCAAGCAATAATTGTTTCCAACTTGTCTGGGAATTGTATGTCTGGTAACTTGAAGGCCTTCCACTGTGGCAAATGGAGGCTTTTCACTGCCTGCTGAGACAATACAGAAAGCATAGTTATTGGGTGGGCCAGAACATGTCTAAACAACTTACTGTACATGTATTCCCTGGTATTTTGTTAAAGCTGGAACATTTGATATTTTTCCATTTATTTATGAAAAATATGAACCTATTTTCATTTGTACAAGCTAATTGTTTTTTAAATGCAAGTCACCTTAAAGTGGCTTTAAATTGTATAAAAGTCAAGCACATGTAATAAATTCAAAACCTGCAGGTCACAGGATATTAGACATCAGTCCTGGTAACCAAATAAGATTCTCTTTTAAAAAAAGACTGACAATGTTTACAGGTTTGAATTAGGTTAAATGGTTTTGCATTGGGTTTTCAATGACCCACTAATTGGAATGAAACTACTGTACTTTGCCATTTTTCTATGAATCAGTATTTTTTTTTAATTTTGATATAATACATTGTGTGAAAATGGAAGAAAATGGCTAACAAACTATATTAAATCTTAAGCAATGTATAAAATTGTACTTAGCCAGTTTAAAGTGTATATTTATTCATAATGGATTATAACAGTTATATTTTTGTGTTTTATTGTAAATGTTTCTTTTCCCTTTAAAACAGATATTTCATTTGTAATGCTTATTTTATTATGAGCTACAACAGGATTTCAGGAACAAGTAAGCTGTGTTCATGTGTAATTCTTGATTGATTATATGAACACTACCACAAAATGATAGTTTTAATTATAGCTTCTCTGAGTGGTAGGTCTACTAAGATAAAGATGCCTTGTACAAAATCAAAAATGAACGCAAACTGTTTTCACTTGTATTGACTTTTATGTTGTATGATCCCAAGATCTGTTCTGTTTGGCACTTGTATATTTAATTATACACCTTTGTAAGACATTTGTATATTGCGGAAGTGTTCATTCAAGCTATTTAATACCTAGCACTGTTAATACACAGTACTTTATTGTACAGACTGTTTTACTGTTTTAATTGTAGTTCTGTGTACTTTTTTTGGATGGGGGCTGGCATGTTTTTTTTTGTTTTTGTTTTTGTTTTGTTTTTTGTTTTTTTTTCTGGCAATACAACATGTGGGAATTTTGAAATGTTTTGTTTGTAGATGCTAACGTGTCAGAATCCTTTACATTCAACTTTTCTAAGAAAAGCATTTTCAGTCTTTGTAGTGTGTGCTCACAGTAACTGATTTTGTTGAAAATGGTTTCAAAATACTCAGATTTGTACAGGACTGTAAAAATTTGTTGACAAACATTGAAGGAAAAGCTTATAGAAAAAAGCTATAGAGCATATATTAGGTTATGCAGACAATGAAGAATTATGTAATATATTGTACAAATGTAAGCAAAGGCTCTGAAATAAAATGCCATAGTTTGTGAATCCCTGATTATGTTTCTAAAAGTTTAATTAAATAATTTTAGTGCATTTCTATAAGTGATGACAAACTATAGAATATACCTAACTAAAATTGATTTGGTCTTTCAAAATCAGAAAATATTGCCAGGGAAAAACCTACCTCCAGAAAATTTTTGTGTGTCCCCAGAGTTATTTTGTCAGTGTAGGGTATTTCTAATGTGTGTGGAAGCTTCCTACATGGATGTAAAACAGCAGCTTCCTGTAACTTTTAATCTTATAGAGCTTTGCATGGGGCACTGGGAAGTTATGTGATTAGCCTAGAATCACACAGTATGTTTCAGAGGCAAGATTATCAACCAAAGACCTCTTAGCTCCAAGGCTGGCCCTCTGTGCATTATACCATGCTGCCTTTGTTAAAAAACTTAAGTACTGTATTATAAGTGGAAAGTAAGATATTTGAGTATTCTCCTATCTGTATTTTTCATTTGCCTAACTCTGTTGTGAAAATATTTCTGTTATTAAGGAGTGGTTTGTCTTTTTTTTTTAAATCAAGGTGTTTACTTTTTTTCCCTTTGTTTTATAAATCTACCCCTAATTTTCCCATAATTGCTTATTTATTGTGCTTTTTAGTCTCTTAACATGTGTCAAAATTTTTCTGACATTAGTATGACTGAAGAATTCTTAGTTGTATAATTGTCTCTAGTTGTATGTGTCCAGGAGGGGCAGCCTTTTTAAAACTGTGCTCTATAAATGTCCCTGTCATTTATTTAAGGAATCTACCTTATTTCACACTTTCTTCTTAGAAAAAATTAAAATAATTTCTCTTTGGTGTGTTTTTAGCTCTCTGCAGCATTGAGTCCAAACTTTTTTTGTTTGGGTCACTTTCAGCCCTCATGTTCTTCCCAAATCTTCATCTACACACACACACACTACACTCTCACTCTTCACACTCACACACTCACACACTCACACACACACACACACACACACACACACACACACACACACACACTCTAAGGATTTCCTTATGTGACCTATGGATAAGATTTCTTGTCTCTTAAACTAGCTTTTAATAGGTGAATTTATAATATGTGACAAATGTCTATGGCACAAACATTTAGGATTAACATAATGTTGTTCGAAAGTGGATTCTTTTTGATAAGGTTTCCTGCACATCCACAATTCATTTTTAGATTATCTCAATCCTACAAGGGCAGTGTGGAGAAGTAGAAAAAACACTGAATTGGACGTCAGTGTATCTGATTTCAGGTGCTGGCACATCTCCTTACTAGTTGTGTTACTCAATGGCTAAGTCACCTAACTTCTCTGAGCATTGTTGTTTTCATCTATAAGTTAATTGAGTTGGTCTGTGACTTAGCTCCTCTGAAATTTTCCTTTTTCTGCAATGTCCAAAGCAAAATTTATGTACCAAAAAAACACCCTTTCTACTAACTTTGCATCTGCAACTCTTCCCTCTCATTTACTCTCTATATCTATCAATCTTTATTGCTCTGCCTCTGCAACATCTCTCATACCTTACTCCTTCTCTCTGCTTGAATAGCCACCATCTTAGTTCAGGATCTCTCACCTGAATCATTGCAACAATCTTCTAACTAGTCTCACTGCTTATATTTTTTCTGCCTTCCAAACCATGTTCCAACCAGCTAACCTAATCTTCCTAAAGCACAAATGTAATTGTATAATTCTTTTTTTTTTTAATAATAGTTTTTATTCTCAAAATATATGTAAAAATAGTTTTCAGCATTCACCTTTGTAAAACCCTTGTTCCAAATTTTTTTCCCTTTCTTCCCCTCTCCACTCTCCCCCCAGTTGGCAAGTAATCCAATATGTTAAACATGTGCAATTCTTCTATTTCCATATTTATACTGTACAAGAAAAATTAGATCAAAAAAGGGGGGGGATGAGAAAGAGAACAAAAAGCAACATATTCTCTTTTTTTTTTTTGAGTAATAGCATTTTTATTTTTATTATTTTTTATTTTTTAATTTTATTTAGAATTTTTTCTACAGTATATATACATGAGTAATTTTTTTATAATATTATCCCTTGTATTCATTTTTCCAAATTATCCCCCCCTCCCTCCACTTCCTCCCCCCAATGACAGGCAATCCCATACATTTTACATATGTTACAATATAACTCAGATACAATATATGTGTGTAAATACCATTTTCTTGTTGCACATATAGATTCTGAAGGTATAAATAATCTGGGTAGATAGACAGTAGTGCTAACAATTTGCATTCACTTCCCAGTGTTCCTTCTCTGGGTGTAGTTATTTCTATCCATCATTGATCAACTGGAAGTGAGTTGGATCTTTATGTTGAAGATATCCACTTCCATCAGAATACATCTTCATACAACATTGAAGTGTACAGAGATCTTCTGGTTCTATTCATTTCACTCAGCATCAGCAACATATTCTCTTAAAAAATATTTGGTGGCTTTCTAGTTCTTCAGGAGTCCAAAGAAAAATTAGTTTTGAAAGTCCTGTACAGTCTGGTTTTATCATCCTACCCTTTCACAATTTACTTCGTATTTCACTTCATGTAGTGTATTTACATGCCGAACTTATCTATATGCTATTCCCCCCAAAGTCAGCATTCCATTTTCTGCCTTTGCCATATTGAAAAGACTTCCCCATGCTTAGAACTGCTCCTTCCTCATCTCTATCTTTTAGAATTCTTTACCCCCTTCAGGGCTCATTTCTGGATTCATCTCCTTCAGAAGTTCTCTCCTTATTGTATCACTATGTTTTCTGCTTCCTTAAATTAACTTGCATTTTAATTTTATAAATTTTTATCTTCCAATAGAATATAAATCCCTAGAGAATATGAATTATTTTTCATTTTGATATTATATTGAATATTCACTATAGTAATAGTATTGTACTATATAGATTTTAAAACAATATAAGTTCTGCTCTTAAAGAATGCAAAGGGGGAAAAAAAAAAAGATGAGAAGGTGTTTGAGTTTTCTCACACCCCCTTAGGAGAAACTCTCATCTCACACTTTAATCAGAAAAACAAGATAAATTAAAAAGGTGATGGTGGTAGTTAAGGAATTTGCAGGGTAGAGAAGTATCTTGTGGATTTAAGAAGTCACGGGAGGAAATCTGGGAATGAGAAGGGATTATGATGGAGAATATGTAGGTGTAGGTAAAAGAGAAAAGAGTGATAGTCAATGAAGTATATTACACACAACCTGACCAGAAGGTGGAAATAAAAGAAGTTGGGAAATAAGTCACAGTCAAGAAAGATAAATGACTTCAACTAACCAGACACCTCTCTCCCAAGAGCTAATATCATTTTATCTTTCCCTGGAGATAATTTCATCCTCCAAAATGTGAAGGAACTAGCAAGGGGAAATTCTATTCTGGAATTGTTCTCCCTAATCTAATTCTCACAATTGATCACTGGATGCTGAGGTGGAAATAAATGATGGGAACTCTCAAGGAAAAGGATTACTCTTAACCTAGGGTGTGATAAAAGAGAGGAAATTACTCCAAGCATAGTTTTGATGTGCACTCATCATGATGTTTTGTAAAAACAGATTTCAAATGTTTGGAAGAAAAAGTAAATATGGTCTAAAGATCGCCCCAGAAGGAAAAATAAAAGCTACAGGAAATCAGATGAGATAGGTTTTAAATTTCCTTGGTTAGAAAAAGGACTATTAAAGGAAGGTTAGGACCAGTATTGGAGCCAGCTCTGCCTGTTGAAAGCTAGTCTTAAAATTTTTGTGTGAATGTTTATACTTAAGAAATTAGTGAACCTACAATTCAAAATTTGATCTATGTTTTGTTACATAAATTTAAGAATGTGAATACCAGAAGACCTGGTTAGTATGACTGAACACATTTTCAATAATATTTGAAAGAGGGGCAACTGGATGGCACAGGGGATAGAGCACCAGCCCTGAATTCAGTAGGCCTGAGTTCAAATCTAGGCTCAGACACTTAACACTTTCTGGCTGTGTGACCCTGTGCAAGTCACTTAACCCCAATTGCCTCAGCAAAAAAAAGAAAAAAAATATTTGAAAGATCTTGGGAAATTCAGAATGGTACTACCAGATTGGAAAAGGGCAGTGTCCTGTTTTTTAAAAGAAAATGGGACAGAGGCTGCAGACTAGAGGCCAATGATTATAACTTTTAAAAAATACCTAGGAAAATTTTAGAACTTTAGATAGTTGATGTATCTCCCAAAGGAGAAGTTATTACAAAGGATATGTACTGGATGGTCACTTGTTGGATATGTTAGAGTGAAGATTTCTTTAGTGTATGTTGAATATGGGACTAGGTGATTTTGAGGTCCCTTCAAACTGGTTCTCTGCAAATAGAGCCTGTATGCTGTACTATACAAGCTTTCTCTTTTCCCACTGGTCTGTTTCAAAATTACTTGACATTATTATTCCAAGTCTCTTTTGCTCAAGTCTCATGAAAAGATAGTCCTAGTCAACTTAGTTATCCCATATCTTTTTTCATTTCAATTTTTCCATCTTTTCTGGCTGCTTCTCAGCTGACCACAAATATGTTCAAGTCTTCCCCATTAAAAAAAAAAAAAAAAACAAACTTTATCCTACTACCCTCCCCACATACAGTCAAATTTCTAGAAAAAACTGTCTGAACTCCTTGAATCTATTTCCTCTGCTTTCAATATTTTCCTCCTTTTATAACAATTACCTATATATTTTATGTTATAACAATTACATTACATTACAACCATAGCTCAAGTAAAACTACTCTATCCAAGGATACTAATGATTTCTTTATTGAATGTTGTGACCTTTTCTCTGCCTAATTTATGTTCCCTGGATTTTTGTGACATGATTTTTCCCAGTTTTGCTCCTACCTCTAGCTTTTGCTCAGTCTCCTTTGCTCGATCGACGTCATTACCCCTCAGATCCAAGCGGAAGTAGCCCAAAGGGCCAGAGCCCTAGAATTGAAGTGCCCTACAGATTAGCAATCCTGCTTTCCACCGGTCTCCACAGACATCACTGAGGGAAGCAATTCTAGTGAAAAAAGGACACACTACCACCACCAACTGCCAACTACCACTGATATTCAGGTAAGCCAGAGCCCCAGTAGCAACAGCTTCTCAAACCACCAATCCTGCCCTCCTTCAAGCCCTGTCACTATTATCTAAGGAAGCAGTGCTTTTTGAGCTATGACCTGTCAACTTCTTCTATAGGTGCTGCAGCCCCCACCATAGCTCTTGAAGACCTGGAAACAAGTCTTTGCCACCAAATACCTGGTGATTTTCAAATAGTTCAGCATCAGAAATGGCTATGTTGACCGAAATGGCATTGAAGAAGATACGTGACCATTGGACCTTTCCATCCAATCTGTAACTGAAGGCTATATACAAATATTGTCTTCCCCTTTTAGTAGGTGATGTGGATGTGAACAGTAACTATCTTGTTTTTGTATTCATATCCCTAACACTTAACTCAGTGATTTGTAACTACTGTTTAATTTGTAACTGTTGTTTATCCTTCACTTTCTCAAGAGAATCAGTGACATCCCAGGTGATATCTTGATTTACATGTGAATTATGTGAGGCAGACCTCAGTCTCTCTTCCTGAGAGAGAGAGAAAGAAGTCTAGTAGCAGGAAAAAGGTCAAGGCTCCTGGTGATGGTCTGTGATGCATTGAATAATGTTGGTGTCTTTGCTGCCTGACTGTGCTCTAGGAGCTCCCCAGGGCCTGCTTCTTTATGGCTCTTGGAGCAAATGATTCTCATCTGCCTTCTCCTGGGAGCAATCTTAACCCACTTGGGATAAGCATCCCTCCAATCACCAACAGCCTGAGGAACAGCCAGACTTCAGCTTCTTGGAGCCACAGAGGAGAGTGCATGCTATGCAAACACCAAAAGTGGATGAAGAGCCTTGAAAAAGGCCCAGTAGTCCCTCATCCCAGAGGCTCCAGTTCTCCCTGGATACCCTGTACAACTTGATTTGTACCTAGTAAGAGCTTATCAATGTTACTTCATTCATTTATTCATCACCATCCATGTCTGTTCCTATTTGTTAGTATGTACTCTTTGGCTCTGCCTGCATCCTCCTTTTTTTCTTTTCTTATTTCATCTACTTTTATAAAGATAGCTATTATCCCTATGTAGATAATTACCTTATATTTAATTAATATGATTTTGTTTTTGTTTTTATTGAGGCAGCTAGTTGTCACAGTGGAGAGAGTGCTAGGTCTGGGGTAAGGAAGAACTGAGTTCAGATGTAGCCACAGACGTTTACCATGTGACCCTGATCAAGCCCCTTAACCTTATCTCAGTTTCCTCAACTGCAAAATGAGATTAATAATTGTAGCATATGAAATCCTAAGAGAAAGTCCCAGTAATTAAAATTCAGTTTATTAACTTGGCTGGTCAGTAGTCAGTTATTGATGGTCAAGAGATCTCTTTTGGTGATCAAAGACTAAAAAGGGAGTCTCTGAGCCAACTTAAGTCATTTTTCTTTTGATAGGGACCTCCCCAATAAATGAAAAACCACCCTGATTAATGGACACAATGCCAGGGTAGGTGGTGAGTCCTTAGTCCCTCCCCATTACTTTATATTTAAGAGAAGAAGGTCATATTGTGAGATTTAGTAGCCTCCAACAATTTGGAAAGGAGAAAACCACTCTGTTCTGGTGTGATTTCTCCTTTGTAAGCTGTGTTTCCCCAAACTTTATTGGTGGGAATAAGGTCACAGGAATTGCTCTGGGTAGCTCTTGAGGAGGTCCATCTAGTTTACAGGACTAACAATAAGACCTAGCCTCTCCCTTGAAAGAGCAGGAATGTGATGACATTCTTCGGCTAGAATGGGCCAAGTAGGTTTTCTCAATAGAGAAGGGGAGATAATAAATTAACATTAATAGTCAAATGATACAGCATTAAAATTAATTTTCTTCATAATAGTGCCTACCTTCCATGGTTGCCATGAGAATCAAATGAGATATTTGTAAAGCACATAGCACAGTGCTTGGTACATAGTAAGCACTTAATAAGTAATTGATTTTTTTCTGCCTTTTAAAAATATAGACACACACACACACACACACACACGCACGCACGCACGCACACACACACACACACACACACACACACACACACAGTTGGAAACTCCTCTCCCCTACCCAAAATATATGCTTCATGTGTGTGTGTACCCAACACAGTGTCTGGCACATGCAAGGTCTTTAATAAATGCTTGATTGATTAATTAGGAGTCAGAAAAACCTGGGTTCAACTGCTGCTTCTGAAATAGGTGATTCTAGGTAAGTCACTTCCATTCCATAGGCTACTCTTTAAACCGTATGGGGTAATTTCATTTTAAATCTGCATTGGTAAAAATAGCTTCCTCACTAAGGATTTCTTTGTACTTTGGGCTTGGCTTTAAAAAAAAAAAAAGAAAGAAAAAGTAATTATCAACTTGCCTAATAAAGTAGGTTTCACAAAAGAAATTAACAAGGCTCCAGAGATTCCATGGAGTACTTCATGGATCAGGACAGACTTGGCTCCCCCTCTCCCAGAGCTAAACCTTCTACATTGATCTTCAGGGGATCAGAGCATCCTGAGGTTTTAAAAGGATGTCCTTTTTCAATGCTATTTGTTCAAATCCCAAACAGTTTTGACCCCACCCATTGTTAGGGGTCCATGACTAGTACCCAAATTCCATTTAACTTCAATAAGTTTTCTTTTCAAAAGGATATTTACTTCAAAAGGTAATAGAAAGAGGGAAGTAATAAACTTGATGTAATGTTTACAATATAGCAGCTACTACATAAGTACTTTTTATAAATTTATCTTATTTGATTCTTACAACCCTACAAACTAGGTGCTATTATCCTAATTCTCCAGCTGAGGAAACTGAAGCAAACAGATTAAGTGTTTTGCTCAGGTCACATTTGCTACTAAATGTCTGAAGGTAGATTTGAAATCAGGTCTTCCTGACTTCAGGCCCAATGCTTTGCTACTATGCCATCGGCTGCTGCTGTCCAATTTAAAGACATAACCACACACACAAAAATACAAATATTCTACTTAATTTGTTGGAAAATAAAAAAATACAATATAATATGTGTATAATAAAATAAATACCCTGGCCCCTACACTACCTCAGTTTCTGGAGACTCAGCTATCACTCAGCTATCATCCTTAAATTTGCCTGAAAGTTAATCATTAGCAAGCCATTTCCAGGTTAACTGTATTACCTGGCCTGAACTCTGACTACCAGATTCTTATATATCATTTGCCTCACTTTTCAAAACCCCCAAGAGAGTGGCAAAAACTTGGCATAAAAATGTTTTCCCCAGTTTCCTGCTTTTCTACAAAAACATTTTTAGCTTCCTATAATATTATTCATTTTGCTTCCCATGAACCTCTTCTCTGTCTTTTGTTTGGTCATAAGTTCTTCCCTTATTTATTGAATAATAGTGATGATATTGGACACCCTTGCTCTAACCCTAATTTTATTGAGAAGTTTTCTAGTTTATCTCCATTATAAATAATGCTCTTGGTTTTAGATAAATATTATAATTTTAAAATAGGCTCCAATTATTCCTGTGCTTTCTGATGTATGTTAATAACAATGGATATTATATTTTGTCAAAATGTTTTTATGCATCTCTTGATATGATAATTTATTTTTGTTATTGATATGATTAATCATGTTTATGGTTTAAGTATTCCCTTTCCAAAGAATGTGATTAATTGAATGAATCCTCAAAATCCTTGAAGAAAGCTGACTGGCTTTTTTTTTTTTTTTTTTAATGCTTCTGCAGCCAATCACAAAGTTTTCTCAACTAGTATTGAGCTAATCTGAAACAATTATAGACTGCTTATGCATGCTGTTCCACTTCCTCTCCAAAGATTCTTTTTCTACAGTAGCTCATGACAAGTCTTCCAGAAACAAGTTCTTAAGATTTTTCGATATGAAAATATGTCATCCCAGATGGAATGGACCAGACCCTCATTTCATCAAACTGAAATCTTCCTTCCATTGCTTTTTGTCCTCTAACATCAAATAGAACATGTCTATGTACTTGTCCGCAGATTTGTCTTCAAATAGTCAAGGATATACCTGCAAACCTCCTCCTTTATACCCTAAATATTCCTAGTTGCTTTATCCAATCCTAATTAATATGGCAAAGGTTTGGTGATCTTTGTCATCTTGGTTGTCATATTCCAAATATTCCAGTTGTTTTTTCTATTTCCTGAATACGTAGTTCCCTGAACTAAATACAGTCCTCAGATACAGTTTGACCAAGACAAAGTATCCCATTCAATTTCTTCTCCAGCATATTGACTCCTATTAAAACCATAATGTTCAGTCCTTTCCCATCTACTGCTGCTTCCATGTAGGCTAAAAACAAGGCTATGTCTTTCCCATCCTTAAAAAAAAAAAAATCATTTAATCTTTATATCTCCTGTAATTGTCATCTTTTCTCACTCCAACTCTACTTTCATGCAGTAATGCAGCATAGCATCAGCAAATAAATGCAAAAATAAATTAGTTAGGGAGGACTAGCACTAGTAATTGGAAGGATCAGGAATTGTTTTGTGAGGAAGGTGGTGCTTGAGCTGGATCTTGATAGAAGTGAGCAAATCTTTGTGGTAGAGATGGAAAGGAATTCTAGGTCTGGGAACAAGCCAGTGAAAAGATGTGATAACTAGAAACAGTCTCATGTTTGAGGAACAGAAAGACCAATTTATCTGACATGTCAGGTGTCAGAAGAGGAATCATATATAATGTATAATAAGACTGGATTGTTAAATTAGGACCAAGTTGAGAAGTTTTAAAAGCCAAACAGAGGAGCATGTGACTGAATTATACCATTTTAATTAATGTCAGTTCAAAATAGATCTTTCTACATTTCTCAGAATTCTTCATGTTCATCATGTATTATGATAGCCTCCTAATTTTTCTATCAGATTTCCTTCTCAGTCTTTTACTCAGCTACCAAAATTATATTTTAAAAAAAATTTTAATCAATTTTTAACATTAATTTTGAAAACTTCACTCACCCATTTAGAAAGCAAGCAATATGTATGAATTATACATGTGAAGTCTTGAAGGACTTTTCCTTATTAATCATATTTTGTTCAAAAAGGCATAAAAAGTGAAAAATATGTGCACTGAACTGTTTATCAGTTCTCTATGGAAGTAGATAGCTTCATCATATGTCCTTTGAAATTCACACTAGATGATTGTTGCAATATTGTTGTTACTATATACAGTATTCTGGTTCTGTTCGCTTGCTCTGTATCATTTCATAAAAGTATTTGCAGATCTTTTTGGAACCATCCTGCTCATCATTTCTTATAGCACAGTAATATTCCATTGCAATCATAAACTATTCGGTCATTCCCCAATATAATGGACATCCTCTTAGTTTCCATTTCTTTAATATCACAAAAAGAGTTGCTATAAATATTTTTACACATGTGAATCCCCTCCCCTTATCTTTGATCTTTTCGGGATACAAACTTAGTAGTGATGTTGCCAAATCAAAAGGTATGCAGTTTCATAGCCTTTTGAGTATAACTCCAAATTGTTCTTCAGTATGGTTGGACCAGTTCACAACTCTACTAATAGTACATTAGTGTATCTGTTTTTCCACCTTCCATCCAATATTTATTATTTCCCTTTTCTGTCTTCTTAGGCACCTTGTTAGGTGATACTCACAGTTGTTTTAATACATACATACATACATACATATATATATATATATATATATATATATATATATATAGCAATGTAGAACTTTTTTTCTAATGAAAACTGCCCATTCATATCTTTTGAACATTTATCACTTGGGAAATTGCTCTTATTTTTGTAAACTTGACTCTGTTTTACAGACATACAGAGACAAGACAGACACACACAAGTAATGATGCCTTTATCAAAGAAACTTTCTGTAAAAAAAAAAAAAAAATTTCCTGCTTTTCTTTTAATCTTGGCTGCACTGGTTTTGTTTCTACAAAAACATTTTTAGTTTCCTGTAATATTCATTTTACTTCCCATGAATTTCTCTGTTTCTTACATGGTCATTAAACCTTCCTTTATTTATTGAATAATAGTAATATTAGACATTCTTGCTTTATCCCTAACTTTGTTGAGAAGTATTCTAGTTTATATTAATTATAAATAATGCAGTTGTTTTTAGATAGATAATTTTAAGATAGGCTCCATTTAGTCCTGTGCTTGCTGATGGTTTTTTTAATAGGAATAGGTATTATATTTTGTCAAAGCTTTTAATGTATCTATTGATTTGACAATTTGAGTTTTGTTATTTTTGTTATTTAGATGGTTGATCATGCTTAATAGTTTTCCTAAGTTTGAACTAGTCCTATGATCCTTGAATAAATTCCACCTGGTTACATTGTATGATTCCTGTGATATATTGTTGTAATCTCTTTGCTAGCATCTTATCTAAAATTTTACATTAATATTCATCAGGGAAATTGCCTTGTAGTTTTCTTTCTCTGTTTTTTGCTGTTCCTGGTTTAGGTATCAAAATCATATTTGTGTCACAAAAGGAATTTAGTAGGACTATTTTTTTTACTTATTTTTTCAAATACTTTATATTCATTTGAGATTAATTATTTTAATTTATGTTTGATAAAATGTACTTGTAAATCCATCTGATCTTGGGGATTTTTTCTTAGGGAACTCATTTATGACAATCATTTTCTTTTTCTAAGCTAGGGCTAAATATTCTATTTCCTCTTCTGTTATTCAGAGCAATTTATCTTTTTGCAAATATTCATTTTACTTAGATTGTCAGTTTTACCAGTATGTTACTGGATAAAAATAACTTCTAATAATTGCTTTAATTTCATTATCATTAGTGTTATATTCACCTTTTTCATTTTTGATACAGCAATTTAAAGATTTCTTTTTCTTTTTAATAAAGTGAGTGTTTGTAAAACTAACTTCTCACTTTGCTTATTAGTTCATTGGTTTTGTTTTTTACTTTCAAATTTATTAATCTCTCCTTTGATTTTTTTAGGATTTATATTTCATTGTTTAATTAGAGATTTCTAATAAGGGTTTTTTTAAGGTCTGTTTTTGTTTTTTTTGTTGTTGTTGTTGCATGCCCAATTTATTTATCTGTTCTTTCTCTCTCTTATTAGTGTGCAATAGAGATATAAATTTCCCCTAAGTTTTGCTTTGGCTTCACCTGACAAGTTTTGGTGTGCTGTATCATTGTTGTCATTATCTTTAATGAAATTATTTATTCTTTCTATGATTTATTCTTTGGCACACTCATTCTTTAGGATTAGATTATTTAGTTGCAATTAACATTTAATATTTTTCCTTTAATGAATATAATTTTCATTCCACTGTTGTCTTAAAGGAATATGTGTGTGTGTCTGTATGATATTTCTGTTCTTTTATATTTGTAATATATGGCCACTTTTTGTGAAGGTGCAATGTAAAACTGAGAAAAAAATGTGTTGTTTTCTATTTTTCCCTCAGTTTTCTCCAAAGTTATATCATATTGATCTTTTCTAAAATTATATTAATTTCCATAACTTTTTTCTTATTTATTTTATGGTTAGATTTATTTAGCTTTGAGAGGAGAAAGTTGGGGTTGAGTATTGTTTTTCTATGTCCTCCTGTAATTCACCTAATTTTTCCATTAAGAATTTGAATGCTATGCTTTTTGGTACATATATGTTTAAGTACTGTGGTACCTTTTAGAAAGATGTTTCCCTGCTTCTCTTTTAATTGTCTTTTTTTTTTCCTTTTGCTTTGCCTAGAGATCATGATTGCTACCTCTCATCTTTTGTATTTCAACCAAAGCATAACAGATTCTGTTCCAGCCCTTTATTTTAATCTTGTGTGTCTTTCTGTTTCAAGTGTGTTTCTTATAAAAGCATAATTTTGGATTGTTTTTTTAATTCATTCTGCTGTCTACTTTCCTTTTCTGGGTAAACTCATCTCACATTCACAGTTATGATTACTAACTACATTCTCTTCATTCTTTTTCTTCTGTTTATTTTTCTTTCTTTTTACTCTGTATTTCTTCCATTAAAAAAAGAAAAATCCCTAATTAAACACAAAAGTCTATTTTACTTCTGAAACTATCTTCCTTAATCTGCCCTGCACTTTATCACACACCCTCCTTTCTCCTATCCCTTTCCCCTCCTACTTCCCTATGGGGTAAGATAGATTTCTGTACTTCACTAAATATATATACATATATCCTTCCCTCTTTGAACCACTTCAGTTAAGAATAAGGTTCAAGTTTTGTCCAGCCTGCTACCCCTTATCATTTTCTCCTCCAATATAAAACTTTTCCTTGAGTTTTTTTAATGTCAGAGTTTTCTTCATTCTTTCTCTTACCCATGCAATTTAAAAAATATTTCCTAACATAATAGAGTAACTCCCTTCTGTCTATACAGAATCCTTTTAATTACCCTAATACTGATAAAGTTCTTTGGAATTACATAAATCATCTTCCCAAACAGGAATATAAATATTTAACCATATTAAGTCTCCTCTCCCTGGAACCATGACACAGAAGTGGATATAGACAGTGGAATTGCCAAATAGTGTGGTTTTCCACTTAATAATGGCACAAGGGTCCCCTGTGATCTTCATCTGACTAGTTGCCTTGAGCCCCTTCCCATTTCTGGATTGAAAGCTCCAGAAGCTGCTGCTGCTGCATCAAATAACTTCCAAGACCCCTGCTGTGGGTTTCTGACCACTGGAACTTTCTGCACACCCTGGGGCTTTTAGGGGGGAGCCTCCCATTTCTGCTGCTGCTTGACACAGAACATTGAAGGCTACCAGTTTCCATCTCTTGCCATGCTTTGGTAGATGACTGCTCTTTCCTTATGATATCACCTCCCTGATGTCATGGGCCTCTTTGAGGATGAAGGACAAAAGACAACAATGATTGTCCATAGGCTTCTGGCTCATTATCTTGTGTCATCCTGGGGTGGATGAAGTTATTTAATGTCGTTCCTCTCTGAATTTCTTGACCACACTACTCTAGTATGGATTTCAGGGTTGTACTGAAGTAGACATGTGGGAGCTGGGAAGTCTTATCTTTTGAGAGGAGGCTGTGGGTAGTTCTGCTTCCTTTCAGTCCAGTACTCTGCTAAGTCAAGGATTCACCCATGATGTCATTAGTTTGCTTTGAAAATGAAAGATGAACAACAAATGATCAATTTGGCAGAAAGGGGTAATGTTGGCTTCATTATCAATTCCTAAAGTGAAAAGGTGTGTGCTAAGGAAGTAAGGTCAGGATGAACCTGGCTGGAGAACAGGATTTGCACAGTGGCTGAGCAGATGAATGAAAAGTAATCAATTTAGCAATTACCCTGTTCAAAGCACTATGCCAAGGAGTGGATTCAAATAGGAAATGGAAAATGCTCTCTGCTCTTAAGGAGCTCACTTTCTAATATAAGTTTCAACTACAAGTCAGGTAGAAAATCCTAATGGGTTCTTAGGGTTTAACTGCAAAGCATATGGTATTGCATCTTAGTTTATTTCTATTGATTAAAAATCACATTTATTTCTGACCTTGAATCATAATTTTGTCAAGGACTTTGGTGTTGAGAACTTTCTTTTCTGAATATCTGTGATTGCTAAGAAAACAGGGGCTGTAGTATTTACAGAAAGAACTAGTTGACAGATTAAAATTTCCATAAGGGTTGATTGCTTGGTTAATTTTTATAGAGACTAAATTAAAATAATCCTTAATGCTGTTTGATTTTGAAAGCAAACTTTTTTTTTTTTTTTGTAGTCTCTGGAGCCTGGCTAGTTATAAAAGGTGCTTACTTGTAATGTTCTGGTTGGTTTTCTGGAAATCTTTGGATCAAGCCTTCGTTTCAGCTGAGTAATCACCACGAGAATATCCAGGGATAAAGTCAAAATTCTTTATTATCTCCTTCAAAATCAGTCTCCTTCTCTTGGGGCCTGGCTAGCTTTCTGGAGGTCCTTTAGACAGGACTTGGTTTCATTGGAGAAATGAAGGAGAGCCACCAGGAGCCTGATCAAAGATGGAATGCTTCTCTGAGTCCTAGAGCTTGTGCTCCAGCCTCTAGCCACCACAAAGGTGGGAGATGGAATGAATGTCTCTGGCTGAATTTGTCCCAGCTTATATACTCTCTTATAATTACATCATCCTAAGTGTGAATCTTGTAGAATATGTGTCAATCTTATAGAACTATACTGAACTAGAGAACTATTAATAACCATGCTAAACTAGATATCCATTGTCTTCTCAATTCCACTGAGTTAACACCTTTCTCCAGAATTCTGGCCCATTACACTTACTCTCAAATCTTTCACCCTTAGTTATGAGGTCAATCCGAAAAAAAGAAAGGCTCTATGTGCGTTACATAAATATGTGTATATATATGTGTGTGTGTGTGTGTGTGTGTGTGTACATATGCACCAAAATATTGATATCAACCTTTTGAGGGAATAAGGAGCTAAAAACAAACTGGGTGCCTGTGAATTGGGGAATAGTTAGATAAATTGTAGTATGTAAATGTAATAGAATATTATTATAACAAAAGGAAAAAAAATGAAGAATTCAGAGGCTAAAAAGACATGTAAACTGATGTGAAGGGAAGTAAGTAGAATCCAGAAAACTGCATATATTGACTATTTATGTTAGTAAATGGGGAGAATAAACTAAAACAGAACATCACTAATTACAGTGATTACAATTGGACTCAGGGGAGAGTAAAGAAAATGTACTTCCATGTCTTCACTGGGTAGCTAGTCCAGTGTATTTCTGGATTGCCCTTTTTTGCTTTCTTTTGAAATTTCTCTTAGAAGGGATGGGGAAGGTGGATATCAGTATTATATTTTAAAATGATATCAGTGCAAATACAGTTTACTTGTTTGTTTTCTTAATGTACACAATTCAGGAGGAGGAACCAAGATAATGTAGCAGAAAGAAGTACAATCAGGTTCTCCTCTAAAACTTCTATACAAAGATTTGGGGGAAAAAAATCAAAGCAAATTGCTTTTTCAGTTCAAGTTAGAATAGGCTGATAGATCTCTGGACACTGGGAATAGTACATAGGCAGGAAGAGTAGGGTGAAACATTATAGCACAGGTACTAAAAGAAGGATGAGGCTATTTGCTAGGGTAAGACGTCTTTGACCTGCCCCCCATTGAGGGACCTGACCTTGTGCAGGATACAGGAATAGGTGGAAACTTACGTCTCTGTTCCTTATAAATTAGTTCTGGATCACTGGTCCAGAGCAAGCTGAGGAGAGGAGCTGTGTTTAGGAGTGGTGATATAGAATGAGGAGTGATGGCAGACCTAGGCTTTGAACTGAGTAGAGAGCAAGTTTAGAAGCAAATGGTAGCTATGTAGCTCTGATCCCAAGGAAAAGTAATGGTAAGTGTATGTGTGTGCGTGTGTGGTGTGCGCATGTGTATGTGTGCATGTACACACATATGGTGTATGTGGTATGTGTATGTGTGTCTTTATTCTGGTCCAATGTCTCCAGCAGAATAGTCATGCAATAAATCCAGACTAAAGAGGAGCCTGTACTGCTGTCACTGTGAACTAGCAGAGCTTTCCAAATGACTCAATAGTGTCTGAGCCTAGCATCAGAATACTGGAACTTCAGCCAGGGCAATCTCAAAGGTGTGTATCTCCGACCCAATATAGGTCAGATATGTAATAGAGCTTAGCAGGGGTGGGCAGTGGTCTCAAATAGATCACCCTGGTCTTAAAAGCTTAGACTTGGACTCAGGGAAACACTGAAAGCTTGGCACAGCTTGAGCTATCTCTCAGATCCTTTAAAAATGCACTCCTCAGTAGTCCAAGAAAATAGTGGCAAGAATTTAAAAGTCATAAGCTTGTCTTAGACAGTTCATAATTCCTTCCAATGCTTCAAATGTATTTAGTTTTCTATTTCTCATGTCTCCTGTGTTTGCATTTCAAAGTGTCTATTTAGCGTTAGAAACTTTATCAAGAATACTTGAAAGTTTTCAATTTAATTAAAAATGATACTTAAGTTTGCTGAATATGTAATTCTTGGTTGTAAGCCTTTATTTTTTTGTTTTCTATAATACTCTTTTAATCTCTCCTGTCCTATGTGACTATTTGAAGTCAGAAAGTAGAGTAGAAAAATGAGCACACATATCTTCCACACACATATAAAAAGAATTCCCAGCCTTTCACACACACAAAAAAGCTATTAAGACAAAAGGATTCTTAAAGATAAAATGCTGGAACAAATGATTCTAAAACATCTACAAGCAAGTCTAAAAAAACAAAACGACAAAACCCAGCTTAAAATACAAATTCAAGTAGAATTTCTGAAAGCAATGAAGCAAGAATTGAAAAACAAAGAAAAGACAATTTAGGAATCATTTAATTATCTATAAATTATGTACAAAAAAGAAAAAAAAAGTTACCTATACAACATATTTGAAGATATCACGAATAGTATTCTGTCCATACTTTATAGAACCAGAAGACAAAATAGAAATAATAAAATCCACTGGTCACCTGAAAGAAATCAGAAAATGAAAATTCCCAGAAACCTTATAATCTAAATCCAGGAGTTCTTCTCTTCCCTCCTTTCCCAAATACTACATGCATCCAAAAATAAAGAATACAAGCACCAGAGTCAAATTACAATCAGATCGACATTGCAACTCCCTCCATTCTTTTTTGTATCTTACATCTCCTCCTTTTCCTCCTCTTCCCTTTCCCCCACATCTTCTTTAACTCAGGAATATGGACCTCTTGGCCATTCCATAAACTAAATACACTCAGCTATCCCTTAGGCCTAAAATGATTTCCCTCTTCATCTCTTCTAGCTTTCTTGAAATCTCAATTAAAATTCCATCTTCTACAGGAAACCTTTACTAATCCCCCTTAGTTCCTTCCTCTGTTAATTATTTCCTATTTGTCCTATTTATAGCTTGTTTCTACTTTTTTGTTAGCTTGTCTCCCCCATTAAAATGTAAGCTCTTTAAGGGCCAGGATTTGTCTTTTGTCTTTCTTTGTATCCCCACACTTAGAAGTAGGGAGACTTTTAAATACTTTTTTCAATTCCAAATGTTCTTATCCCCCCTTCCTCACATATTGCAGTGAAATGATTTAAGGCAATTCCAATATACTTGTGTTAGGATTACTAGGTGTTAACTCAGTTGTCTAATTTAGCCTGGTACTTAACAGGTCTCTAGCTCAGAGTTCACACCTTTAGTTCAAACCTTTAGAGGAGTTTACACCTTTAAAGAAGCAAGTTCATTGGTTGTAGGAGTTCCCACAAGTCCCTGGGAGTACCTTCAAGCCCATTCTCTGGGAGGATAAAAAGAGGAACATTGAGTCTGGAAGAAGGCAGTCTGGAATGAGAGTGGCGAAGATCAAGGAGAAGGCTTCCTACACTCTTGGAGATTCAGAGTCAAGATTTCATTATCATGTCTACCTTTGCTCTGGCTGGAGGCTCCAAAAGCCTCCCAAAAAACCTGCTAACAGAGAAAAGGATTTAACAGAAAAGAAACCTCCTCCCAGAGAAGGATTATAATTGAGAGACAACAGAACAGAACATTACATTTTGGCGCCCAATGTGAGGCAAGGACTTATTCTGAGCCCTTCAGAGGAGCTAAACCGGGATTTGACAGACTTGTGATGGAAAGAGCCATCTGCATCTAGAAAGAGAACTATAGAGACAATGTGGATCAAAACACAGTATTTTCCCCTTTTGTTTGCATGTTTTTTCCTATGTTTTTCCCCCATTTGATTAGATTTTTTCCTGTATAGCATAACAAATATGAATTGCACATGTTCAGATTGCTTGTTGTTGCAGAGAAGAGGAAGAGAAGAGGAAAGGAAGAAAAATCTGGAATACAAAGTTTTGCAAAGGTGAATGTTAAACTCTCTTTGCATAATTTTGGAAAAAACAAATATTAAAAAGAAAAAAAGAGAGAGAGATGAGACCTTTATCAGAGAAACTTGCTACAAAGATTTCCCTGTCCCCTATAGAAGGTCACAGACAGTAAGGGAACTCTGGGTGAGGTATAAAACCCTTCAGCCCAGAGGAAACCTGCTAACAATGTCTGGTTCAGCTCCCCATCTCTCCTAAGGACTCTCAGCCTTCCATAGAAGTCAGAGGGCGGTGACAATATGTGTTGTGATTGAAGCAGAATGATACCAGGTGGCAAACTACATACAATAGCAAGTTGTTTATGTGGCCCCACATTCTTAGTATATACTTAGCTCATGCCCAGTGTTGTTTTGGTTACATAAGAATATGAGGATATAAAGAAGGGGGAATAAATGGAGTCCATATTTCCACCATTTTCAGGAGTCTTACCTCCTCACTCCTCCACTAAGAGGGTATATTTTAATCACCCCAGCATGGGGGCTCTAGAAAGCAGGACATAATAGTCCCCCATCCATTTTCCTGATTTTCTAATTTTAGATGTATGGATTTTGTTTGTGCAAAATTTTTAAAAATTTATACAATTAAATTTATTCATTTGATTTTCTGTCATTGATATCTCTTCTTTGGTGATGGGTTTTTTTTCCCCTCTCCATAGACTTGATTTTTTTCCCTGCTCCATAAAGGTGTTTATGGTATCACACTTTATGTCTAAATCATGCATTTTGAATTTGTTGGTATATAGTGTGAGATGTTGATCTATGCCAAGTTTCTGACAGACTGTTTTTCAGTTTTCCCAATAGTTTTTGTCAAGTAAGGAATTCTTGCCCTAATAGCTGGGATCTTTGGATTTGTCAAGCACAATTATTATGCTCATTTATTTCTGTTTGTTGTTTATCTAAACTGTTTCACTAATGAACTTATCTATATCCTATCCAGTTTTAATGATTGTAATCAGTTTGAAATCTGATATTGTTGGATTCCTTTCTTCCCATTTTTTTTACATTGATATTCTTAAACTTTTGTTCCTCAAGATGAATTTTGTTATTTTTTTTTACTTCTATAAAGTAGTTCTTTGGTAATTTGATTGGTGTGGCATTAGATAAGAAAAATAAAATGGAAAAATCAGCTAAAAATGTTTTATAATTATATTTATATAGTTCCTGTGTGTATCTTGGTTGGTAGGCTTCTGGGTAGTTTATATTTTCTGCAATTATTTTAACTAGTATTTCTCTTTCTTCTGGGTTTTTGTTGGTAATATACAAAAACACTAATGATTCATTTGGTTTGTGGTTTTATTTTATATCCAGCTACTTTGTTGAAGTTATTAGTTGTTTTGTTTAGTTAACTCTCTTTTGGTTAACTCTTTAGGGTCTTCTAATTAAACCATCATATCATCTGCGAAAAAGTGATAATTTTATTTCCACATTGCATATGCTTATTCTTCAACTTCTTTTTCTTGTCTTATTGCTACAACTAGCATTTCTAGTATTGAAAAATTATGGTGATGATGGTCATTGCTGCTTCAAAATTGATCTTATTCTAGCATATTTCCCCACTAGAAATAATACTTGCTCTTGATTTTAGATAGATACTAATCATTTTGAGGAAAGCTCTACTTATTTCTGTGGTTTTAAGAATTATGTTTTTTTTTTTTTTTTTTAAAGCAGGAATGTATATAGTATTTTGTCAATTTTCTGTTGTCCAAATTTCTATTGAAGTAATCATAATTGTTGATGTTTTTATGGCCAATTATATTTAAATTTTTTAAAAATTGAACAGCCCTGTAATCTTTGTACAAATCCCTAAATCCCTTCTGATCATAGTCCATGATCTTTGTGATAACTATATAAGACCTATGTATCTAGTTCTCTATCTACCTATTTCCTTGCTAGTATTTTATTTAGAATTCTTACATCAGTATTTATGGGGGAAATTGATCTATCTATTGGGCTCTTCATAATTTAAGTATCAAGACCATACTTGTGGTATAAAATTTGTTTGGTAGGACTTTATTTTATCTGTTTTTCCAAGTAGTTTTTATAGTATTGGAATTAATTGTTCTTTAAATGTTTGCTAGAAATCACTTGTAAATATATGTGGTCCTAGAATATTTTTTAAGAGTTCATTTATGGTTTGTTAATTTATTTTTATTTTATGTATTTAATTATTCTATTCCCAGTTCTGATAATCTAGAAAAATTATTTTTGCTATTTTTTTTTCATCTACTTCATTTAGATTTTCCGTTTTATTAGAATTAGCCTTTGATAATAGCTTTTATTTCTTCTTCATTGGTTGAGAACTAACCTTTAAAATTTTTTTGTTAATTATTTTTAAATGAAATTAGTCAGTAGTTTTTTCTTTTTGGTTGCTTTATTCCCTCAAAAAACCCACCCCTAGTTTTATTTATTATTTATTAGTTCAATGAGTTTTTAAAATTTATTTTCAATTTTGTTACTCTCTTTAGATTTTTTCAAAACTTATATTTTAGTATTTAATTAGAAGTTTTAAATTTGTTTTTCTAGTTTGTTTTTTTTTTTTTAAATCACACACCCATTTTGTTGTTGTGATTTTTTTTTCTTTTACTGACATAAGCAAGTAAAGATAGATATACATTTAACCCTAAGTTACTTTGGCTATCTCCTGGGTATTTGGATATATGTTTTTACTTTTGTCATCATCTTAATGAAATGTATTTTTAAAAATTCAATAGTATTTTATCTTTCCAATTACATGTAAAGGTAATTTTCAACATTAATTTTGTAAGATTTTGAGTTCCAAATGTTTTCTCCCTCTCCCCCTTACCTTCCATCTCCCCAAAACAGCAAGCAATCTAATAAAGGTTACAGATATTACAAATATAATCAATCATTTAATAAAATTTATTGTTTGAAGCTTTAGAGATTCAGCTACAGCCCTATTTTTAAATTTCTGTGTATCTTTCTGTTTGAAGTATCCTTGTACATGACATAGATTGTAGTTTCTAATTCATTGTTATCTTTTGTTTTATGAATATATTCCACAACCTTCTCCACTGTATAAACTTCTATGTGTTCTGTTTATTTGAAATAATTTTCCCCATTCTTCCTCTTCTGGCTCCCACCTCTCAGTGCATTCCTCTTCCCTACCCTTCCATTCTTCGAGATCATCCCAATATAATAAAATCATACCCAGACCCGCTATTTAGACTCCCTCTAAGAAACATCTCTTGTAGTCCCCATGATAATGTTTGAGAGATGTATCCTCTTCCTCCATATAAAAATGTTTAAGCTTGGTTTGGTCTCTTTGATTTCTTTCTTACTCATGCTTACCTTTTTTTTTTTTTTTTTAATTTCTCTGGAGTCTTGTGTTTTATCAGATTTTCTATTCACATTATTCTGCTCATCAGGAATGCTTGAAACTCTTCTATGTCATTAAAATTTCAATTTTTTTCCCTCTGTCAGATTGTACTCAGTTTTGCTGGTTGGTTTATTTTTTATTATGCTCTTAGATCCTTTGCATTCTGGAATATCATATTCTAAGCCTTTGGTTTATTAAAATTGAAGGCTGATAAATTTTGTGTGATCCTGATTGTGACTCCAGGGTCCTTGAATTCTTCCTTTCTGGGTTTTTAGGTTTTTTTTTTTTTTTTTTTTTTTTTTTTGGTTTTTGTTTTTTTAACAGTATTTTCTCCTTGATCTAGAAGTTCTGAATTTGGGCTATTATATTCCTGGGAGTTTTTATTTTTGTATTTCAAGTGATCAGTGGATTTATCCAGTTTCCACTATGTCTTCTGGTTCTAAGATATATGAGAAGTTTTCCTTTATAATTTCTTAAACTATGATGAACAAGTTGTTGTTGTTCATGGTTTTTAGTTAGTATAATGATTTTTAAAATTATCTCTTTAGACTATTTAACAGGTCAGTTAGTTTTGCCTTTGAGATATTTCATATTTTCTTTTATTTTTGCAATCTTTTAAAACCTTTGAGGGGCAGCTAGATGGTATAATAGAGTACTGGCCCTGGAATCAGAAGGATCGGAGTTCAAATTTGGCCTTAGACTTCCTAGCTGTGTGACTCTAGGAAAGTCATTTAGCCAAAAACAAAACAAAAACAATTTGTTTTATTGTTCCTTGATGTCTCATGGAATCATCAGCTTCCATTTGGCCAATTCTATTTTTTTTTCCCTGAGGCAAATGGAGTTAAGTGACTTGCCCAGGGTCACACAGCTAGGAAATGTTAATTGTCTGAGGTTAGATTTGAATTCAGGTCCTCCTCACTTCAGGGCTGGTGCTCTATCCACTGCACCATCTAGTCTGATGCCAATTCTAATTTTTAAGGAATTATTTTCTCCAGTAAAGTTTTGTAACTTTTTTTCCATTTGGCCAATTGTAACTTTAAAGAAATTAATTTCTTCATAATTATTTTATATAACTCTTTTACTAAGTTTTTAATGCTCTTTTCATAACTTTGTATAGTTCTTATTAATTTCCCCATTTTCCCTCTACTGCTCTCATTTGATTTTTAAAATTATAGATCAGGCTTGTCTCCCATGAGATCACTCCTCTCCACTTTGGAACTGTGACTTGGAACTGACTAAAGGTTGACAAGAGTTATCAGTTGGCACTTGTTTCTAATGCAGGGATCTTTTTATATTCTTTTTATACCCTTTCTGTTTCGATGTTCAGCTTCAATCCCTTTAACTTCATGACCACTGAAGTTGTCCCTATTCCTTCTGTTCTTCATCCTGGCCATCCTCTGTCCTAATGTTTAAACCTCTTTATCTTCCTTAGAATCCTTGACTAGAAAAATGTTATTGTGAATTTTTCTTGGTTTTCCTGATCAGAATTCAGTCTGATACATTTTCTAGGTTGTCATGGAGGAAGTGTGCTTGGTGAATTGGAAAAAAAAAATGCTGTTACTTTGCCATCTTGATTCAGCTTCTCTCTGGAAAATTTGAACTATTAACACAGGAATCAAAAGAAACATTAAAAGTCAGAACATGAATACATAATCATAAAAGATTAAATAAACTGTTTACATTTTAATATGAGATAGTATTTGTAAAGTATTTAGCATAGTGCCTGACACATAGTAGGTGTTTAATATATGCTTATTGCTTTCTTTTAAGATGGAAAGATGATTCTTGTCCCCTCAGAATTCTATCATCAGGGATCACAGAGGGAGCCTAATTAGAGGTACCAAAAGATTTTTGTTTTTAATTTTTTAATTATCTTAAAAGAAAGAAAAGGAAAAAGGAATATACTGAGGGGCAAGGTGGCAGAAAAGAGGGGGGAAGTTATATGAGATATTCTTACATAGAATCTTTACAAGATTCTACAAAAAGGAAGAGTGGGAGAAGTCAGCAACACTTGAACCTCACCATCTGAATTATTTTCACACAAGAATTGAGTACCAAAAATACCTTTCTTTTGGCAGGGAATTTTGGGAAAGGGGAGAAATTAAAGAGAAGAATAAGAGAGAAGATAAAGGGAAGGATTAATCCTAAACAAAATGAACTCCAACTCAGAGGGATACATTGCAAAGAGGAGGTTTATTTTTTTATTAACTTTTTTATTGAGTAAGTTTTTTTTTTTTAATACACATTGCTCTATGAATCATGTTGGGAAAGAAAAATCAAAACAAAAGGGAAAAACCATAGGAGAGATTAAAAAAAAAAAACCAGAAAAAAGAAATGTTGATTTCTAGTCATTCTCCTTAGTTCTTTTTCTGAATGCAGATGGCATTTTCTGTCCAAAGTCTATTGGAATTCCTTTGGATCACTGAACCACAGAGAAGAACAAAGCCTTTCATAGTTGATCATCACACAATTTTGCTGTTATTGTGTACAGTGTATTCCTGGTTCTGCTTGTTTTACTCAGCATCAGTTCATATAAATCTTTTCAAATCTTTCTATAATCAGCTTGTTCATCATTTTTTTTTAAAGAACAATAATATTATCTTCATGTATCACAGCTTGTTCAGAAAAGCAGAAGGCAAGTTCCCCAAACCTAGAATATTGGTGCCAAGCACACACCTTTTCTCTCAGAACTCTCTTCTTTATAAAGAGGAGAAAGAAACAGACAATATGAAATATAAAAGAATAGGAGGAAAAAAGAATTAACAATAATAACTGTGAATGGTAATGGGATAAACCCACCATTGAAACAGAAGAGGATAACAAAATGGCACAGAAAACATAATTCAACAATATGACAATAAAGATTTGCAAAGAATTAAAGGAGCTAGAACAAAATCTATCATACTTTCTCTGTAATAAAGACTTAGAAATCCGATTAATTCAATGATTATCCAAGATTCCAGAGGTATGGGACAAAATATAGTACCTATCTCCTGACAGGTGATGGATCAAGAGGGCAGAATGATAGCGATTCTTGGACTTGGTCCACATGAAATTTTTTTTTGCTTGACTATATAAATGTACTATGAGAGCTTTTTAAAAAAAAAAATTTTTATTTTTTAATTTGTTTGTTTAAAGTAATGGTTGTATAGCATATACATTCTTTCTATTATTGTTTGTTTGCATTTTTGTTTTTCTTTCCAGGTTACTTTTACCTTCTTCCTAAATCTGATTTTTCTTGTGCAGCAAGATAACTATGTAAATATGTATACATATATTGTATTTAACATATACTTTAACATGTTTAACATGTATGGGACTGCCTGCCATCTAGGGGAGGGGGTGGAGGAAAGAGGGGAAAAGTTGGGAACAGAAGTTTTTGCAAGGGTCAATGTTGAAAAGTTATCCATGCATATGGTTTGTCAATAAGAAGCTATAATAAAAAAGGAGGGAAAAAAAGCAATGGTTGTAAATTGCTCAAAAAAAAAAAAAGGTAAAATAAAAATGATTTTTAAAAATGTATACTTCAAAAAAAAAGATCATTGGTAATTTTGGATAATAGTTTTCAGTTAGGTGATAATGGAAACTAGGCAAAAATAAATGGGCAAATAAGAAACAACAGAGTGATTTCCCAACTGGAAATAAATCTCATTAATTACATATGGCATAGGCTTCCTTTTTGTTTCTTATACTATACATTCTACCTGTGAGCTCAGTTCATTTCTACCCTTGCCTGAAATTCTCTCCCTGCTAATCTCAGGCCCCTTGCCTTTCTTCCAGTCTCTGCTCAAATTCTATCAGGAAGCCTTTCCAAATCTCCCTCACTCTTGGTAGCCTTCCCTTTGAGATTATTTTTAATTGCTCCTCAATAGTAATCTGTTGGCTCTTCCATATTGTCTTCCTCATTGGATTGCGGGCTCCTTTGAGAGTAGGGGATGCTTTTGCCTTTTCATTGCTTCCAGAGCTTAGTACAGTGTCTGGCACATAGTAGCTATTTTATAAATGCCTGTTAATTTGACCCTTTTTAATTTCCCCTAAAGTTCCTGATCAAAGCTGCAGTTTACAGGTATAACAGTGATGCATCACTGCTGGCCTATCAGTGTCTGGATTTCTTTGAGATGGGGTGAGCTAAGAGTCCAGTCTTATTCCACAACTGTTCATTTTCTGAATGTCTTTTAAATAACCATTAATAAATATCTTTTGTTTCTAGATCTCCATAATTTCTGAATGTATTCTTTTCCTCAACACCCTAAGGACCATCCCTTTTTAAATTTGAAAAGAAAAAAGTAGATCAGCAAAATTAAGACGTCATGTTTGAAACCACATTCAATATTCTTTCTCCATAATTCTCTTCCATTTTCTTTCTTTTTTTTTTTTTCTGAGGCTGGGTTTAAGGGTCACACAGCTAGGAAGTGTTAAGTGTCTGAGACCAGATTTGAACTCGGATCCTCCTGAATTCAGGGCTGGTGCTCTATCCACTGCGCCATCTAGCTGCCCCTCTCCATAATTCTCTATCTCTAAAACAGTAAATGCAGTATATTATATTCACAAAACGGAAAGGAAGCCAGCCCATTTTTTCAATGCCAAACTTTGGCATTAATTACTGTAATTACTCAACGAGGATTTATACGCCCATCAGCAAGTTCAGAAAAAGTTTTAGGCTTGGGTCCGGAGGGAGGGGAAAAGGGCAGTGCGCCAAGGCGGAAATGACGTCTGGAGCACCAGAAGTTGACAAGATCACGTGGTCAATATCCCGGGGAGATGTTGTGTTGCGGCCAAGATGGCGCCTGAAGGGAATATTAAGCGGAAGAAAAAGAAACCGACCAGAGACAGGTGAGGAACGTGCAGAGGCTCGCAAGCGCACCCCGGGGACTGCCCTTCTCTCCCTCCTCTCCCTCCCTCTCTCCACCTCGGGTTCTTTCCTGGAGGAGCAGGCCTTGCTACCCCTCCGGGCAGTAATGCAGCTGTGGCGGCCGAGCCTAAGCCGGCCCCTCTGCCTACTGAGGTTAGCAGACGTGCCCCCGAAAGTCGTCTCCGCGACTCCCCCCGCCAGGAGCAGGGTCCCTCGAGCCTCCTGCCCCTCCCGGGCTGCGGGCTGGCGTGATGGAGAAAGCACGGGACAGGGAGGCGGGAAGACCTGGGTTCGAGTTCTTCCTCTGTTTACTTACTCGGGAGAAATCTTAGGCTCCTGGAGCCGCCTTTTCGTTATCTATAAAAGAGGAATAATTACGGCACCTATATCACAGGACTCTTGTGAGGATCAAATTAATATATGTGTGTGTGTACTTATATACACTTACTGTCTACATATATATACTAGACATACACACTCCTCTGTACCTCTTTTTCTCCTTTGTTCAGTTAGTTTCCTACTCTGAGCCACCCCATTTGGAGTTTTCTTGGCAGAGATTCTGGAATTTGCCATTTTCTTCCCCAGCTCATTTTACAGATGAGGAAACTGAGGCAGACAGGGTGAAGGGCCATGCCCCATAGTCACGCAATTAGTAAGTATCTGAGCCTGGATTTAAACTCAAATCTTCTTGTCTCCTGCCCCTGCGCTCAATCCACTGATCCACTCAGCTGGCCCAGAGATAGAGGTATTTCATCTGTATATGTCTAAATGTGTGTGCAGTTTTGCAAACCTTAAAATTACATAAACTGTGGCACTGTGAATAAAAACAGCTAGACTGGAAGTAAGAAAGCCCTGGATTCAAAGTCCTTCTCTTACATATTCTTCAGTTAACAAGCACTTGTTAGGTGCCAAGCTCTGTACTAAATGATGTCTATACAAGGGAGCAATAATTGACTGTTGCCCCAGTTAAGTCATTTAAACTCTCTTTACCTCAGCTTCCTCATTTGTTAAATGGGAATGGCTTAAAAGGGTTGTCCTGGGGAGCAGACAAGATATTTGAAATGCCCATTGCAAACCTTAAAGTGCTTCAAACATACTTGCTTTTATTTCTTTCTAGCAAAGCAATGGAAGATAGAATGAGCAGCTCCTCCTCTGGAGAATATCAGGTTGGACAAGTGGCCAGCAGTTTGTTTCCAAACAAACCTTGTAAGAGTGTCAAGAGCCACCTGGCATTTCTCTTCAGCTCCTCATCAGCACAAGCTCAGCAACCCGTCTATGTGGCTGCTAAAGAAGTAAGTCGGGAGATGTTCCTGTGCCTCAGTAACCACTTTTCTCTCCAGGCTGAAATTTCATTTCACCTCCTCTTTGAATACATATTCATTGGAATGGCTTTGCAATTCTTAGAGGATTTCTTGAGGGCACTTAGCAGATTAAGTGACTGCCCTAGGCCAGAAATTGGGTGTAAATTTATATCTTTCCTATTACGAAGATTTACTCTTTATTCAAAAAGTCTGTAGGAGACCAGCTGTCCCCATCAGGCTATGCTCTCTGTGTTTAATTTCATAGGGAACTCTTAAGATCCTGTGTTTATAATCATAAGGAATTTCAGAATCATCTAGTCCAATCTCTTCAGCTTTTAATGAGGAAATTGAGGCCCAGAAAGATGAGGTGGCTCTCCCAGGGTCATAAAGATAATAAGAAACAGAGTTAGTGTCCTGACTCCAAATCTAGGATGTTATCCGGTGTCCGTCAGGAAGCATGTCCCAGACATTATGGTAGTGCTGAGGATACAGAGAATGTTAAATGAAAAGTCTGACCCCCTAAGGACATTGGAGGGGAGACACAGAGTACAGTTTTATAGTGGAAGGTTTTGGTAATTAAGGGAGGAAGGGTAGGGAGACAGGAGAAGAGTAGGATTTTGGTTAAGTTGGTATTTATGATGAATGAAAACTCATATAGAGCTTAATTTCTTTTAAAGGCTAATGGTAAGAAGAGAAAACATAATGAAGATGAAATTGCATTGCACAGTCAGAGAACTAATGCTGCTGTTGAACAAATGCCTGCAAAGAAAATTATAATGAAGAAAGATCTCTCTGATGCAGATAAAAGATTGGCACACAGGTCAGTCCAAGCTCAAGAGGCTTTTTTAAATACTGAAATTCCCAATCCTGCTTTGTTATTCTTGTTTCTACCCTATTTCACCTTACTGATCATATTGATGAATATTACAGAATTGGAAAATAACAAATGTTGAAAGGGTTATTGAAAAATTGGAACAGATGACATGATGGTATACTTAGAGAACCCCAAAGACTCTGCTAAAAAGCTATTAGAAATAATTCAGAATTTTAGCAAAGTCGCAGGATACAAAATAAATCCACATAAATCCTCAGGATTTTTATACATTACCAACACAATCCAACAGCAAGAGATACAAAGAGAAATTCCATTCAAAATAACAGTCGATAGTATCAAATATTTGGGTATATATCTACCAAAGGAGAGTCAGGAATTATATGAGCAAAATTACAAAACACTTGCCACAAAAATAAAGTCAGATTTAAATAATTGGAAAGACATTCAATGTTCTTGGATAGGCCGAGCGAATATAATTAAGATGACAATACTCCCCAAACTAATCTATTTATTTAGTGCTATACCAATCAGACTCCCAAGAAACTATCTTAATGACCTAGAAAAAATAACAACAAAATTCATATGGAAGAATAAAAGGTCGAGAATTGCAAGGGAACTAATGAAAAAAAAGTCAGAGGAAGGTGGTCTAAGTGTACCTGATTTAAAGCTATATTATAAAGCAACAGTCACCAAAACCATTTGGTATTGGCTAAGAAATAGACTAGTTGATCAGTGGCATAGGTTAGGTTCACAGGACAAGATAGTGAATAAAAATAGCAATCTAATCTTTGACAAACCCAAAGATCCCAAATTTTGGGATAAGAATTCATTATTTGACAAAAACTGCTGGGAAAACTGGAAATTAGTATGGCAGAAACTAGGCATGGACCCACATTTAACACCACATACTAAGATTAGATCAAAATGGGTCCAAGATTTAGGCATAAAGAACGAAATCATAAATAAATTGGAGGAACATGGGATGGTTTACCTCTCAGACTTGTGGAGGAGGAAGGAGTTTGTGTCCAAGGGAGAACTAGAGACCATTATTGATCACAAAATAGAACATTTTGATTACACCAAATTAAAAAGTTTCTGCACAAACAAAACTAATGCAAACAAGATTAGAAGGGAAGTAACAAATTGGGAAAAAATTTTTACAGTTAAAGGTTCTGATAAAGGCCTCATCTCCAAAATATACAGAGAATTGACTTTAATTTATAAGAAATCAAGCCATTCTCCAATTGATAAATGGTCAAAGGATATGAACAGACAATTTTCAGATGATGAAATTAAAACTATTTCCACTCATATGAAAGAGTGTTCCAAATCACTATTGATCAGAGAAATGCAAATTAAGACAACTCTGAGGTATCATTACACACCTGTCAGATTGGCTAAGATGACAGGAACAAATAACGATGAATGTTGGAGGGGCTGTGGGAAAACTGGGACACTGATGCATTGTTGGTGGAGTTGTGAAAGAATCCAACCATTCTGGAGAGCAATCTGGAATTATGCCCAAAAAGTTATCAAAATGTGCATACCCTTTGACCCAGCCATACTACTACTGGGCTTATACCCCAAGGAACTACTAGAGAAGGGAAAGGGTCCTGTATGTGCCAAAATGTTTGTGGCAGCCCTTTTCATAGTGGCTAGAAAATGGAAGATGAATGGATGTCCATCAATTGGAGAATGGTTGGGTAAACTATGGTATATGAATGTTATGGAATATTATTGTTCTATAAGAAATGACCAACAGGAGAAATACAGAGAGGCTTGGAGAGACTTACATCAACTGATGCTGAGTGAAACGAGCAGAACCAGAAGATCTTTATACACTTCAACAATGATACTGTATGAGGATGTATGCTGATGGAAGTGGATTTCTTCAACATAGAGAAGAGCTAATCCAATTCCAATTGATTAATGATGGACAGAACCAGCTACATCCAGAAAAGGAACACTGGGAAATGAATGTAAACTGTTATTTTTACCTTCTGAATCCAATTCTTCCTGTGCAACAAAAAAATTCGGTTCTACACACATATATTGTATCTAGAATATACTGTAATATATTTAACATATATAAGACTGCTTGCCATCTGGGGGAGGGGGTTGGGGGAGGAAGGGAAAAAAATCTGAACAGAAGTAAGTGCAAGGGATAATGTTGTAAAAAATTACCCATGCATATGTAATGTCAAAAAATGTTATAATTATAAAATAAAATAAAAAATTAAAAAAAAAAAAAAAAGAAAAGAAATTAAAAAAAAAAAAAAAAAAAAAAAAAAGAAAAATTGGAACACTAATAAATTGTTGGAAATTCTGGAGAGCAATTTACAACTCTGCCTAAAGGGCTATAAACCCACATACCCTTTGACCCAGCAATAAACACAACTATGTTTATATTACAAAGAGAAGGAAAAGGACCCTTATGTACAGAAATATTTATAGCAACTCTTTTTGTGGTGGCAAGGAGTTAGAAATTGAGGAGATGTCCATCAATTGAGGGATAGCTAAACAAGTTATATGATTGTGATGGAATACAATTGTGCTATCAGAAATAATGAGCAGGATGGTTTCAGAAAACCTGGGAAATTTTAAATGAACTGATCCATAGTAATGTGAATAGAACCAGAAGTATATTGTACATAGCAACATTGTTGCCACCTTGCTGCCTGCAACAACAACTGACCCTTAGCCATCCTTTTGTGAAGGATACTGTTCCTTGGGATTAGAGATAAAATGTGGTATTATACAAGACAGGGATGAAAACAGAGGATCAGACCGAGTTTTGTCAGAAAATAGGTTAGAGGAGATAGATGGAATTTTTAATAATGGACTATAGAGTATATTAAAATAATCACATAAAGACTAATAGGAAATTTGGAAAGTATATAATGTTAGAGTCTTTAAGTTTTGAAGTTCATATGGAAGGACATGTTATATGGACCAAGGCTCATCTTTGAATCAAGAAATGAGATGATTTTCTGTTAATTTTGTGAATTGTCTTTTGATTTTCTTCATACTATTTTCTTTCAGGCATTCTATTATTTATTCATACTTAAATTCCACTCATTGCTATTTCTCCTGTCCTTTTTTCTCTGCTTTGTTTATTTTTTTTCTAAATCTTGGAAGGGACTCATCCTCATTTCTTTCTGTAAAGCCTTCTATAATGGTAACTGAAGCTACTCTTCCTTTTTCAACTTTCTCATAGGGCTTTTGGACCTCTTATTTCACTTATCTTAAACTTGTCTGATAATGGATACTTAAGTGCATGTTAAATCCCCTAAATTAGATTGTGAACTTTTTGGGGTAAGGTCTTATATCCTTTTTGAATTCCTGAAATAGTGCATTACATATAGTAAATGTTAAATAAATACAAGAATTTAATATCTTGTCACATATAATAACACTGAAATAAAAAGTATATTTTTATCATGATTGCTATTTAAAATTTTTAATGTCTTAGTTTGCATTAATATAAATTTGGAAGAAATAAAATTATGGATAGGGAATATGGCTGTTGTGAATGTGGTATTTATTGTACAAGTGTATTTGTGCATTGATCACTTTAAGTGCAGTGCCTAGAAATACCATAGCTTGTTGTTAAAAAAGGGAAATATGAAAGAAGTGAATTTATTAGATATTTTCTTCTTAAAAAATAGAATATGTTTTTTATTTTTAGGCTTAATGAAATAAGAACATTGTTAAAGATCTAGTCACATGTTTTATTTAACTTTTTTCCATGTTTTGAAATACTCAGTTGGAAAAGTGATATTTCTTAATTTGTCTTTAACACACCATTTTCTTGTGTACATTTTGCCTTTTATAGAGAAGGTGCTTTGGTATCTGCTGATCTTGAAGAGGAAGAAGAAAAAGAACAAGCTAAACAAATGAAGAAACAGAAATTTTCTCAAGCAAGTAGTAATGACAAAAGAGCAAATGGTAAAATACTTGATAATTCAAATGATTCATTTGAGTTAAATAAAAGAAAGAAGATTCAAATCAATGAGGCAGAGGAAAGAATAAAGAATAAGAGAACTGTATTTGTGGGGAATTTACCTGTCATGTGTAAAAAAAAGGTAAGTAAATATATGGATTGTAGAGATTTATAATAGTTTATGTTATCACAAATAAAGGCAAAAAAGTCCCCTGTCCTTAAGGAGTTCACAGTCAAAGGTCTATGTACAAACAGATAGTCTTTAAGAGAAAGCTCTGTTATAGGAGACTAGGAAAGGTTTCTTAGAGAAGTTGGGGTTTTAGCTGAATCTTGAAAGAATCGAGGAGGAAGAGCAAAGGAGAACATTCCAGGCATGGGGATAGCAAATGAAAAAGCAGAGTTTTGAGAGACTAAGTAACTTGCCCAAGGAACATTGAAAAGACCGGTATAACTAGACTATGTGGATGGTAATATGGTGTAAGAACACTGGAAATATACAAAGAGACCAAGTTATGAAGTGCTTTAAAAGCCAAACAAGATTTTACATTTGATCCCAGAGGTTAATAGGAAGCCATGGGAGTTGATTGTATGGAAGAAAAAAGATGACTTGGTCAGATTTGGATTTTAGGAAGATGGTTTGGACAAGTGAATAGAGATGAACTGGAATGGGGAGAAATATGAGGCACTGAAGACCAACCAGAAGGCTTTTGTTATAATAGTTCAGGTAAATGTTGATACTATGAATTACAATATAAACACCAAGTGCCAAGAATTGGAATTAGGTTTAACTGTTACCTGTACAGTATTGGTAATTTTTTTTTTCCCCCAACAATCTGGAAGTAGGCCATTTGCTCCTTAACTATTCCTTTGCTTGGAAATTAGTAATTAAATTTTAGTAGGTTTTACATATTGTCACATAGAAATTTTTATTGATTTTTTTATCTAAAAGTATAAGGATGTTTTGTTTCATCTGTAGGAGCTGAAATCATTTTTTAAAGAATATGGACAAATAGAATGTGTACGATTCCGTTCTTTGGTATGTTGATTCCTTTTAAATACTACCATGGTTTTGTTATGTGTAAATCTCTTATTGGCATAAAGATTGGTATAGGGTGGAAGTCTAACCTCAACTAACCCTTACAGTACTCACTCACTGTAAAAATCTTTTTTATTTGGTGAACATGACTGCTAGTCATTCCTTAGATGTAACTTATATTTTCTTCCACATAATTGGTTAAACTATTCTTTTCTCCTGTGATGGCTATTCTTTCCCCCACCCCCCTTTTTTCTGTTCTTTAAAGGACATTCCAAATACCAATTTTTCCATGAAACTTTTTGTTGGATAACCTCTCTTCTCTGGAAATTGTCTTCCTCTTCAGAGTCCCATAGAATTTTATTCATAATTTGCAAATGCATTGCTCATAGAAAGTGCTTAATATATATGGGTATTTTGATGAATGAATCTATAGTATTTTATTATATACTGCTTTGTATTATAGTATGTTGTGAAGCTGTTTTTTAGTCATGTCTGATTCTCTTTAACCCCATTTGAGATATTCTCGACAAAGTTACTGGAGTAGTATGCATTCTCTAACTCACTTGATAGATGAGGAAACTGAGTCAAACAGGGTTTAGTGACTTGTCCAGGGTGACACAGCTAGTAAGTGTCTAAGATGAATCTTCCAATTCCAAACCCATTGCTCTTGTCTATTGCATCACCTAACTGCTTCTGTCTGTGTATTTTATTTGTATTGTTGGGACACTATTATATTCATCTTTGTATCCCACATAATATTAAGTACTAAGTGCTTTGTATATAGAAAACACTGAATATTTGTGAATGAATTTATAAATAGCATTCTGTTATTTTTCAGTTTCATAATTTTTTTTGTTCATAAAATTTTTAAATTGGGGATTTTTGGATAGATAATAGTTCTCCCTTCAATTAATGATGTTTATGGCTTTTTAAAATAATAGAATCACTGTCTAGTTTACTTCTTTTGTCTCCCCCCTCCCAACACACACACAACCTCTGTCTCTTTCTCTCTCTCTCTCTACATGATTCATTTCTTATAATATTGAAAAATGTAAGCAAATCTTAAGCAAAAGTGCATTTACATCATTCCATTTCACTAGTGAGGGGGGACATCTTCTGTTTTCCCAGAAATCAAAATTTAGCATTGCAATTACTTTGAAATTGGCATTGTATTACTGTTTTTATTTACATTGTTTTGCCAAGTAGTTCTGGTATGAAAAATAATTTGTCAGAAGCAGATCTCACTACTTAAAAATGAGAATATTTATGAAATATGTATTTGGCAAGTATCTCTGTCACACAAGGTCAGGACAAAGTATAGAAGGTTCTCCTACGAAAATATATTGTCGGCTCTCCTCTATATGGAGTAGCAGTTGTATGTTTGTGTTTGTGAAGATTTACTTATGTTATAAGTTCTTATATTACTCATCTTTAGTTTTCACCAATTAGAGCTTCAGGCCATTTTTGCTAATTTCTTATGAAATATTTTTACTTGTCATTAACAAAGAAATTTATAATTTAGAGTTGGTTAATTAATGTATAGGTTTGTTTTGTTGAATTCTTTTTTTTCCCTCTGTTTTGTTATAAAGTATGATTTTGGGTTGAAGGGAGGTTTACATTAGGAAATTCTGATAATGAAAAACAAGAGACACCAATAAATTTCTGTTAACTATAGCATTAAAACAATCTACAAATACTTAAAGGAATGAATGAGAAAGGCATCTTCATGCTTACACTGTTTTGTTTTGTTTTTTTTGTTTGTTTTTAATGAGGTTATTTGAAACTTGCTATTTATTTTTTTCTTAGGAATATCCAATTATAGTGTAACAAATTTCATGTTTTAGCATACTTTGTAGACTTTGAAATTTTCTTTCTTTCCTGTATATAAGATTGAAGAATTTTTTTTTTTTTGTTTTGAAGATTCCAGCAAAGAGCAATTTATCCAAAAAGATTGCTGCAATAAAGTAAGTTAATTATTGAGGAAAAAGTCTAAGTTAAAACTTTTCTTTAAAATTTTAAGTTATTACAAGGTTTTAAAAAGGTGAATGTTGAAAACTATCTTTGCATGTATTTGGCATATTAAAAACCTATTAAAAATGGGGGAAAAGTATATGGCCAGAAAAAAAAAATTTTTAGGTTATTGCCCAAGAAATTTGTTTTTATGTATTGCTTTGTAGTGTTTGATTAATTGCCTTGTGTTGAAGTAATGACATTAATGAAATCTTTTAAGGTTAATGAATCTCTTTTCATAATTACTTTAGCTTCATGGTAACCCTTCAAAGTAGGTCCTACTGATAATGTTAGCCCCATTGTAAAAATAAAGAAACTTAGGTTATCATCCTCATTTCTTTATGAATGAATTATATCCTATAAGTTTCCTAAGCAAGGCAATTTTTTTTTTTTCCTGAGGCTGGGGTTAAATGAGTTGCCCAGGGTCACACAGCTAGGAAGTGTTAAGTGTCTGAGACCAGATTTGAACTTGGATCCTTCTGAATTCAGGGATGGTGCTCTATCCATTTCGCCACCTAGCTGCCCCTGCAAGGCAATTTTTTAAAGAATTCTGAGCCTTTTTTTTTTTTTTTTTTTTTAAAGAAATTGTGTTTTATCACATAATTCATTTCCAATCTAATCTTTAAAGTATATTTTAACTTGTGATGCACTGAAATTTAGGACCTTTATCGCCATAGGATACTTTATTCCCATAAATTTAGAATTTGATTCCTCCAAGGCAATCACTTTTAATATACTTATTATTTAATACTTCATTTTCCTCAATTATATGTAAAACAATTTTTAGCATTTGTTTTAAAACTTGTGAGTTCCAGATTCTCTCCCTTCCTCCCTCCCTACTCTACCTCATTGAAAAGGCACAGGTGAGGTTATGTAAAACATTGACATAAAAGACATGAAAGAAAAGAGATTATTCCCCTTCCCCCTTCCTCCCTCCCCCCCCCCCAAAAAAAAAAAAACTCAAGAAAAATAAAGTTTAAACAATTATGTTTCAGTTTATATTCAGACACAATCAGTTCTTTCTCTGGATATGGATACATTTTTTTTCTCATTATAAATCCTTTAGAGTTTTGTTGGGATCATTGTATTTGTTGAGAATAGCAAAGTCATTGACAGTTGATCATCTTACAATATTGTTGTTACCTTGTACACAGTAAACTTCACTTTTCATGAGCTCATGAAAGTCTTTCCAAGCTTTTCTGAGAATATCCTGTTAATCATTTCTTACAGCACAATATTATTCCATCATAATCATATTCCACAATTTATTCAGCCATTTCTCAATTGATGGTCATCCTCTCAATTTCTAAAGCTGCTATAAATATTTTTGTATATATATATATCCTTTTCCTTTTTTTCCCCCCAAATTGGCTTTGGGATACATGCGTACTAGTGATATTAGGTCAAAAGGTCTGCATGGTTTTATATAGCCGTTTAGATATAGTTTTGCTTTACAGAATGGTTGAATCAGTTTATAAATTCTTCCAACAATGCATTAATGTCTCATTTTCCCCACATTCCCTCCAACATTTATCATTTTCCTTTTCTGGCCAATTAGTCAGCCTGAGGTAGCACCTCAGAATTGCTTAAATTTGTATTTTTCTAATCATTACTGAGTTAGAGTAATTTTTTTTAATATGTCTATAAATAGCATTATTTCACTTGAAAGCTGTTTGTATCTTTTGATCATTTATCAATTGAGGAATGAATATATTTTATTTTTTATAAATTTGACTCAATTCCCTATATGTTTTAAGAAATGAGGCCTTCATCAGAGAAACTTACTTCAAAAATCTTTTTTTGCAATTACTACGGCTCTGCTTCCAGTGTGGAAGGTGCACTGTTCCAAGTTTTAGGGGTTTTGCATGCAACTGTTTTCAGAGATCCTTCTAGTGAGCTTTAAGTTTTCAATTCTTCCAAGGTGGTATGATCTAAGGAGAGGTGTGTTTAATAATCTCTTGACCTGTGCTCTGGTCTGTGAGTAACTGCAATCACTCTTTTCTATCCTGGAACTGTGAGGAGGGTTCTCCATTGTGGCCATTAAGTTCTTGTTTGCTAATGCTCCTTCTTCCTCTGGGTCTGTGAACTGCCACCCAGGACTGAGATCCATATCTAAGTATGGGCAAATCAATAGTCTGCCTCAGGACTAGCAAAGAGATCATTTTTAATGTCCTTCTGACCAGCTATTTAAACCCCTTACTCTGTGGGTTTGAGAGCACCAGAAACCACTTTTGGTGCTGATGCTGCAGCCGATTCCGTGGCTTCCAAGGCCTGTTCTTGGTTTGCTGGATGTATGGCTGTGCTCATGTATCCTGTGCCCGACTCTGCTCCAGTCTCTCCCTGGTACAACAGACTTTTCCTGCCGACCTTCTAAGTTGTCTTTAACTGGAAAATTACTTCATACAGGTTTTTTGTGGGCCCTAACCCTCTAAAATGTGTTTAAACTCATTGCCTAATGGTGCTTGGAGAAGTTTGAGGGAGAATTCCAGCTAGTCCTTGACTTTACTAGCTATCTCAGCTCTGTCTACTCAAGATAATAACTTTTTGTGTAGATACTTTACTTTTTAAAAAGGTGTGGGAAGCTAGGTACATTTTGCCTCTTCTGTCTGGTCCATATATGTGTGTTACTAGGCTCTAAAAGAACTATTGAGGGTAATGTCCCTTTAGTGCAGCTGTGCTGCATTCTGATTACAGATTATTTTAGCATTTTTATTGTTAATTTTCTTCCTGTCCCTTTAGTGAATAGCTGATTTTATTGGTATTCTTTTATTAACTATAGAGATCTCTCAATTTCTCATCATCTGTGCACTCTTAGCTTTACCATGTTGGAGAAGTTCTTCTGTTAGAAGCAGTGGGTCAGCATTTGGGCTGCTCACCTGTTATCTTCCATTTCTGCTTAATGACTGGCCTATCCACCCATCACTTTTGCCTTTGACCCCATTTTTCACCTAGATTATTAGTATATAAGGGTATAGCCTGCTTGTGCCTATATTGTCTTTTTATTGCTGTTTGAGTTGCTTTAATTCTGCCAATTAAAGGTAAAGTCTTAAATTTTTGTTAACTGTTAATACTTGAATTTTTTAAAATATTAGATTCACAGATAGAACATGTCACTCTTCAATGGCCATTTAAGAAGTATATTAGGATAACCATAAAAATTAACAGAAGCTTAGGCTACATTAAGAAAGGCTTGGCATCCAAGAATAAAAATGTGATCTCCATCCTTTACCTTAATCAGACCACTGGATTTATGGGGCAGGTTACTCAGAAACTCCTACAGCCCTGGGTTCCTCAATGATAGGAACTTAGAAGGCCTCTGAGATCCTAAGGAATTAAACTTTTATCAGATATGTCTCTTTATCAGAAATGTCTATTTATACAGGTATTGATGTAGTATGTACAAAATCCTTTTTAATTTTTATGATTGAAGCTTCCTATTGTCTTCTATGATCTTGTTGCTTTAGAAATTTTTTCCCTAACCATGGCTTTGAAATATATTACTATCAATTCTCTGATTTCTTTACGATGAGATGTTATACTTGGGTCATGTTTCCTTTTGGAACTTATTATGGTGTAAGCTTCAGCTCTTAAAGTCTATTTTCTTTTGAATTCCTTTAGTTTTCTCAACAATTCTTTTTTTTGGGGGGTGGAAAGGAGTGGGAGTTTACATATACACTAGGATATATTTGTACATTTAATTCTTGATTTTTTTTTGGGGGGGGGGTCTAATTTGTCCCATGGAACTTCTGTTTTTGTATGAGTGTCATATTATTTTGATAATTGTTGTAATATAAGCACTTCCCCTAATTTAATCAAACTCATTGTTCGTCTGTGATGCTCATCCATTATATCCTTATTAGACTAATTCAGTGGACTATTTTTACAACTCTATCACTTAATATAGTGTCTCATACATATTACATGCTTAATAAATGTGAATTGACTACACTTCCCTGGGTGTTGCATTTTTCATTCAGTGTATATGATCAGACTAATTTCCCTTTTGTAGTGTCATGAATTTTACTAAGGATTTTTTTTATTGTATTGGAATTTGGTGAAATTAATACTATCTTATATGTGACTAAAAGCTTATTTCCTTGTTTTTAACCTTAACAGTAAAATGGATCTTTGAATAAAATTATCTTTCTAGTCACATTTGTCACAGAAATATGCATATTTATTTTATATGATAGACACTTGAGGAGATGTGGCATTTTCCAGTCAAAGACAGCTTAGAACATTGGCAAGAAAAGTCTGTTGTACCACGGTAAGAGTGGAGGAGAGTTGGGCACAGGATACACAAGCATAGCCATACTCCCAGCAAACCAAGACTAGACACTTGCCCAGTAAGGCAGCATTGAGTTCTACAAGATAAAAAGCTTTTTTTTTTTTTAATCAGTAAACAATTGAGAAAGTAAGGTATTATATTCTTCTCATTTATGTGAGTGTAAAGTGGGGTGTGATATAGAAAATCATCTGTAAAAGGCTGTCTGGTTCCATTTTTTTCATCAAGGCTACCTTTTAATTGATAAAAATTTTAGAAAAAATTTTTAGAGATGAGAATACAAACATCTATGTTAGTAATTGATGTCTTCTTTCATTGTGTGTCCCCATCCCTCCCAGATTGCTTTTTTCTTTTTGGTGTGCAAAAGCACTGTCATCTTTTCTTTTTGGTTGGAAATAGAATTCAATTCATACTCTGTATCTAGCCTGTCCTAGGTCATGCTTCATATACTATCCAACCATCCACTAGAAACCAGGCCTTTATCTGGGCATTGTGCCTCTCCCTCTCCCCTTTCTAAGACTCTAGAGATAATAATCTCATCAGTATTACCCCTGATACTAGGAAGACTTCCAATGCCACAAATTCTTCCCTGGCAACTACTTCCCTTCACCGGTTTTAAACTGAAGTGTCCTGGAATTTGGATGAGATGGAATGGAAGAGAGTCACAAAGACAAAGTTCTCTACAACAGTAGCTATTTGTAAGGACAGCTTATCTGTTTATTGTGCCACAAATTGCCCCGCAATTTGAATAGTCTCTTTATGGTCATTTTTATATATAAAGAACTTTTTTTTTTTTTTTTTTTTTTTAATAATTGTTTATTGAGTGTTGACCAAGTATAAGAAGAGAATTATTATATTTTAGAAAGTAAAAAAAAAAAAATCACTGTTGTTTTGTAGACGTGAAGTTCATCCTGAACAGAAGAGTATTAATGCTTATGTTGTTTTTAAGGAAGAGAGTGCTGCTGAAAAGGCATTGAAAAGGTAATTTTATCTTTTGATATTACCTCTGAAGCAATTTTTTTTTTGTCATTCTTAGATAATCTTTGTAATATTTTCCTTATTCCTTTTTTATAATCTTCTTCCTCATATCCTTAATAGAAATGGTGCTCAGATTGCAGAGGGATTTCCCATCAGAGTTGAACTTATATCTGACACTCCTTTGGTAAGTTAGGATTGTATTTTTAAAATTTCTGAATTCTATTTAATATATTTTTTTAAAGTGACCTTTAAAGGAAGGCAGAAAGGAACACAGCTTGACCTTGGTCTCCATTTTAGAGTTATAATGGTAGAAGTGCTTCCTAACTACTTGAGCAGAACTTAATCATTCAGTACTAGTTCTGGTTATTTAGATAGCTCTCTTGATTTTATTTCTGGCTTTTAACGTATTAAATTCAATTTTTTGTTTCAGAGGAGCAAAAGATCAATATTTGTGGGGAACCTCCCTTACAGTGAGTTGATTTTTTTTTTTATTTCTGATTTAAAATTGACTTGTAACATTGAAAAACTGTTAATTTATAGAAAAATATGCTAAAATAAATTTTTTTTAAATATATGAATTTCTTGTTTCATTGAATTTGTTGCAGAAATTGAAGAGACTGCTATTCAAGAGCATTTCTCTGACTGTGGAAGTGTTTTAGCAGTAAAAATTGTGAGAAATAAAGTCACTGGAATTGGCAAAGGATGTGGCTATGTTCTCTTTGAGGTATGAAAAATTAATGCTATTTGATAGCTATATGTAATGCTGTAGATAGTTGAAGATTATCTAAAATTATGTGAATTTATGGCTCAGTTTTCCATTTTGAAATAAAACTTTGCCATTAGCTTATATTTTAAGTAATGTAGGCTTCAAAAAAATTACATATGATTTTCATCTACATAGTACCACAGAATTACAGAACTGAGATGTGGAAGGTATCATATACAATTCTTTCCATATGTTGTAGAAGAACCTGAGCCCCTGTGATTAAGGCTACACAATAGTATTCTTCTAGACAGCTTGGATCTTTGAAACCCTTATCTTTGTTAGCTTTAGATTCTCTTCCTGCTGCATCCATGAGGTGAGATTTTAGGGCAAGAAAAAATAAAGGATTCTGTAGTTAGTATTGAAAGTGAAAAGTTACTACTCTATATATTATCATTTATTTGCTTTCTGTGCATATATGTTTAGTTTAGTATGAAATCTTGCATGGTAGTAATTAACCTTTGGTTTATTTCTTCAGAATACTGATGCTGTACAGCTTGCTTTGAAATTAAACAACTCTGAATTAATGGGAAGGAAACTACGAGTCAAGCGTTATATTAATAATGAAAAGGCTAAGCTATCACATACTCCAGGCAAAGTTTTGGAGAATTCCACCAAATTTAAACACAAAGTTAATTTTCCTCCTAAAAACATAGGACAGCATTCTGAAAATGCATTTGCTGGAGAAAAAGCTAATCCCTTGAAGAAGAAAAAAAAATGGCAAAAAAGTGGAAAAAGTAAAAAGCAAATGGAAAAGCACAAATAGAGAATCACTCTGAGACTTTTATACTTGTTGTATAATTTACTAATAAAGTTTTATTTAATGAATGTGAGAACTGTTAATTTATAAATAAGATATTCTTGAAATCTGGCAACCCTAGCTTCTGTGGCTGATGCAAATTATAAAACTTACCTCCTTTAGCAGTATATTTTAAAATTCAAATTATAGATAGATAGGACTATGACTAAATATATTTCTTTCTTAAGAGATATTTTTCTAATTTCTTTTTCATGTTCTTTCTAGCTTAATTTTTTTTTTTTTTTTTTTTTGGACATGAATCTATTATTTTGTCAGTGTAGGAAGCTCCCCAAGACAGACATTTTCACAATTGATAGGAATTGATAATTCCTGAATGTCAGAGTCTTAAAAAATGTTCCTTGGGGTGTCTGGAAATTTTAGAGATTTGGCATAATCATAAAGCTAATATATGTCAGAAGCTGTCTTTCTGCCTCCTACTACTCCTACTCCTACTCTTGCAGCCACTCACATGTTGAGACACTTGATTTGGATGACTGAAAAATGAGTTGTTAGCTGTTTATTAACTCAAATATTTATTAGAAATTGTGCTTTCTCATTATTAAAAATAATTTTTAAATGTTATTTTATAGTTAGTACAGTGATTGATACTTCATAAAAGCTCGATTGATGATTGGTTATAATAGAGATGATTTATGTGAGGAAATTTTATCAAGTTTAATAAAACTATTTTAGAATACCAGAAAGGTTCCAAGAAACTTTTTGAAATCACATGCCCATGTATGGATTAAATGATTTTGTTACTCAATAAACAAACATATAACCATTCACATCCTTTTTTGAAACAACCATGTGAAGTAGAAATGCATTTATGACTATCATCATGAATGAGGAAACTGAAGATAAAATCTGAGTTTCCGACTCATAATCACACAGCTTATGAGTTGCTTTCAAATTGACCCAAGAGATCTTATTTTGTTTTTGTTTTTTCATGCACAGTAGCAGTTAATTTATAGGAAAAAAAAAAGTATTGTAAGGCAACTTTTTAAAATGCCATACCAGTTTCTGTATTCCCTTTAATGAGAGATCTTGAAAACTTCCTTGATCACTAAGTTGTAAGTCAAAGTAAAGGAACTTATATTGAGATAACTAAAAAATGTTTAGCACACTTAGCAATGTAGTAAGCCCTGTAAAAAAGTTAGCAATTGTTGACTTGTAGAATCTTCTCTTAACCTCTTTCTCCGTCTGTTTCTGCTCTCTCTTATTTCCAGCCTCTTCCCCGCCCCTTTCTCCTATTTACCTGTAGAAAAATTTTTATACCCAACTGAAAATATGTTATTCCCCCTTGAGCCCAAACTGATGAGATTAAACTTCAGACAATGCTTACTCCCCTCCCTTCTTTCTAGTGTAATAAATCCTTTGTACCTCTTTATGTGATCTAATTTACCCCATTTTACCTCCCCTTCTCTCAGTACAGTATTTTCCATCCCTTAATGTATTTTTAAAAAAATATCTTCAAATTAATCACATTAAAATGAACTCTATCCACACCCTCTATGTATATCCCTTGTAACTACCTTGACAAAGATACAGTTCTCAAGAGTTACAAGTATCATTTTACATCTAGGGATGTAAACAGTTTAACCTTTAAAATATTTTTTTTTTCTTTCCTGTTGATCTTTTTTATGTTTCTTAGAGTCTTATTTGTAGATTGAATTTTTCTGTTTAATCCTATTTAATTCTGTTTTTTTCCAATATAAATGACTGAAAGTCCCCTACTTCATTGAAAGACCATATCTTCCCTGGAAAAATTGGGCTCAGTCTATTTGGGTAGTTGATTTTTGGTGTGATCCAAGGTCCTTTGCCTTATAGAATATGGTATTACAGGCTCTCAAATCCTTTATTGTAGAAGGTGCCAACTCTTGGAGAATCCTGACAGTGACTCCTTGGTACTTGAATTGTTTTTTTTCTGGCAGCTTGTAGTATTTTTTCCTTGACCTTATTGTTTGGGAGTTTTGCAAAAATAATTCTTGGAATTTTCCTTGAGGGATCTCTTTTGGGAGTTGATGGATGGATTCTTTGAATGACTATTTTACCCTCTAGTTCTATGACATCAGAACAGTTTTCTTTAATGATTTTTCTTCTACCTCTCCTGACTTTTAGAATCCTTTATAAGCTCTTCCAAGGAGTCTCTTTTGGGCTTTAGACTAATTCATATTGCCCTTTGAGGTTTCATATTTAGGCATTTTGTCGTCTTCTAGGTTGGTGTTTCTTTTTGGTTTTCCCTGTTACCATAATAGCTTTTTATGGTAGAGGTTCTTTTTTTTTGTTGTTGTTGTTTTTCATTTTCTTTCATTCTTCCCCCTATTTTGTATCTTTTAAAGTTGAGTTCTGCTCCTGGGGCAGGTGTTCATTTTTGAGCTTTGGCTTTGAGCCCCTTGTATTGGTGGGTTGCTCACAACACTGATAGTAGTAGATCTAGTCTGGTCTGTTGGCTATTTTTCCTGGGCTTGGTAATTTGCCTTCTGAGCTGGAACTGGAAGCTGCTACTGGATCTACTGATCCAGGACTGAGGGTCTACACTACTGAACTGCTGTGAAAGCCCATTCTCTTTCCTGGATATCCATCTGAGCTGGACTGAGTGCTCCTTTCACCCCAGTGAGACTGACTTTTCTTGAAGTCTTTCCAACCTATCTTGAGCTGGAAAGTTGTTTCATTCCATCTCTTTGTAGGCTCGGTCTAGACTGTTCAGAGGCTTAGATTTTTTTCCCCAGGGAAACTGGGATAGCTCAAGCAGCTTCTTGGCTTCACTCTTTCATCTTCAATTGTAAATATCAATTTAGAAACAGATATATGAATTTTTTTTTCTTTGTTTGAAACTAGGGTTGTGAAACTAGATCCCCTAGGTTTAAAATTTAGAATTTAATTCAATATGTATTTGGCATTGAAAGAATTTCATGGCTAGAAATAAGACAATTCTTCCTTATAAGGAGATTATTGTATTCTGCTGGGGTCCATTGGGTGACAAGGTGGTACTAATAGATATAACACGTAGATATAAAAATAAAAGGTAATTTGAATTAGGAAAAATGACATGTAACTGGGGAAAGGTGGTAATTAGGAAAAGAAAGAAAACCTGAATGAACGTTGAAAGACAATTATCCTTGTGGTATAATTGGAAGACTTTGTTTGGTATCACAGGAACGTGGGTTTGAATCCTACCTCTCCTATTTAGTGCCTGAGTAACCTTGAGTTTCCATTCTCTTGAAGAGCTACCTCTCAGGACTTAAGTTTCTTCATCTGCAAAGAGAAAAATTTAGATAATCCCTAGTGCCCCCTTTGAATTCTAGTAAATTCTGTAAATTCTGAGAATTATGAGAATCAAGAAAAGGGAAATGCAATAGGACAGAGGTATTAAACATGGGCCATGTGGCCATATAATACTTCTAGTACAGAACCAAACTAGATGAAATGTAACTTTTCTTTGACATTTAAACATTTTCTTAATATGTAGTTTCCTAAGTCAGTATGTGACTTGTTTCTCCTTGAGTTTGATATGCATTAAACATTTGGGAGGCAGTCATTTTGTAAATGACTGAAGGTAGAATAAAGGAGATATAATATGGAATAAATCTGAAATGTGAAGCTGGTTGGAGCTAGACAGTGGAAGGTCTTGGGTTCCATAGATTTAGAGCTGGAAGGAAACTTCTTTATAGGTAAGGAACCTGATTTAGGCCCAGAGAAGTTACTGGACTCCTCTTATCAGAGGTGATATCGGAACCTGTGTCCTTGGACTCCAAAAATCAGAGTTCTTTACTTTTTGGAGTTAGCAGGCAAGGTCAGACCAGGGTTTTTAAATTTAAAAAAAAAAAAATTGGAGGAGAAAACATTTGTGAGGTTATTGCCATAGTCCGGGAGCAAATGACAAGGCAAGGTCAGCGTTGATTAATGAAGGGAACAGAGATGAACTTCCGTGGAAACAGACCACCACCGGTGGCTTGGGAGTTTGGAGACTCAGATGTTCCGAGGAGAAAAAAAAAATCAACTGTTTAAATTAACGGTTATTCCGAAGCGTGAGGCAATAGTGGGTGGATGGGATCCGAAGGTCATTTCCCTAGCAGCGCTCCCCAGAAAGAAGCGCCTCATTAAAACAGCAAATATGCTTTAGAAAAAATTCTATTCATTCATTCAATAAACGTTTATCTAACAAACTAAATGCAAGGTAGGAACCCAGTAGATTGACCATCTGCAACATCTCTAACTCTCCCTAGACCTGGAACTTTGTCCCACGTGTTTGGATCACTTCCCACGTGATACCCAGCGTCCCGCCGCGCATGCGCGCAAGGGCAGCAGGACCGAAATTTTAGCTTTCTCCTCAGGCTCTGCTCTAGACGTCTAGGTAACGTCGCTTTTATACGACGTCAGAAGCGGAAGTGGGGCGCCAAAGGGTCCTTATTGTCCCTCCTGTCTCTTCCCCTTTCGCTGGCTCCGCCCTCGACAGGAGCGGAGCAAGCCGACTCTCCTGGCTTGGGGGTCAGCGGGGGACGGCGTCGCTGTTGCTATCTCCATCCCGAGCAGCAGCGATAAACATGGTGGGCCGGAGTGGCGCCATCGCCGCCGGTGTGTGCGGGGCCCTCTTCATCGGCTACTGTATTTATTTCGACCGCAAGAGACGGAGCGACCCCAACTTCAAGAACAGGCTCCGAGAGCGTGAGTGGATCCCCGCCCCCTCCTCCAGTTCCGTCCTCTGGTCGCACGCCTTCCTTCTCTATTCCCTCCACTCCACCCCACCCCACTCCGCGCTCGCTTCCCCTAACTACGTTGCCCGTGTGGGTGCGCGCCCGTTCGCTCTGCAGCGCCACGCACAGCTTAAGTAACGGGCGGGCCACGAGCGTGGCCCCTGCCTGCCCTCCGCGCACGTGCCTCTTGGGGGCTTCCGCGGCGGGTGCACCACGTTACCACGATTGCTCCTCTGGGCTCTCTCCTGCCCACTTTCTGGCGTGAGCTCCACACCCGGTTACCAGGGATCCACCTGGGCGTAAGGTGGGCGCAGTGAAGGGAACGGGGGTCCCCTGAGGCCAAGGTTACTTAATGGATTTGCCTTTGAAAGACTGCGCGGCCTCCACACCCAGGGGGAGGGAACTCGGAGGTCCCCGGTGCGGGGGTGGGTCGGAGGCGTGGAAGGCCTTGGCCTTGGCTGGGGGTGGAGAGAGAAGGGTCTGATCTTATCTTTGCTGCCTTCTATCAACCCTTTTGCCCTTTTGAAAGGTTAGAATTTTTTGTCTCCCTTGTCTTCCTCCCTCCGTGCTTCGTAGATTCCCTCTGGAGTTACTTTTACTTTTCAGACCTCTTCGTGTCGTTTTTTTTTTTTTTTTTTGGTCTCTTCCTCCCATTTATTTTCGTTGCTAACTCAGGTAATTTATGCTCATGTTTCTCCCACTGCCCGTGAGACTTAGCCCTGCTCAACGTTTCTGCAGGTATTGCGGGAGCTGAGATAGGCGGCTGAGGAATGTGCTAGTATCCAACAGCATTCTTAAACCCTCTTGGTAGCATTGCTGTAAACGCTTCCAAGATATGAGTGAATGCTACAGAAAATGCAGATTAATCCAAAATGCTAAGTATTTTCTTTTGACTTGGCGTTATTTCAGATCTGTGACAATTTTTTAGAAATGATGGGATGTTTGAGAATCTGATTTGGAGATTCCTGGGGTTGCAACTTTACAGGACCAGATTTGTTTGCAAGTTATATTTTTAAAATTAATGGAGTAGGATGCGGTTTTTCATTTAAAGTTATTCACAGGTATAAAATTATTATACAGGTGTAAAGTTGATGATCATTCAACTTCATAGCAATGGGAGTGGTGAACAATTTTGAAAGGTCATAATTTGTAACTTGTAGAACAGGACTGATTTAGTTTTGTGAAGATTAGAGTAGTTATTTTGTATATTTATCCCGACCAAAATTTAATTCTTCTCTTTATGTTCCTTCTTCTCCTTCCCCCAAAAAACCTGGAACCACATTTCAGACACATTAATTGGCATTATTTTTGTTGGCTTTGGTAGATTTGTGGAAATCATTTGATTTTGGGGTAGGATTAAATTCAGAACCAAAAGAGCTTTTCTGTACTTTAAAACCCTTGAATTATTGGTAGTCAAAAGGACTTTCTACACCTTTTTTCTTTCATTTGTTAAATAACTGAAGTTCATGCCAACAAGATTTGAAAGCTCTAGTTCTTGTTGTAAAACTAGGTAGAAAACCCCCACATTGAAAGAAGCCAAGAAACAGCCACTTTTTCACTTTTTGAATTCTTTTATTGAACTGAAAACAGAAGTCTTAACCTCTACCCCCTTCCTCACAAAAAACTTTATCATTTTTAAATTTCTCTATTACTCTCATTTCTGAAAAAAATAATCTCTCTTCCCTCCCTAACCTAATAAGCTGTGTGTGTGTGTGTGTGTGTGTGTGTGTGTGTGTGTGTGTGTGTGTGTGTGTGTGTGTGTGTGTGTGTGTGTGTGTGTGTGTGTGTGTGTAAACTTTAAGGTTTGCAGAGGCACTTTTTATGTATAGTATCTCATTTGAACCACACAGCAACCCTGCTAGATCGGTGCTGTTATCTTGTCTTCACTTTACTGATGAGGAAAGTTGAGAGAGATTAAGTATTTTATCCATGGACACACACCTTTAAAGCAGGCTTTGAACTCATTTCTTGATATTGGATTCAGCAGTATTATTCTTAGCAGCCTATTTAAAATAATAAAGGTGGTGGGGAGTAAAGGAAGCAGTTCAACAAAATTATCCAAATCTTATAGTATAATAATAGCTAATGCTTATATAGTGCCTGTGTGCCAGACACTGTCTTAAATCCCCTAACTTTGCTCTTTTGCACTTCCCCAGATCAAATAGAATAAAGTATTGTGTAAATTGTGGAGGAAAGATGATTTCAAATTTTGTAAAATTGGAGTAAGAAGGGACCTTAGGAGATCCAATGCTCTCATTTTAGATCTGGGGAGTGTCTTAGCCAAGGTCTGAAGAACCCAGATCTCTGTCCTGTGTCCACCACTATCTGCCCTATTAGCATTCTCCTGGATTTATTCCCTAGAAGAACACCCTACCTGATTGACAAATACAGGGGCCTTTCCCCACCCCTCCTTTCCCCAGTCTTGAACTTTCTAGTTTTTTTTTTTTAACACCATTGAAGTTTTCTTATAGTAGCTCTTGATTATTTTTTGTTCTCTTTAATTGCTTTACTGGCTCTTCATTCTTTTCTTTATCCCCTTAATGTGTTTAATTTCCTAAGCAGTATCTTTGGATGTTTTTATACTACCCTGACTCCCAAGGCTTCAGATTTATCACCTCAGTTAAATTAATTCCAAATCTAAATTCTCATTCTTGAGTTGCAGGCATCTCCAAACTACTTATATATCTCCATTTGAATGTCTTCCTAGTACTTCAAATTCAATATATATTCTATTTAGTATATCATATTTATCCCCCTAAAATCTAATGTTATTTCTCATTTGGTTTCTTTTTTTTTTTTTTTGGATGGGGCAATTGGGCTTTAAGTGACTTGCTCAGGGTCACTCAGCTAGCAAGTGTTAAGTGTCTGAGGCCACATTTGAACTCCTGATTTCAGGGGCCGGTGCTCTGTCCACTGCACCAACTCGTTGCCCCCACTTTGTTTCTTTTTATGGTATAGCCCTTCACTGAGTCACCCATATTTGAAATCTAGGGACTATCTTTGACTTAACTATTAACTTTCATCTCTCCTACACAGTTAAACTCAGTGGATTTTGAATGGTATCCTCTTCCGTTTCCACCACTGTAGTCAGGCAGTAGTATCATAATAGGTTTTTTTCTGTCTACTCTCCCTATCCCAACTGATCTTTCACTTACAATTTTTATGTATAACTATAGCTTTGTCTCTGTTCCCAACTCTTCGGTGTCATCTTATTTCCTATCAGGTAAAATTAATAATTCTTTGTCTTTGGAACACTGCTTACTTATAAATTCCTTCCATTCTAGAACCACTCTATCTTTCTTGCCTTAGCTCATTTCATTCTTTAGATATTCTAACCAAACCAGGATAGCTTTGACTTGCTAACACATTGAGCCTCCATTCTCTTCATTTCAACAGTTTACTTGTTTGTGATAGATCATGTTGGGAGTAAGTTTATAAGTCACAGATGAAACAGTCCCTGGCATCAAGAACCTTATATTGTATCGTGGAAAGAGTGATATATCCAAATAAGTATTTTATAATCTAGATAAAGATTAGTATGTTTTCTACCCCAGTTCTTTTTTTAAAGCTGTTGTCTCTTCCTTAGGGAATTTTTAGATTGAGATGAAAAGTAAGGACTGGACAAAGGCCAGAGAAAAGGGGAAGGGAATAAGCATTTACAGATAGCTTGCAGTATTTCAAGCACTACTAAATTCTTTATCAATATTATCTCATTTTATCCTTACAGCCTCCCTGGGAGGTAAGTGCTGCTGGAGTTTAGCACTGGAGTTTTTTAGAGTTAGCAAAGTGAAGCAGACAGCGGTTAAGTGACTTGTATAGGGGCCATACAGGGTGTCTGGGCTTTCAGACTCTAGACTGTAAATGTAGGTTGTAAGCCTTAAAACAATTCAGTGTATGTTAGCTATTCCTATTTATTAAATTTTTTAATTTATCCATTTGTTTATCCAAGTTGGCATCTAGTTCAGCCAATTTCCTTATTTTCTATTAAAACACCTTAAATGTGTAATATGAGTAATTATTCCAGTTCTGTAGAACCATACATGGTTGATAAATTCTTGTCTAATCTATTATACTTACTACTCAGTATATCAGTTTACTCTCAAGTAATTTTGGAGTCGGTCTTTGGGTGACATTGGTAACCTCTTTACATAATAGTAATTATATTGCTTTTCTTAGGTTAATGTTGCTTCAGACATTCTCAAATGATACTTAAACCTGGCTGTTAGAGTCTATGTGTCAGTGTTGCTGAACATGGTATATGTAACTCATTTAATACTATGGTTACATCTTGATTTTTTGAGCTGGTATAGATCAAAGAAAGAAGGGGATTCTATAGGATAAGTAGAAACATGTCTCAACTCCAGAACGTAATTATATATTCTCTTTCATATTTGTTTAAAAGCACATATGAATTAGGGTAATTCCTCAACTTTTTAGAAGTTAGATTAAATAGTTTCATGTACATTATCCTCTTTTGATCTTAACTCTCTTAAATAGGTTTTTGCAGATCTGAGCCTCATTTTACAAATGAAGAGACTGAGGCTTTATATAACTGTTAAGCATTCAACCATTGCTGATTAATCACTATTTTCATTGAAAAATGAACATGTATTAAATCTGTTGCAGGAAGAAAGAAACAGAAGCTTGCTAAAGAGAGAGCTGGACTTTCCAAGGTAATGCCAGTAATGTATACTTATACAGACTATGTTATGTAAAAATTATTAAAGTAGACTTTAAAATCCTCTTGCATGAATGTGTATTTTTTGGAAATATAGACATTTCAAAGTATTGAAATATAGAATTTTTAATAGTAATATCAAAGTATATTTTAGTATTTAGATATAGTAATTTATTTAAATCATTTAAAAAGTGAACTTGAAACCAAGTTTTTTATTTATGATAATCTACCTATACTAGGGTCATATTTGTGCATTTACTTGTTTCTTTGTTTTAACAAGTGTGGAACTTTATCCTCCATTAAATTGCTATTTAGATGTCTTATTATATCATAGCAATGATGACTTTTCAAAGACTGATCCTATAAATTCTTCCAGGTCCTATGAAACTGTATCTATTGATACATTATGTCTTTAAGTACCAACCTAGTAATCTTAAACTAATGAACTGCCTAGGTCCTTGAAGTACTGAAATAATCAAGACTAGATTTCCCTGATTTAATTTCACATACCAATTTTAGTTCCTCATTTCAACTTGTCAGTATTCTCTCATAAATTGATGGGTTTGATTAGATGCCTTCTTAACTGCTAATCCTGTCATCTTTGTTTTATGTATCTATACATTTGATAAGCATCCCATCCATCCTTCTTTGGTCATCATTAAAAAAGCTGGTGTGGACTGGGCTCAGTAATGAAGACATTGGTGTATGAGTTGACATTGATCGATTAATCAGTATTAGGGTCATACATAGGACCCTGGCTCAAATCCCAGATCTACTACTACCCTGTATAGCTTTGAGCAAACCACCTTTCCTCATCCTCAGTTTCTTCATTTGTAAAATAAAAAAAAAACATTTGCATTAGTTGATCTGTGAAATCTGCTTGCTTACCTGAATTAATCTAGTGCCTCATTTTACAGGTGAAAAACCTTAGGTTCCAAGAAACAAAACATGCCCTTGCTCAAGGTCTTACAGTAGGGCCTAGATTTTTATTACTATTATTTATTTGTTTATTTTTTTGCTGAGGCAATTGGGGTTAAGTGACTTGCCCAGGGTCACACAGCTAGGCAGTGTTAAGTATGAGACCAGATTTGAACTCAGGTCCTCCGGACTTCAGGGCTGGTGCTCTATCCACTGTGCCACCTAGCTGTCCCAGGAAAGAAAAATTAGACCTAAGTCATTAGAATTTGCTTTTTTTTGTTGGAAGGCTTAGAGTAGTCTGTGTGAAAATAATTTTTATTTATTTGGTAAAATATGTTTGAGGGTTACATTTATATAACAATTACATTGAGTCCTTTGAGCCTTTTCCTTCAAAAAATTTTAATAGGCAGATGGTGATAATGGTTATGACACTCCAGTGGTTACTTGTTTTGAGAGGCATGATGGAATATGTAAATTATAGAATCTGATTTGGAATGAACCATTAACAGCTATTTAGTTTAAACCATACCTGAACAAGCATATTCTATAACAGGTGTCAAACTCTTGCAAACAGCTGGCAAAACTTTCCTGAAACAAATTAATATTTTTGGGAAATATTTAATACAACAAACAAAAATAAAATAAAACATAGGTAACATTAATTTGAGGTTTTTTCAATCAATATATCCTAGACAGGATCATTTCTCTCTGAATTAGACACCATGCTCAATAAGTGAATATCCAGCCTTTATTATAAACCTCATGAAAAAAGGAACTTTTTTTTTTTTTTTTTTTTTTTTTTTTTTTTTGTTTCATGGATGTGATCATTAATTACACTTTTGAATAGTTGTGCTTTTCTACAGCTTCCACATATTTTCTTGTTTTTTCTCTCTTAATGAGAAACAAAAAAAAGTAGTTTAGTGAAAAAGAGTGCTAGAGCTATAGGCCCCTCTGGGTCTGCCACTTAGTCCTTCAGGTAGGTTCCATAAATCTATGATCCTATCGATATAATCCCTATTTCATTTAACAACCCTTAAATACTTGCTTTTTCCAGAGTTGCCACTGATCTTTTTTTATTGTCAACATTTTCTCAATACACATTCTTGATTCTTTTAAGTTTTAACACTCTTGATACTCTTTTTAGCTTCCTGGTTCTCCTATATATCTGATCAGTTTCTTTTGCTAAATTTGTATCAGAACTAGTGTCAGCGGTTTGGGATTCAGATACTACTATTGCCACCGACTTCCTGTCACTTCTTAATAAGTTGTTTAACATCTCGAGATCTTAGTTTTTGCTCATGTAAAATGAGGTTACTCTGGGTGATCTAAGATTCCTTCCAGCTTTAAAATCTGTGATCTTTGTAATATTTTTCTGTGTGTTCTTGGGACCTTTCCATTCATCACTTCCTCCTTGTTTGTTAAGAATTGGTTCTAGAATAAAATACTATTTGGTTCTTGGATGGGTAGCAAGAATACTTAGTGCTACTATGAGTACTTTTTCCCCCACTTGTTCTTTACTTCTCTTTGCATTCTTCTCTTTCCTCCCTCCAATCCATCCAATGAGCTGTTATCACCAGAAACTCCTTCCCTTTGGACTTTCTGGTGCTTGAGGGCCTATAGGACTTAGATAAGACTTTTGGAATGGAGGACAGCTACATTTTACCTTTTCCTGCCAGACTTCCTGAAGTCCTTTGGGTTTTACCTTCAGCCTTATCTCCACACCTCACAGAACTGTAGGACCATCAAGTGAAGCTCCTGAATGTATGTGGACTATTACCTATAGCACAAAATAAAAACTTGAGCTTGAAATTTGATGCTATCAGTCTTAATCCAATCTTTATTTTTAGTCTTCATATCATTCGCTTAGACATACCCATTTTGGCTAAACTCTGAAATATTTGTTGTGCTGTGCATTCAATGTGATGTCTTCCACTGTTGGGTTTTTATTTATTTTTATTTGCTTCTAATACATTTCTACCTAACAGAGTCTTCTGACAACTCATCTCATTCATATTTATCTCCTGAATAGCTTCCTGAATCCTTATTCTTGCCCACATCTTCCAAATGAATTTTTTTTCCTTCTCACATTACTTTGAATCTCCCCTTTTTTCTTATCACTTTTCTTCCAGCATACTTGTGTACTAGTTGTCTCTCTTCCCCTTCCCCCCATTATAAATTGCTTGAGGGCAGGGATCATTTTAGTATCTCCAGATTGTGCTTCATGCTTAGTAGGCACATTGTTTTAAAAAAAAAAAATCTTGACCATCTCTCTTCCCTTATACTACTAAGTTAGAGTATTCTGTACTTAATTCTTAATCTTTTGCAATCTGTTTTCCACTCCTACTAGTATGGTAAATTTGTTTTCTCAAAGATGACCAATGACATCTTACTTGTTAAATATGCTAACCTCTACTTCTCAACTCCCTTGATTTTTTTATTTTATTTTATTTTTTTGTAAATTTTTATACTGTTGATCACTCCCTTACCCTGAATATTCTTTCTGGGGTTCTACTCTTCATTGATCTCCCAAGGTTCTGAGTCTGGATCCATAGATGTGGTAATGTTCTTTATATAAAAATTCTAAATCAACTTTCCCACCTTTCTTTGCCAACACATTTTCAGTCTTACTAGTGCTGTCATGTTTTTCTGGTTGTGTTTGCTCATTATCTCACATTCTTCCTCTTTTCTTCATTAATACTGCTGCCACCCTAATTCATTTCTTATTAATTAATTGAACTATAGTTTTCCTTCCCTCTATTCCCTTTCTTCCTTCAATCCATTTTCCCCACATAGCTATAACAATAATTGTATGTATAGACTTGACCCTGGCATTTCTCTGCTTTATTGCCTCGAGGCTTAGATAAAAATCTAGCCTGTTATTTGCACTTCTTAGATTCTGGGTATAACTTTAACCTTTTTAGTCTTATTCCTATATTATTCCCTTTAATAGTCTCTTCATTTCCACCAAATTAGATTGCTTACAAGCCATCCTTGAAATAGCATCATGCTGTTTGTCATCTTATTTTTATACATACACACACACACACACACACACACACACACACACACACACACACACACACACACACACATTTATTTATTTATTTATTTGCTATGGCAATTTGTGTTAAGACTTGCCCAGGGTCACACAGCCAGGGAGTTTTAAGTGTCCAAGGCCAGATTTAAACTTAGTTCCTCCTGATTTCAGGGCTGATGCTCTATCCATTACACCAACTAGCTGCTCCAAGGTTATATATTTTAATGGGAGAAGACAACCTGTAGAGTTGGTAGAAGATCTCTACAGAGTAGGTAGAAGATAATCTGAGATCAGGTAGCCCTAGAGCAATGAGAACGTAGGAGAGACTTCCTATAGAATGTGAGAATTGAACTGAGTCTTGGAAACAACTCCTGTCTCCATGCATTTAGGTAGACTGCCCCTTTCATCTCTGCTTAACTACAGTGTACAGAGTATCTTCTTGTGGAGACTTTCTTGATACTTGATACTACCCCCACTTTAAAATAATCCCAGTCCTTTTAATTTTCCCAGAGCACTTTAGGTCTTTCTTTTGCTTCCATTATGTCGCGCTTTGTATCATGCTCATCTTTCAACTTGTTGTGCCCTACAAACATTTATTTAATTTTTATAGTTGGAAAGATAAAAAATATCAAAGTGAGAGATCCTTCCCTGAAGGAGGTTTTATTCTATTGGGTGTTGCAATTGATTCACAAATAAGTAAATAGAAGATACATAAAAAACTAAATTTAAGATAATTTCAGGGGTTGGGGTTAGGTTCCCTAACAAAGGGAAAAAATGAGTAAGATCTCTTAAAAAGACATGGGGCTTGGGTTTCAGGCTCCTTGAGCAAGTACTGTGTCACAATTTTTGACACTGTACCTTGGACATTCTACATGCTCAATATTTTTTGGCTCAAATACAATATTAGATATATGATCAACTTTTGTGACCATTTAGTTTAATGACCTCTTTTAGAATGAGAAAATTGCAAATTCAGGATTGCTCTGTGATTTACCTTAGGTCACATGGGTTTAGCATTTAAATTTCATAACTGCTTTATTGGATTATGCTGACGTTTTTAGACCCTAACCAGTTAAGGAGCCTTTAACAAAATACTTTATACAGTCATAATGCTTTTAGAATTAAAAAAAATCAAATTAATCATTTACTTTCAAGGGGTCTTCTGATAATCTGCATTATTAAATATCTTTGAAAGTAATAATTTTTAAAGAGATTAGTTTTTAATTTGCACAAATGAATTAGAAGCCTGAGTTTTCCTATGTAAAACTGATTTAGTTGACTCGCATTTTTATAGCACTATTAGAACTGATAAATGGACATTTTTCTGAATCCATTTGTAAAGGTTCTTTTTGAAAAAAAATCTATTGATAGCACTGGAAAAAATAATTTTTTCCTTTTTTAAATAACTTTTTCTATAATATTTTGTTCCAAATTTTATTGAAATACATGTGTACATATATATGTAAACATATATATATATATTTAAAATATTGGTTACCTATTTTGATAGTTTGTTAAATTAAGATCTTTTTGCATTATAGTTACCTGATCTTAAAGATGCAGATGCTATTCAGAAGTTCTTCCTTGAAGAAATACAGCTTGGTGAGGAATTACTAGCCCAAGGTAAATATCACCTAAAAAAATCATATTTTTTTCATTATTATGTTGTATTCAAAAGAGAATCGTAGACTATAATAACTTACTGTGTTTTAGAAGTACCCATATGATTATCTGAAAAACCCATGAATGGGACTGGTTTAATTTTCTTTAAATCACTATTATCTTAAACTGTGGTTCACATTTAATAGGATCTTGAATTAAGAGAAAGAAGGGTTTATTAAGGATCATGTCTAGGTTTATTAAGGATCATGTCTAAATTTTTTGTAGTTTAGTTGAATTGCTTAAAGTTATACAACTGTTAGGTTTCTGAGGTGGAAGTTAGATCTTTAGGCCTTCACTTCCATTGCTACAGAATGTCTAACAAAGTTAACATTAAACCACTAATTTGACCACTTAGGCAAATTCTGATCTACCCATATTATCCATTTTACAATATCTGGCCCACTTATCTCTACCTTGTCCAGATTAACAGCTTGATTTACTGCAAGATGTGGTTAAAATAATGATTGTAGAACTCCCCTTTTGAAAATTTGCTATAATGGATAGATCACTGGATTTGGAATTGGGAAGACTGGTTTGACTTCAGCTTCAGATACTTGGTAGCTATGAGACCCATGGATAGTAATTAGCTCTTTTGAGATTTGGTTTCTTCATCTGTGACATGAAGACTGCATTTCGAAAGTCTTTTCCAACTCTATATATCTATAAAAGGGAGTGAAGTTAGATACCATGAAAAGTTATGGTAGTGGGACTAACAGGGAGAAAAAATGAAGGAGGAATGTTGACATAAGTTTTAAAGTACTTAAGAAGCTTACATATACAATTCACATTTATTTAAAATTGTTGTTTAAAACAACTCCCTTTTCTTTCCCCCTTGCTCTAGAACTAGTGTGATAAAACTTGAGAATAGTTAAAATTGAATTTATAATTCACATACTTTTTATACCCTTTTTTTTAAAATTAAGGTTTTACTGACAAGTTTCATCACAATTAGCAGTCTTGAGATAATAAACATACTTCTTACTCTTTTCTTGCCAACTTCAAAATGTAATTGATATGTGACAGTTTCACTGTATTCAGAAAATTAGGATAATATTGTCCTATGAGATTTATTATAATAGAATTTTATGAAGAATGAGATCTTAGAAAATTCTTTTGCTTGAAATATAGCAATAAGTCTTGGCTTTGAATTTGAAGATTATGATTTTGGGAAAGATTTTGCAGGTTTCATAATAGCATTTACATAAAATTCCTTTATAGGTGAATATGAAAAAGGTGTTGACCACTTGACAAATGCCATTGCTGTGTGTGGGCAGCCACAGCAGTTGTTGCAAGTTTTACAGCAAACTCTTCCATCACCAGTATTCCAAATGCTTCTGACTAAGCTGCCAACAATTAGCCAGGTAAGAAAATGGAATTTTCTGCAGAATTTTAGATCATTTCGATTTGAAAACTAAATTTCATAATTTTGGAAATTGAACTTTTATATGTCTTCCTATTGAATCTAGTTAAGTGATGAAATTCAACCATAGATTTGAAATAATACTATATTTGTGTGTGTGTGTATACACACACAGTCACACATACACATCTTAAATCCAGTTAGGATTATGAACTTTTCTTACTGTGTAATATTCACCACTACTAATCACTAGAGAATAGTCTCAACCTAACAATTTAGTAACTAGGAAGAATGATCCTTGAAGATCATTTACCTTTAAAAATGTTCATACCAAAAAATTTTATTTTTTTTCTTGATAAAGTTATGTTGGGCTATCTTCGTATGCTGAAAATTATAGCCCTTGTGTATTTATAACTAGCATACTTTTGTTGGTCAGAATACTCCCTCTGATTTTTACCACATATACTTAGAGGGTCAGCTATAACTGATAGGTTTTATACTAGCAGTTGTATCATCATGGTACCACTGTAAGAGTATATGTTTGTCTAGTGATAATTTTTTATTTTTTTAGAAAAAGTATACATTTAGAATTTAGAATTCATATCATGAAACATAAAAGTCAACCTTTTTCTAAGTTTCTAAGTAGCCTTTACTTGGTAGTGATAAATATGTAGTAGGTGGGAAGAGACAGAGTCTTAATGGGTAAGTACCTTCTCAGTGGCTTTCCTAGCTTTAAATTTTGTGGGATAGGAGCTGGGGACCAAGTAGGACCTAGTAAACAAAATTCCATGTGTAAAGGGCTGAAACTCTGAATCAGACGAGAGAGCATTTAAGGCTGCCTATTCAATGAGATGATGGCTCTCCTCATAGTTGGTACAGGCCTACTGGGGTGTAACAAACATGAATTGTACATGCAAGTAGTGATATAAAAAACAATATGAATCAACATGGCATTGTAAAAGATTTCCAGAAGTCCTAGGAGAGTATGTAAATAACAATTACACATATGCCTCCTTCAGCAGCCAAGAGATAGTCCAAACCAATCTGTTGTTCATTACTATATGTGTAAGGGAATCCAATGATCCCTGCAAGTTTTTGAAGTCCTGCAACAGTCTTATTACCATGGACTTAGAGAATCGAAATTAGGGTAAGATTTGTTTAGACCTTATTCATAGAGGCTTATGGTATCAAAAGTTAAGTTATAGAAAATTTTTACAACAGTGTATGTGTTAAGATAACTTTTGTTTTTGGTATTACTTATACCTAGTGGTATCATTTCCCTATGAAATTTGTCTTCCTCCTTTTGGAATAAATATTTGAGGTTGATTTTTATTTTTGTAGAAGGGTAGAATATTAAAAACTTACTATAGATGAAAACTAAATTTCTTTGTACAAATATTGACTTGTGTAAGGGATGAATTTATAATCTGTGGTGTCCAGCCTTTGTAACAAATATCGCTTCTCATTTTCTACTTTCCCTTAATTTTAATGTAAATAATTTAGGGGCAGGTCAGTTCTGTTGGTTACAAAGTGGAAAAGCTGCCATGTGTTGGTAGGCATTTTCAAGTGGAAATAGCTTGGTTATAATTACAAAATACTGCATCCCATTTTTAAATGTCACAATAATTTCCAGATACCTGGAAAAAAATGTGTTTTTATTATATGTAGATGGGCTTAATTTCTTTAGTGTGAACTTATATATATATATATTTCCCTTTTTTTTTTTTTTCCCTCCATAGAGAATTGTGAGTGTGCAGAGCTTGGCCGAAGATGATGTGGAATGAGAAATATGTCAGCATAATAAAATCTTAATTAAAAAAATTTTAAATAATTCTTAGCCCAGAAGATGAGCAGCAATGGGGGAAAAGGGCAAACATGTTAGTTATGGACTATGTATTACACTGAAATCTACCAAAGTTAATTCTAACTTTGTGTGGGTAGGTTTGCTTGGATTTTATTTATTTATCTTAGTGAGAAGTGTATTTTGATAAAAAAAAAAATAATAATAATAATAATAATTTTTTTTTCATTTTATAAATACACTATGAATTATCTAAAAATCATTAATTTCATTTGTCACTAAAATATGCATTTGTAAGATACATATGACATGACACTACTACATGTTAAAATACCCAGTGCTCATTTTTGAAAAACAAAAAAGGCAATAAAAAGAATTCTGCAGTCCATATTAGAAAGCTAATGGGTGGATTTGGTTTATCTTGGTAAATTTTATAGCAAATTAGACACAACTGATAAATTTTTTTTTTTTAATTTACCAAAGTTAAACTGTGAAGTCACTCAATGTGAAGTATTTCCTATTCACAAAGATAATCATGGATATATTTAGGAGATATTTTTGGTATATAAAATAACAACTATCAACAACAACCAAAAAAAACCCCATACTTGGTAATTATTTTATTTAAGACAAGCTTATGAGTCCTGGATATTTATCTTGTAATTCAGTTATCGGAAAGAGTACTGAAGTTGTAACAATCAAGAAACTGGTGGTCTAGTTATGTTTGTTCTGCCACTAGCAGCTGTGATTGTAGGACAGACTCCCTTATCATAGAATCCCTATAAAATGAGAAGTTTTTAAGTAATCGAGTTCTTTTCAAGTCTATGATTGTCAAAACCACTTAGTTATGTTTTCCCTATGTGTTTGTCTTACCGGTCACATATTATATGTTCTAAAATGTTTTTTGCCTATTACCCTAAAGAGTTTTTCTTTTTAATTTAAAAATTAGTTGTGGGGGCAACTAGGTGGCGCAGTGGATAGAGCACCAGCCCTGAATTCAGGAGGACCAGAGTTCAAATCTGGTCTCAGACACTTAACACTGCCTAGCTGTGTGACCTTGGACAAGTCACTTAACCCCAGTTTCGGGGGGGGGGGGGGATTAGTTGTGAAGGAAAATTTTTATACAATTGGCTATCCAAAAGTAGAGTAGTGGAGTATCTCAGGATATTGTGAATTTCTCATTATTGGAGATCTTTAAATTGGAGGACTGTATGACTTTTCTTGAAATTCTTTTTCAGGTTTGTGTTGGATTAGATGATTTCTAAAGTGAATTTTCCACTTTTCAAACCTGATACTATGTCATTTTAGGGGAAGTTTAACTTACTCCTTAACTTCTTCCTTGCACTTATCTATCTCTATGGTCTTTATTCATTTCTCTTCCTCAATACCTTCAAATCTTTGATTTACTTTCTTGAACACTAACACATGGTTGGAAGCTTTTTCAGAGAGGGATTGAACTGATCAAGCTCCTTTTCTATTTTCATATTCTATAGTCCATATTCAAACCCAGTTTGAAAACTAAAGCCTAGAATCTGAAAATATTGGTATATTCCACACTGAACACTGTCCTTAAGTCTTTCTGAATTTATAGACTTCCCAATAAAATTTGCCATGACATGTTCATGAAAATTTTCTTTTAAATTTTAAATAATGCTTTCTTGAATGATGTACTCTAGGTTTATAGAAATGAGAATCTTGTGATCAATTTTTAGTGATGATTTGGTGGCTAAAAGTGGGAGAGAAGAAGAAACCATTTTTCCAAGAATAATAAAGCTTGTGAGGAGCAGCTCCCCTACCTTACTGATCTGAGTATGTTAAAGAAGTGCTGTTATGAATATGCTGCATTTAATTAGAGGAAGAGGGTTGCTACTGAAAGCTAAGACAAGCAAAAATACAGGGGAAAATGAAGCATCATAGAAATATAGAGTGGAGCATTGAAAGAAGAAAAATCTATATTTCCAAATTATAGAAAAATTGCTTCTCTGTAGTGTTGGGTTTCTATGATGGGAGTTCCTTACATCAGTGAAATCAGTATTTCAAAAACAAAAAAACTCCAATCCTTTATTTCAATCAATCCAAACACCCCTAAGTTAAGGGAAAGGAGCAACAATGTAATAAAGTTGGAAATACAAAAGTAAAGAATTATCCATGTTCTTGTGACATCAATGTCCCATAAAAGTAGTCATTTGGATTTGCTATTTTTTATGCTGAAAGGTAAATAAATTGAAGAATTTTTTAGTGAACTGATATAGCAGCATCTTCCTTGTTTATTCACTGAAGAAACGAAAAATGAATTTTTAAAAAAATTTATTTTATTATAGCTTTTTATTTACAAAACATGCATGGTTACTCTTTCAACATTCACCCTTGGAAAACCTTTTCCAAATTTTCCCCTCCTTCCCCCCACCTCCTCCGTTAGATGGCAGGTAGTCCAATATATGTTGTGTTAAAATATGTTAAATCCAATGTACGTATACGTAGTTATACAGTTACCTTGTTGCACAAGAAAAATCGGATCTACAAAGAAAGAAACCTGAAAAGGAAAAATAAATGCAAGCAAACAATAACAGAATGAATGAAAATGCTATGTTATGGTCCACACTCAGTTTCCATAGTCCTCTCTCTGTGTGTAGATGGCTCTCTTCATCACTGAATAATTGGAACTGGTTTGAATCATCTCATTGTTGAAGATAGCCACATCCATCAGAATTGATCATTGTATAGTCTTGTATAATAACCTGGTTCTGTTCAGTTCATATAAGTCTCCAGGCCTCTCTGAAATCCTCCTTCGTCGTTTCTTACAGAACAATTAATATTCTATGACATTCGTATACCATAATTCAGTCATTCTCTAGCCACTACAAGAAGGGCTACTGCAAACATTTTTGGACATGTGGGTCCCTTTCCTTCTTTTAAGATCTCTGCAATACAAGCCAAGTAGTAACACCGTCATAGGATATATAGAGTATATCAATATATCAGTTGTTGCACATTCTTTCCAACATTCATCATTATCTTTTCCTGTTATCTTAATCTGAGAGGTGTGTAGTGTATCTCAGAGTTGTCTTAATTTGCATTTCTCTGATGATAGTGATTTGGATCACCTTGAAAATGATTTTTTTTTTAAAGAAGTAAATTATAATTGTATTTTTTGGGGTAAGTCACATGTGTCATCAGATAACGAAATATTTTTGGTGAGAATATCTGATCTTGAAGGTGTAGAATGATGCAATTTTATGAAACCCTAGGTAGGCCATTCTGTCAATGTCAAAACCTATTAAGTTCAAGTGAATCAAACGTGCCCTTTTCCTATGTCCCACTTACCCCCTTTAAGAAAAAAAATTTTTTTTACAGAACATACATACTTGGATAAAACTTAGAAATGGGAAGTCAATGAGCTTTCAGAGATGGACAAAGTTTCTTTGGACAAAATATTTTCATTTAGACACTTGTTTACTTGGAAGGTAGAATTGGTCTGTCAGGTAAATTTAGCAGTCACTCAAATGGAATATACTATTTTTACCACTACCACCACTATATCTGCTTTTGTTACATTATTTAACCTATAGACAAGGGTGTTTCTCAGAACATAAAATGTTATAGGAATTTCAAGATTGTTGGTTTATTATATAAGCACTATATAGAATTTTCAGTCTTTTAAAAGATGGATTTTTTTTAATGTTGCTTGTGCCTCAAGCTGTTAAAAAAAAAAGTAAATATTAAAGGGCTTAGACAAAATTTGTGGTCCTCGTCTTTGCAAAAGTGTCTATTTGGCATTTGAACAATGTGGCCAGCCCATTGGAGTTGCAGAAGAGTTTAATGCTTGGCAGTGTAGTTTGGGAAAGGATTTAAATGTCTGACATCTTATTGTGTCAGATGATCTTCAGAATCTTCCATAAACAATTGAATTGGAAGTAATTCAGCTTCCTGGCATGGGACTAGTATACTGTCCAGGTTTCATTGGCAAACAGCAGTGAAGTCAGTATAGTGTTTCTGCAGATCTTCACTCTACCTCTTCACTTTTCCTTTGGAGCCTATAAATACTGAGCTAGCTCTGACAATGTGTATCAACCTCATTATTCAGTGTGGACATCCCTGGAAAAAATACTGCCAAGGTAAGTGTATTTATCCACAGCATTCAAAACTTGCTGTAACTGATGATTCCACATATGGATGATATGGTGTGCTGGCTGATGGAGTACCTGTGTTAGTGTTAATTGTTAGGCAAAAATTAGCACAAGCAGCATAGAATCAATCCCTACTTGTACCTCAGCTGCAAAAAAAAAAAAAAAAATTTCTGCAACGCTCCCTTTATTTGACTTACAGCCTTTTCTAAGTTGAAGAATTTACCATTAAATACAGTAAGTTGACCTTGGTGCTTTGTCCTCATTGAAGGCATTTGACAATATGACTGATCACATGCTAAATTAACTCATGGGAGCAAGCACATAAACTTGTTTAACTTCATTGGTGATTGGGAAAACCTGAGCATCCATTAAGTGGAACCCAGCAAGCATTCCATTGTGAAATTGACATATAATGTCAGGCAATCAAATTTTGTCAATTTCCCATAAACCCCCATGAGAGTATCAAAGGCCTCAGTCATTTCTACAAATGTGTAGAGATCTCTGCTGGCATTTCAGGAGTTGTTAGGCAGCAAATGCTATAGTCATTGTCCTTGGACCCCTTATGAAGTCACAGTTGCTTTCAGGTAAATGACCATCTAGGTGAAGGATCAGCCAATTAAGGAAAACTGGCAAGAATCCTGCCAGCAAAGACTAATTGCAAAGGAGTCCCCTTTTCCTTAGTTGTCACAGGAGAATATTTTTTTTAAAGCATTTTATTTTCAAAATATGCATAGATAATTTTTCAACATTAATTCTTGCAAAACCTTGTGTTGCAATTTCCTCACTCCCCTGGATGGGAAGTAATCCATTATAAGTTAAACATGATAAAAATGTTAAATCCAATATATGCATTCTTATATACAATTATCTTGCTACACAAGAAAAATTAGAGTGAAAATGCTATGTTGTGAAACCACATTCAGTTTCCATAGTCCTCTCTTAATATAGTTTTTCTTCACAAAATCATTGGAACTGGCCTGAATCTCATTGTTGAAGAATAACATCCATCAGAATTGATTATCATATAATCTTGTTGCCATATAAAATGATATCCTGGTTCTGCTCAATTAGTTAATATCAGTTCAAGGCCTCTCTAAAATAATCCTGCTGATTCTTATAGAACTATAGTATTCCATAACCTTTATATACTATAATTTATTCACCCATTCTCCAATTGATGGGCATGCACTCAGTTTCCAGTTTCTTGCCACAACAAGAATGGCTATCACAAACATTTCTGCACATGTGGGTTCCTTTCCCTTTGAGATCTTTTTGGGATATAAGCTCAGTAGAAATACTGCTGGATCAAAGGGTATGCACAGTTTGATAACTTTGAGTATGGTTCCAAATTGCTCTCCAGAATAGTTGGGTCAGTTCACAACTCCAATCACAATGTATTAGTGTCCCACTTTTCTCACATCCCCTCCAACATTCATTATCTTTTCCTGTCATCTTAGCCAATCTCAGATGTGTATTGGTGTCTTAATTTGCATTTTTCTGATCAATGGTGATTTAGAGCACTTTTTCATATGACTAGAAATGGTTTCAATTTCATCTGAAAATTGTTTATATCATTTGACCATATGCCAACAGAGAATGATTTGAATTCTTATAAGTTTGAGTCAATCTATATGTTTTAAAAATGAAACCTTTATCAGAACCCTTGAATGTAAAAATGTTTTCCCAGTTTATTGCTTCCCTTTTAAACATTAGTTTTTAATCAAAATTATCATCTATTTGGTGTTCAATAATGCACTCCAGTTCTTTGGTCATAAATTCCAGCTTTCTCCATAGATCTGAGAGGTAAACTATCATATGTTCCAATTTGTTATAATATCACTTTTTATGTCTAAATCACGAATCCATTTCTACTTTATCTTGGTATATGGCATTAGGTATGGTCAATGCCTAGCTTCTGCCATACTAATTTCTAATTTTTGCCTAGCAGTTTTTGTCAAATAGCAAGTTCTTATTATCCCAAAAGCTGGGGCCTTTGGATTTGTCAAACACTACATTACTATAATCATTGATTATTTTGTCCTGTGAACCTAACCTATTTCACTGATCAACTACTCTATTTCTTAACCAATACCAAATGATCTTGATCACTGCTTTATAAAACAGTTTTAGGTCTGGCACAGCTAGGCCACATTTATTTGCATATTTTTTCATTAATTCCCTTAAAATTCTTGACCTTTTGTTCTTCCAGATGAACTTTGTTATTTTTTCTAGAGCTGTAAAATAATTTCTTGTGAGTTTGTTATGGCACTAAATAAGTGGATCAGGGTATTATTTTCATTTTGATTATATTGGTTCAGCCTACCCTTGAGCACTTGATATTTTTCCAATTAAATAGATTTTATGTTATTTATATGGAAAATGTTTTGTAGTTGTGTTCATATAGTTCCTGACTTAGCCTTGTCAGATAGACTCCCAAACATTTTATATTATCAACTATTATTTTCAACGAACTTTCTTCATATCTCTTGCTACTGGATTTTGTTGGTAATATATAAAAATGTTGATGGTTTATATGGATTTCTTTTATATCCTGCAGCTCTGCTAAAGTTGTGAATTGTTTCTAGTAATTTTTTTAGTTGATTCTCTAGGGTTCTTTAAGTATACCATCATATCATCTACAAAGAGTGATAATTTGGTTTCCTCATTACCTATTCTAATCTCTTTTTCTATTATTGCCAAAGCTAACTTTTCTAATACAATATTGAATAGTAATGATGATAGTGGGCAACCTTGTTTCACCCCTGATCTTATTGGGAATGGTTCTATTTTGTCCTCATTACTTATGGTGGTTGCTGATGGCTTTAAGTAAATGCTATTGATCATTTTAAGGAAAAGTCCATTTATTCCTATACTCTCTGGTATTTTTAATAGGAATGGGTGTTGGATTTTATCAAATGCTTTTTCTGCATCTAATGAGATAATCATAGTTTTTGTTAGTTTGGTTATTGATATAGTCAATTATGCTAATAGTTTTCCTAATGTTAAACCAGCTCTGCATTCTTGGTATAAATCCTACTTGGTCATGATGTATTATCCTGGGGTGACTTTTTGTAAGATTCTTTGCTGATATTTTATTTAAGATTTTTTGCATCAATATTCATTAGGGAAATTGGTTTACAATTTTTTTTTCCCTCTGTTTTCATCCTATCTAGTTTAGGTGTCAGCACTATATCTGTGTCATAAAAGGAATTTGGTAGGATTCCTTTCCCTATTTTTTCAAATAGTATACATAGTATTGGAGTTAATTGTTATTTAAATGTTTTGTAGAATTCACATGTAAATCCCTCTGGCCCTGGAGATTTTTTCTTAGGGACTTGATTAATAGCTTTTTTCTATTTCTTTGACTAAAATGGGACTATTTAAATAATTTTTTTCCTCTGTTAATCTGGACAATTTATATTTTTGTAAGTATTCCTCCATTTCACTTAGATTATCAAATTTATTGACATAAAGTTGAGCAAAATAACTCCTAATTATTGCTCTAATTTCTTCTGCATTGGTGGAAAGTTCTCCCTTTTCATTTTTGAAACTAACAATTTGATTTTCTTTCCTTTTTCTAATCAAATTAACTAAAAGTTTATCTATTTTGTTGTTTTTTTCATAAAACTATTTCTTAGTTTTATTTATTAATTCAGTAGTTTTCTTATTTTCAATTTTATTAGTCTTCCCTTTTAATTTCAGAATTTCAAATATGGTATTTAATTGGGAGTTTGGGGCTTTTTAATTTGTTCTTTTTCTAGTTTTTTTTTGGTTAAAAGCCCAATTCATTAATCTAGAGATATAAAATTTCCCCTTATAACTGCTCTAGCTGCATCCCACAAATTTTGGTATGTTGTCTCATGGTATGTCATTCTCTTGGATGAAATTATTGATTATGTCTGTGATTTGTTGTTTCACCTATTCATTCTTTAGATTATTTAGTTTCCAATTCATTTTTGGTCTATTTCCCCCCTCCCCCTGGCTTTTTATTGCATATAATTTCTTTTTTTTTTTTTTTCTTTTCTTTTTTTTTTTTTTTTGCATCATGATCTGAAAAAAAGATTCATTTAGATTCATTTACTATTTCTGCCTTTCTGCATTTGGTTTTGAGGTTTTTGTGCATTGTGATCTGAAAAGAAAGCATTTACTATTTCTGCCTTCCTACATTTAATTTTGAGATCTTTATGTCCTAATATATGGTCAATTTTTGTATAGGTTCCATGAACCACCGAGAAAAACATGTATTTATTTCTGTCTCCATTCAATTTTCTCCAAAGATCTATCATGTCTAAGTTTTCTAAAATTCTAATTATCTCCTTAACTTCTTATTTATTTTATGGTTTGATTTATCTAATTCTGAGAGACCAAGTTGAGTTCTTCACTACTATAGTTTTGCTAAGTATTTCTTCTTGCAGCTCTCTTAACTTCTCTAGGAATTTGGATGCTATACTACTTGGTATGTATATGTATAGTATTGATATTGCTTCATTATCTATGATACCCTTTAACAAAATATAGTTTCCTTCCTTTTCTCTTTTAATTAGATGTATTTTTGCTTTTGCTTAATCTGAGATCAGGATCATTACCTCTGCTTTTTTTTTTTTTTACTTCACCTGAAGCATAATAGACTCTGCTCCAGCCTTTTACCTTTACTCTGTATGTTATCACTCTGCTTTAAAAGTGTTTCTTGTAAACAATATGTTGTAGGATTCTGGCTTTTAATCCAGTCTGCTATCCACTTCTGTTTTATGGGAGAGTTCATCCCATTCACATTCACAGTTAGAATGACTAATTCTGTATTTTCCACCATCTTATTTACCCCAAATTATGCATTTCTCTTTCCTTTCCCCTTTTCCCTCTTCCCCCGTATTTTGTTTCTGACCACCATCTCCCTCAAACAGCCTTCCCCCTTTCTTATGTCTTTCCCTACTGTATTTCAGTTTTCCCTTCTAGTAGCTTCTCCCTCTTTTCCCTTCTCCCCACTTCCTTCTTTGGTGAGAGAAGTTTCTCTGTGAAATCAAATATGTTTAATATTCTCTCTTTGATCCAAATCTGATGTACAATGTACATCCTCCTCCCTTCTTTACCTCACTTATAATAGGTCTTCTTTGCCTCTTCATGATGTAATTTCCCTCATTTAACCTCTATTTTCCTCTTTTTTCTAGTATAATCTCTTTTCCATCCCTAGTTTCTTTTTTCATATTACTACAATAAAATCAAATTATATCTGCACTCTTTAAATATACCCATATTCCCATAGCAGAGATATAGTTCTCAAGAGTTCTTTCCTTTTTACCTTTTTATGCTTCTCTTGAATTCTGTATTTGGAGGTCAGATTTTTTGTTCAGCTCTAGTCTTTTCATTAGAAATAAATGAAATTCACCTGTATTATTGAATGTCTATCTTCTTCCCTGAAAGATAATGCTCAATCTAGCTGAATAGTTGATTTTTGGCTGCAATCCAAGTTCCTTTGCTTTTCCAAATATCCAATCCCAGACTCTTCCATTTTTTAAGGTGGAAATGGCTAAGTCCTGGGTAATCCTGATTGTGGCTCCTCGATATTTGAATTGTTCCTTGTTGTATGCAATATTTTTTCCTTGATCCTTTAATTCTGAAATGTAGCTACAATATTCCTTGTAGTTTTCATTTTGGGGTCTCAGGAGGTGATCAGTTCATTCTTTCAATGGTCATTCTACTTCCTGTTTCTAGAACATTAGAGCAGTTGTCCTTCGTGATTTCCTGAAAGATTATGTCTAGGCTCTTTTTTCATCATGGTTTTCAGGAAGTCCAATAATCCTTAGATTGATAAATTTCCTCTGAGGCATTTTTCATTTTCTTCTGTTTTTTTTTTTTTTCATTTTTTTTTGATTGTTTGATTCTTAATGTCTTATTGAGTATTTCATTTCCATTTGTTCAATTCTAATTTTTAGTGAATTGTTTTCTTCAATTAACTTTTTTAGCTCCTTTTACATTTGGCCAATTGTATTTTTTAATGAGTTGTTTTTGTTCATTGCATTTTTTCCCCCATTTCACAAATTCTATTTTCAATGGATTGGTTTCTTTTTCATATCTATTTTGTAAGGAGTTATTTTCCTTTTCCACTTCATCAAATCTATTTTGTAGGGAGTTATATGCTTTCCCCATTTCATCATATCTACTTTTAAAGTAGTTTTCTTTTCCTTACCCTCTTGCAAAGATCTCATTTCCTTTCCCCATTTTTCTTCTCTCTTTTAAATACTTTTTGAATTCTTCCAAGAGAACCTTGTGAAATAGAGACCAACTCATTACTCTTTGGGACTTCACATTTGCCTTTAGAAATCTCAGAGGTTCTTAGAAATTTCTGCAACATTTATTTTACAAATGAGGCAACAGACTAAGAGAAGTGAAATTTGCCCAAAGTCACACAGGATGATGGTGGAGCTGGAATTTGAACTCAGTCCTGAAACTCCAAGTCCTGAAAACTTTACACATGCCACAAGGTGAATAGTTTGAGCTAATGCCAAAATTGTGAACTCAGTAGACTACAATAATGGTGATACCTTTGACAGAAATAGGGAAGTTTGAAAATAATGAGTTTGGGAAGGAAAATGATTAATTCATTTTTTTATATTATGAATTTAAGATCTCTAAGGGATAACCAGGTTGAAATATCCAATAGGCATTTGGGTCTTAGATCTTGGGAGAGAGATAGGGCTTGGATATATAGATCTGGGAATTATTTGCATAGAGATCAAACATCTAATAAGGGCACCAAATGAGTACAGGAATAGAGTCCAGGTGAGTTGTTGACTTAATTATTTGGCACTTTTTAAAGAAACTGGATTACTAAAGTAGTAGATGAGGGCAGAGCTGTGGATATAATTTGCCTTGGTTTTCACAAAACTTTTGGTAAAATTGTGAAATGAATGAGAAGATAATATATATCTAATAATAATAATTGTCTAATATGTAGACAATTCAATTAGATGAATTCAGAACTGATTGAATGACTAGTTCTTAATTGTTAAATGTCATGAGTACCCCAGCGATCTGTGTTTGGCTATGTTCTGTTTAATCAAACTTGTAGATAACAGAGCTGGGAGAGACAAAACAGATCAGAATCAGGATCAACAGGATATTAATAGGACCATCCTAGTACAACTCATCACTACCAGCTAGACTATAGCGATAGCCTCCTAATTTGCTTCACTATCTCACATCTCCTATAAAAATTCATTCTCCATTCAGCTGCTAAAATGATTTTCCTGAAGCATAGGTCTCACTATTGTTATTTTCCCATCCCCATCCCTTCCACGCTCTGGCTTTCTATTGCCTTGAGAATCCAATGAGATGTCATATGTCAGTCAATCATTTATTAAGCATTTGCTCTGTGTTGGGTATTATGCGAAGTGCTGGGGCTACAAAGAAAGGCAAAAGCACTTATACTTGCCCTCCAAGGGCTCACTAATAGAGTTCATGTCCAGTCATTTTTTGACTGTCCAACTCTTTGTGATCTCATTTGGGATTTTCTTGGTGGAAGTACTAGAGTGGTTTGCCATTGCCTTCTCCAGTCATTTTACAGATGAGGAAACTGAGACAAAAAGGGTTAAGTGACTTGTTCAGGATCATACAGCTAGTAAGTACCCGAGGTCAAAATTGAAATCTGAAAGATGAGTCTTCCTGACTCCAGACCTGCACTCTATTGATTGTGTCACCTAGGCCCCACTGATGGAGATAACATGTACAAAACTATATACATGAAATATAAATAGATTGAGAATATTTTCAACATGTACAAAACTATATACATGAAATATAAATAGATTGAGAATATTTTCAGATTAAAGGTACTAGAAATAGAAATGACTGGAAAGGTAACTTGCATAAGATGAGATTTGAATCTAGTTTTGTATGAAACCAGAGAAGCTAAGAATAAGTATGAAGAAGGAAAATATTTTAGCCAAGGTAACAGAAAGTTCAAAGATCTATACATGAAATGTCACATATGATGAATAGCAAATAGGCCATCTATTTGAATTGTAGAGTTTAAGGAAGAGAGCAAAGTATGAGAAGATTTGAAAGGAAAAACGTGAGGTCTCAAGGGTTTTTAGTGACTAATAGAGAGCTTTTTATTTGGTCCCCCAAATAATTGTTATTCAGTACAGTTTATCAAGTTGAGGGCAGGCTGTGATATAATTATTAAGTTTGGAGAAATCTCTCTCACAGCCAAATAGAGGAAATAATTTCTGTGAGTGTCTTGAATCAGGGATAACAATTATAACACCATTGAAAAAGTACAGATAAGAGGAAATGAGAGCCTATACTCATCCCAGTGATTTTAAGTGAAGAGAAAGGGATTTAGAAGGTAGAAAACATTATTTGACAATAAATTGTATATGAGATGATTGTAAGTAAAGAAGCAGGGATGATACTGAATTTGAACTTGGCTGCCTGGGAGGATGATTTGACAGTAACAGTAATGTTGAGAATAGAGGAGGATTTCGGGAAAGACATTGGTTGTTCTGTTTTGGACATGTTGGATTTGAGATGTGTATAGAACATCCAGTTCTAGGAATCCAAAAGAGTAAGACTTGACATATTGATCTGGGAATTATCTTCATACAAATACTAATTGAACCTGTGAAAATTGATGGAATCACGAAAGTATAGAGCATTACCTTAATAGTCCCTAATAGGATATACACCTTTGAAAGGCATAGGAACTCTGATGAACATAATCACTACTCACAAATCTAAAGGACTTATTGTACCATTATCCACCAAATTCTAAAATGATATGTAATTTGTTAGAGGTGATTATTGCTATATCCTTGCTGTAAATGCATTAGATGATGTGAAGAGAGGTTGGATCTTCTGGTAACCATTTCAGGGAGTTTCAAGGCACAATGATGTCGAATATCAACCTGCATTTCTCTTAAGTCTGTTCTTGTTAACTAATAAAATGTACAGAGATCAAAGAAGTCTAGTAATTATTGAAATGGTATTTAATGAAAAAAAAAAAACCCAACAATTTTTGCCACTGTATATTCTGTTATGACTAATGGGTAGAAAACCAACCTTAAAGCCTAGAAGATCTGGACTCAAGTTTTGTCTTGGAGACATTGGCTCATGTACTTAATCATTTAATTACTTAATCTTTCAGCATTCTATGCCCCAATGTCTTAAACTGTGGTTTGACAACCTTATATGGGGTTTTGTAATTGAATGTGGTGGTCATGAAATTATGATTAACTAATAGTAAATGTTTGATTTATATGCCTATTTTACATACCTATATATCCATGATCATGTAAAAATTTCTCAGGCAAAAAGGTATCACAAGGGAAAAATGTTCAGGAAACTGCTCTATGCAAAGTGGGTTCAGAGTCTCAGCCAGCCTTAGAAGTAGGAAGAGGCAGAGGTTGGCCCTGCCTTTTCAAAGTCTTGCACTCCTGCTACAGATGCTATAGATCAACAGGGGAAAAGAATCCTATGAGGTTGGATAGTTCATTGGATGGACTTTTCCAATCAGAACTCTTACCACTGGAGTAGTTTAGAGATTGTTTTGAGATCTAGAATGTCATAAAGTAGGTTCTTTAAACTAGATATGATCAAAATCAAGTCCCTATCACATGGGAGATATCTTTGTGCTTTATTTATAACCTACTCCCATCCTATTCAGTATTTAGCTCTCAATGTTCATTTCTTCTCTATCCCATGGAAGATATCTTTGTGCTTTATTTATAACCTACTCCCATCCTATTCAGTATTTAGCTCTCAATGTTCATTTCTTCATCTCCTGGCTCCAGGCATTTTCATTGGTTCTCCTCCATACCTAGAATTCTGTCCTGCTTATTTCCATCTCCTGGGTTCTCTGGCTTCCTTCCAGTCCCTGTTAAAACCCCATCTACAGGAAGCCTTTCCTGATTCCTCCTTAATATAAATAGTTTCTCTTTATTATTTACAATTTACCTCATATTTACCTTGTTTGTATATAGGTATTTGCATGGTGTCCATCTTTACTAGATTGTGAGTTCCTAGAGAACAGGGACTATCTTTGGACTTTCTTTGTATTCCTAGAGCATAGTTTCTAACATGTAGTAGGTAGTTAATAAATGTTTATCGACTATTATTGCAGAGAAGGTACTAAACTGCATCAGTAAAGGAAGTTTCCTCACCTGGGAGTTATTTATACCAATAAAATCATAGTTCCAGGTGCCTCTCCCTATATATTTTTTGACTGTCTTTTGTTCACTGTGGGAAAATGCTGAGTGTTCTTTATCAAATAATACTCTTTTTCAGTGGGTCAATCTAGATACTGTCTACTTTCCCCCCACTTCTCCTTGAAAAAGGACAGTGTTGTCCTTTAGAAATTTATCTTCAGCCAGATGCATAATATAAAGCAGTTTGGGTGACAGCTCTTGAAATACTTTATATGAAGACATTGAATTTAAATGTGACTTTAGAAATTAGTCATCCACCAAAGCAGATTAAATTCTTGTGAAAGATGCCAGGGGAAAGACAACTTGTTCCATATCTCCTTTAGCTCACAAGTATAATACTATGAACTCCACAAGCTAAATTTTAAAAAAATTAATGAATAGTATAGGATGTTATTAAATCATTTCTGAATTGTAAGTTTAGTTATTTAGTATTCCTTTTCTTACTTTGATAATAGGTCTCTGATGTCTTTTATAGATTATTTCATATAAGGTTTGGGGAAAAAAACACCTTCCATTTATGTGAGAAATATAGCAAGATAAAACACGTTTTATCATAACAATTCACATTTATTTAGAGTTTTGAGGTTTACAAAGTACTCTCTTCACAACATGAGGTAAATAATTCAGGGATCATTATCTCTATTTTATGGATAAAGAAACAGAATGGGAAGTGATCTCAAAGCTAGTATGTCATACCTGGGATCTAAATTCAAGTCTCCTGACTCCAGAACTAGCACACTTTTTGCTTTACCACATTACTTTGAAGACAAAACAAGAATTTTGAAATAAAATTATTAAAATTCTGAAAAGCAAAAACTAGATTTACTAATATAATTCTGCTCCCAACAATTTACTTTGGGCTAATTAGGAAGAAGGCCAATTTACATTATAATGTAATTCCAAAAAGTATGATTTTGCTTTTTTTGAGCATATCTTTCTCAGATTAATTCCCATTTTGTTGTTCAATCATTTCATTTATGTTCCATGATTTGTGACCTCATTTATAGTTTTTTTTTGAGAGATACAGTGAAATGGTTTGCCATTTCCTTCTCCAACTCATTCTACAGATGAGGAAACTGAGGCAAACAAGATTGAGTAACCTGAGCAATATTAAATTATGAGGCCAGATTTAAACTCAGGTTTTCCTAACTCCAGGCTTCATGCTGTATTTATTGCATCACCTAGTTGCCCCCAAAATCTCATTTGAAATGGTCATAAAACCAAAAGAATATTTTTGATAGATATATAATCTTTAATATTTAAAAGTATTTTGCAAAGACTGCCTAAGCTTTTATTTATTTATTTGTTTTTTAATTAAAGCTTTTTATTTTCAAAATATATACATGATAATTTTCAGCATTCACCCTTGTATTCCAAATTTTTTCCTCTTTTCCACAACTTTCTCCCCTAGACAGAAAGTAATCCAATATATGTTAAACACGTGCAGTTCTATACATATTTTCACAAATACCATGCTGCACAAGAAAAATCAGATCAAAAATGAAAAAAAAAAATGAAAGAGAAAAGATGCATGCAAACAACAACAAAAAGAGTGAAAATACTATATTTTGATCCACACTCAATTCCCATAGTCTTCTCTCTGGGAATAGATGAATCTCTTCATCACAAGATCAATGGAACTGGTCTAAATCATCTCATTGTTGAAGAGAGCCACATCCATCAGAATTGATCATCGTATAATATTGCTGTTACCATGTACAATGATTGCCTGGTTCTGCTCATTTCACTTAGCCATCAGTTTATGTAAGTCTCTCTAGGCCTCTCTGAAATCACCTCTTAAAATCTTTAGTTTTATGATGGCAGGAAATACAGAATTAGTAATTTTAACTGTAAATGTGAATGGGATGAACTCTCCCATCAAACAGAGACGGATAGCAGACTGGATCAAAAGTCAGAACCCTACAATATGTTGTTTACAGGAAACACACTTAAAGCAGGGTGATACATACAGAGTAAAGGTAAAAAGTTGGAGCAGAATCTATTATGCTTCAGGTAAAGCCAAAAAAGCAGGGGTAGCCATCCTTATCTCATATCAAGCAAAAGCAGAAATTGATCTAATTAAAAGACATAAGGAAGGAAACTATATCCTGCTAAAAGGTAGCATAAACAATGAAGCCATATCAATACTAAACATATATGCACCAAATGGTATAGCATCTAAGTTTCTAAAGGAAAAGTTAAGAGAGTTGCAAGAAGAAATAGACAGTAAAACTATAATAGTGGGAGATCTCAATCTTGCACTCTCAGATTTAGACAAATCAAACCACAAAACAAATAAGAAAGAAATTAAAAAAGTAAATAGAACATTAGAAAAAATTAGGTATGATAGACCTTTGGAGAAAACTGAATGGTGATAGAAAGGAATATACTTTCTTCTTAGCAGTTTGTGGAACCTATACAAAAATAGACCATATATTAGGACATAAAGATCTCAAAATTAAATGCAGGAAGGCAGAAATAATAAATGCCTTCTTCTCAGATCACAATGCAATAAAAACTACATTCAATCAGAAGTTAGGGATAAATAGACCAAAAAGTAATTGGAAACTAAATAATATCTTAAAGAATGACTGGGTGAAACAGCAAATTACAGAAACAATAATTTCACCCAAGATAATGACAATGATGACACATCATACCAAAATCTGTGGGATGCAGCTAAAGCGGTAATAAGGGGAAATTTTATATCTTTAGAGGCTTATTTGAACAAAATAGAGAAAGAGAAGATTAATGAATTGGGCCTGAAACTTAAAAAGCTAGAAAAAGACCAAATTAAAAACCCCCAACCAAAAATCAAACTTGAAATACTAAAATTAAAAGGAGAAATCAATAATATTGAAAGTAAAAAAACTATTGAATTAATAAATAAAACCAAGAGTTGGTTTTATGAAAAAGCCAATAAAATAGATAAACCTTTGGTAAATCTGATCAGAAAAAGGAAAGAGGAAAATCAAATTGTTAGTCTTACAAATGAAAAGGGGGATCTTTCCACCAAATGAAGAGGAAATTAGAGAAATAATAAGGAGTTACTTTGCCTAACTTTATGCCAATAAATTTGATAACTTAAGTGAAATGGATGACTACCTCCAAAAATATAGGCTACCTAGATTAACAGAGGAGGAGATAAATTGCCTAAATAGTCCCATTTCAGAAAAAGAAATAGAAGAAGCTATTAATCAACTCCCCAGAAAAAAATCCCCAGGACCAGATGGATTTACATGTGAATTCTACCAAACATTTAAAGAACAACTAGCCCCAATGTTATATAAACTATTTGAAAAAATAGGGGATGAAAGAGTCCTGCCAAACTCTTTTGTGACACAGACATGGTACTGATACCTAAACCAGGTAGATCAAAAACTGAGAAAGAAAACTATAGATCAATTTCCTTAATGAATATTGATGCTAAAATCTTAAATAAGATATTAGCAAAAAGACTTCAGAAAATCATCCCCAGTAATATACTATGATCAAGTAGGATTTATACAAGGAATGCAGGGCTGGTTTAATATTAGGAAAACTATTAGTATAATTGACTATATTAATAATCAAATTAGTAAAAACCATATGATCATCTCAATAGATGCAGAAAAAGTGTTTGATAAAATCCAACATCCATTCCTACTAAAAACGCTTGAGAGTATAGGAATAAATGGACTATTCCTTAGAATAATCAGGAGCATATATTTATGATCGTCAGTAAGCATAATATGCATTGGAGATAAGCTGGAACTTTTCCCAGTAAGATCAGGAGTGAAACAAGGTTGCCCACTATCACCATTACTATTCAATATTGTATTAGAAATGTTAGCCTCGGAAATAAGAGTCGAGAAAGAGATTAAAGGAATAAGAGTAGGTAATGAGGAAATCAAATTGTCACTCTTTGCAGATGATATGATGGCATACTTAGAAAACCCCAGAGATTCTAATGAAAAGTTATTAGAAATAATTCGCAACTTTAGCAAAGCTACTGGATACAAAATAAATCCACATAAATCCTCAGCATTTTTATACATCACCAACAAAATGCAACAGCAAGAGATACAAAAAGAAATTCCATTCCAAACAAATGTGGAGAGTAGAAAATATTTGGGAATCCATCTACTAAAGAAAAGTCAGGAATTATATGAGCAAAATTACGATACACTTTGCCACAAAAATAAAGTCAGATTTAAATAATTGGAAAGACATCCAGTGCTCGTGGATAGGCAGAGCGAATATAATAAAGATGACAATACTCCCCAAACTAATCTATTTATTTAGTGCTATACCAATCAGACTCCCAAGAAACTATTTTAGTGACCTAGAAAAAATAACAACAAAGTTCATATGGAAGAATAAAAGGTCGAGAATTTCAAGGGAATTAATGAAAAAAAAAGTCAGATGAAGGTGGTCTAGGTATACTCTAAAACTATATTATATAGCAGCAGTCACCAAAACCATTTGGTATTGGCTAAAAAATAGACCAGTTGATCAGTGGAACAGATTAGGTACAAAGGACAAAAAAGGGTACAACTATAGCAATCTAGTGTTTGATAAACCCAAAGATACCAACATTAGGGATAAAAATGAATTATTTGAAAAAAAACTGTTGGGAAAACTATTAATTAGTATACCAGAAATTAGATATGGACCCACAATTAACACCATATACCAATATAAGATCAAAATGGGTCCATGATTTAGGCATAAAGAATGAGATCATAAATAGATTAGAGGAACAGAGGATAGTCCACCTCTCAGACCTGTGGAGGAGGAAGGAATTTATGACTAGAGAAGAACTAGAGATCATTATTGATCACAAAATAGAAGATTTTGATTACATCAAACTAAAAAGTTTCTGTACAAACAATACTAATTCAAACAAGATTAGAAGAGAAGTAACAAATTGGGAAAATATTTTTATAGTTAAAGGTTCTGATAAAGGTCTCATTTCCAAAATATATAGAGAATTGATCCTAATTTATAAGAAATCAAACCATTCTCCAATTGATAAATGGTCAAAGGATATGAACAGACAATTCTCAGATAATGAAATTGAAACTATATACACTCATATGAAAGAGTGTTCCAAATCACTATTGATCAGAGAAATGCAAATTAACTCTGAGATATCACTACACACATGTCAGATTGTCTAAGATGACAAGAACAAATAATTATGAATGTTGGAGGGGATGTGGGAAAACTGGGACACTAATACATTGTTGGTGGAGTTGTGAAAGAATCCAACCATTCTGAAGAGCAATTTGGAACTATGCCTGAAAAGTTATCAAACTGTGCATATCCTTTGATCCAGCAGTGCTACTACTGGGATTATATCCCAAAGAAATACTAAAGAGGGGAAAGGGACCTGTGTGTGCCAAAATGTTTGTAGCAGCTCTTTTTGTAGTGGCTAGAAACTGGAAGATGAATGGATGTCCATCAATTGGAGAATGGTTGGATAAATTATGGTATATGAAGGCTATGGAATATTATTGCTCAGTAAGAAATGACCAGCAGGATGATTTCAGAAAGGCTTGAAGAGACTTATATGAACTGATGCTGAGTAAAATGAACAGAACCAGAAGATCACTATACACTTCAACAACAATGCTGTATGAAGATATATTCTGATAGAAGTGGATATCTTCAACATAAAGAAGATCCAACTCACTTCCAGTTGATCAATGATGGACAGAAACAACTACACCCAGAGAAGGAACACTGGGAATTGAATGTAAAATATTAGCACTACTGTCTATCTACCCAGGTTACTTATACCTTTGGAATCCAATACTTAACGTGCAACAAGAAAATTGGATTTACACACATATATTATATCTAGGTTATACTGTAACACATGTAAAATGTATGAGATTGCCTGTCATCTAGGGGAGGGAGTAGAGGGAGTGAGGGGAAAATCTGGAAAAATGAATACAAGGGATAATGTTATAAAAAAATTACTCATGCATATATACTGTCAAAAATGTATAATTATAAAATTAATAAAAATTTAAAAAATTCTTTAGTTTTCTTTAAAGCTCAGCTTAAAGATCATCCCTAAGAAGCCTTTCCTTTTCCCTGCAGTTGGTAGTACTTCCCACCTCACCCCATTACTCAGTATTTATTTTGGGTATACATATACATACTTTTCACAGGTGTATACACACACGTACATATGAAAGCACAGGTATGTATCCATATACACATTCCACAAATAAGATGTAAGCTCCTTAAAGGCAGGCACTTTCATTTTTATGTATTCATAGTGCCTGGAAGAAAGTAAGACTTAATAAATATGTTGATTGATTGTTTCATCTTACAATTAGTGCAGAAAAAGGGCTGTCAGGAACTTCAGATTTCTGAAGCAATCTTGAATAAGAAGGAAAGAATCCTTTTTAAAGAAGGACTGGTTAAATGGATATATTAAGGGACTTGAAATTAAGAGACTTGACTTAGAAATCTTAGTTCTTTTTATCCCATGTAGATTATTTAATGTCTTTGAACCTCAGATTTCTCATCTACTTAACCATAAAATGGGAATAATTCTTGTACTAACTTTTTTCTAGGGATGTTACTAGGAAAGAACTCTGCAAATCTTGAAATGCTATATAAAATGCAGGTTGTTAATGCAAAATTTTAATGTATTTATCTTGTTTGGTTTTTTATATAGTATATGTATATGTGAAACTATGTCTACCAATATAGATAACATCTACTTTGTAATTTATAGTCCTGGAGAATAGCCTGGTGTTAAGTTAAATGACTTGCCTAGATCATATAGGCAGCATATTTTAGCAGTGATTCTTGAACCCAGATCTTTGTGATTTACAAGATAGTTTTAAGATGTATAGAAGATATCTTAGGTATTTAGTATGTGCTGGGCAATGTGTGCTTTACAATATTATCTCATATGATCCTCATAACAGTTGTGAGAAGTAGGTATTGTTATTATCTTTATTTTATAAGCATAAAGAAAAACAGTCCCTTCCCACAAAGAGCTTACTTTCTCATGAGAGAAGACAGTAAATAAAGGGAAGAGCACAAAAGCAGGTAGGGGTAGTGTTGGTGAGGAAGACCTGAGTAACTAGGTGGAATTGGTAGAGAAAGCCTGAAGTACTAATAAGATTATAATACTCCTTAAGGTAAACAGAGAAGGGCATTGACAACCTTACAGTCCCAACCTCACCTTACTGGTATCCAATCAGAAAGTCAAGTTATGATGTCAAATTCTCGAGGTTAAATTTCCCCTATAAATCTGCCCATGGCCTATGCCATCTTTGCTAAAAACCCTTTTGGGGTTAGTCTGTCACAGCATTCTAGTGTCTTTCTCCTTACTCCCTCCCCCAGCTTCATGGTGTCTTTCCTCTCATCCAGCTCCTGTGCCTTGAGGTATCTTTCTTCTTGTTATAACTAACTCACACTTTTAGGGTAATAAACTCTTCTATTGATTTAGTCTGCCACTTAAGGGCATACTTCCACCTCCTGGTATATTTGAGTTCCAGTGGGGACCATGTCTTTTCCATTGTTAATTGTTAAACTTGCTACCTACATGTTCTCCCAAAACTATTTCATATTTACCACTCCTAGTGTCTATTTTGCCTCTTCAATTTATAACATTTTCAGGTAAATAAAGGCATTCTTCACATGTGCCTTGACCTTGCACCTCGTATAAACCAGAAATTGCTATCTCAATTTCATCATTTGGTGCTGAAACCCCATTTTTGGTTCTAACCTCATCACTGGGTATGGTGAATCTGCTTTTGTTTAGACAAAGTGGAAGAAGAATGCAGAGAGCAATGGGATGATCCACACTTGAAGTCAGCATGGATAACAGTGTTCTTTTAAATGGAGTTTCCATGGAAGAGTCTACCATTTGAAGAAGTAGACTATAGGTATGAAGGTGCTGTCATCATGAAAAGGACACGAGGACTTAAAAATTGGCTCTTTATCCAATATGCCACACTGATTCTGCTTAAGCTGTTTACCTTAGCTGTAAATCCTAGTCTCTTAAGTCTTTTTCATTCTCTGTTGTCAGTTAAATGAAATGATGTATACAAATAGCTTTTCAAACCTCAAAGGATTATTTAAATGTTATGATAATGATTACTGTTATTATTATCCTAAGTAGAATTTATCAATCCTTGGTATAATATCCTTGTCAAAAAGCATCTTTAATTCACTTCTAGATCATGTAATACTTAAAAATCGCCACAATACATACTATCATATTAAAGTAGTACAAAAGGATTGGTTAACAAGTTCCATTTGACCCTTCCTTCTCCTTCATTCTTTATAGCCAATTGTTTGACAAATCCTATTGTTTCTTTCTTTTAAATGTTAGTTAGATTTATCCCTTTTTCCCTTTTCCTACTTCTTACCAACCAGATCCAGATCCAATCATCTCATGTCTGACTAATTTCAAGAGCTTTGTAGATGAGCTCATTGACTTTCACTCTTTCCAATCTATCTTCCACACATTGCCAAATTAATTGTTCTAAAACACTGCTTTCATTTTTTTCCCACTCCTCATTCACGAGCTTATAATTGCTTCCTACAACATTAAATTCAGATTCCTTTGTCTGGCTCAAGGCTCCTGGTGCTGTGGATCCTGACCTACAAGGGAGCCAGTCATCAAACCCTTATAAAAGTACGTATTATGCAACAAACTTGTGTCTAATATTAGGGATTCAATCAGTCAGTAAACATTTATTAAGTAAGCATGTACTATGTGCCAGTTACTATGCTAAGCACTGGGTTCTTACCCTGATGGGACTTACAGTCTAATGGGGGAAGCAAAACAGGGAAGCTGAAAAGGGGAAAGGAAAAGTTCCCTAATGCGAGGGCATAATGGAAAAGTCAGAGAAATCTCAAAATAGTTCAGCCAGGTGGGAAATGAGATGTCTGTCCTAGCCTCCTTCTTAAATGGAAGTTCTTGAATCTGCCACTCCAATCAGAGGGGAGAAGATAATGATGAGTTGGAAGTACCAAAGCTAATTAAATGATGCAGGATGAAGAGATTTCAGTGGTGAATTTCCTGGAGTATGGTGGAACAATCAGAGAAGTACAAAAGTATTTCCTCTAGGTGAAAAGTATAAAGAAATATAATCTACAGTATCTCCAATTTCTCTACAGTATGCACCCTTTGCTTCCATCAGGCTATTCTCAATGTTGTCTGCTGCACAGTGTCCTTATTCCTTCCTCTTAAGTCTCTTCATGATGTATTTGCCCTGAGTATGCATGATACCACAGTCAAATCCTATCTATCCTTCAATACTCAAGTTAAATCTACCTCCTTCATGAACTTAGACTTCTAGTCTAATCTACAATGAATTTCCTTTTCTGAACCATGTTTACACTTACATTCAGTTTAAGGTTTAGTTATTTTTCAGTAATTTTTTTTTTGTGTGTGTGTGAAAGTCCTGTCTTCCAGTGAGAACAGAAATTTCTTGAGGTCAACAGCATGTTTTTAAAATCACCTACAGCATACAGTATAAGATGTGCTAGTTTTCTCTTGACTGATCAGTTGATGGACTGATAAAATAGAGTAAAGTAGCATTTGCTTTATTGAGATACTTTATAATAGCCTGGGGAAAGAAAAATGACTCATGAAATTTGACAGGGCATTGCTTCATTCCTACAGCTAGAAATTAATTATTTTATTATTAATCTATGTTAGAAATGTTGAAGAAAGTTTCAAGCTGGATATAATTAAATAAAATGACACCTGCATTTAGAGCCTAATTTTTTATATTTTTAAGACAAATTTGTGACAACTAAAAAGGGGAAAAACAATGTTTCTAATTTTGGCTGTGTTAATAACGTTACTAAACCAAGCAAAAATTAACATTAAAAGCTATATTATTATAGTCTTGATTCCACACTTTTGTCAGAAAGAAATTCGTGAATAACAACTAAAATTAGGTATTTTTGTACTGTTTGATTTTCGATCTCATTTTCTCAAACTTTTCATAGTCTCAGTGTTAGAAGCCACTTTCTTCAACCCAAGAAACATTTAGTAAACAATGACCAAAGGTCTTTTCACTTTTCATTTTCAGAATAGTAATGTGAAGGAGATAGAAGAAACCTCATAAGCCACATCTTGCAAACTGAAAAATTGGCAGAGAGGAATGAAATGTCTTTTCTAATATCATGTGCTAGTTAGTATTTAAATAAAACACAGTCTTTAGTTTCCTGATTTGCAGCCCAGTGTTCTTTCTATGGGCCATGATATTTTACCCCACTAATTCTACTTACAGTATGGTATGTGTATATAAAAATATATACATACATCTATGTATGTGTGTTGGAGACAGCTAGTGACTCAGTGAATAGAGTATTGGTCCTGAAATCAAGAAGATCTGATTTCAAATTTGGCCACAGATAATTACTAGCTGTATGAACCCAGGCAGAGAAAATCACTTAATCCTATTTGCCCCAGATTCTCATCTGTAAAGTGAATTAAAAGAGGAAATGTCAAAATAACTCCAGTATCTTTGCTAAGAAAACCCCAAATGGTGTCATAAAGTGTAGGATGTAACTGAACAACAATAACATATATGTGCATATATACTATATGTGTGTGTGTGTGTATTGTGTAGTATATCTCCTCAAAGGCAATCCAGGCTGCTCTCTGAATATTCAATAATTATGGACCAATTTAATAAATTGTCAGATTATCAGGATTTTGTCAGAGACCTGAATTCAATAGAAAATTCAACATATAAAGGCCAACATCAAAAACTGTTTTTGAGGAACTCAGTAAGGACAAAGTGTTTATACAAGGAAATTTAAACCATATGTTTAAGATTGTTATTAGTTAATCCAAAAGAAAGAAAAAGCTGAGTATGATGGGACTCTAAAAAGCAAAACCATGTAGGAACAGATAGAAACAGAAATAATGCTATATGAATTGGGTATAAGAAGGAGAACTTATACAAAGGAATTAGATCAGGGGTGTGGGTGTGGGAAGTTTTGAAGTTCTGAAATCCTACTGACAATGGGAATGGGATAAAGAGGGGAAACACACACACACACACACACACACACACACACACACATACACACACACACACACACAATACCCCTCCTAAATCTATAAAGAAATAAGAGAATAAGGTGGAATATAGAAGGGTGTGTAGATTAATGGGAATGTGATAAAGAGGGAGGGAAAGGATGGGGGAGAAAATAAGGGAGGAATCTTTGGGGCAGGGGGAGATTAAGTAATATCAAGGCAAGTTAATGGGTAGAAGTAAAGGAGAAGAGTTAGAGATAAGAAACAAGAGTTAAGCACAAAAACAATAACTGTGATCAGGAATAGAATTTATTAGAGATAAAAAAGTAGGGGTAGTACTTATTGGTCTCAGACACAAAGTTAAAAAAGATTCAACCAAGATAGAAATCTATGTTATATATCAGCCATATTAATATTGTTTTATATCTATATATATATACACATATGTATATGTATGTGAGTATATATGTAAATATATTTGTGTTCAACTGTAGCCTATTTGAGAGAGGTGGAGGGGAGAGAAAGGGGAAAAAGAGTAAAGTAAAAAGTGCACAGCAGAGAGCAAAAAAACAAAGAAAAAATGGACCGTGATACAATGTCTTGTATTATATGTGTTTTCTTGAAATGAAAATTCATTGTTACATTTTTTGAGTCCTCCTATATGTTCTGCTATACACATGACAATGTTTTTTTTTTTCTATTTTTTTACTTTGTATTTAAATTTTAAATAAATAAACACAAATTTTTTTTTTTAATTATGGACCAAACTTAATCATTTGTGGAAGATGTGTTTGTGTATATACACACATACATACACATACACAAGATATATGGACATGTACATAATATATATGCATACATGTGTTATATATACACACATATCTGTAATATATATACATATAAGCTCTATAAGTTATCCATCCAATAGCATATCATGGTTCAGCCTGTTAGACATTTTCACTTGAATGTTCCATAATTACCTAATGCTCAACATTCAAAAAATGGCAAAACATGTCAGGTGCCAAATCTTATTGATTCTGCCTTCACAGAGAGTATCTTCTATTCTTTTATTTTTAGTATCTTCTATTTTCAATCCTAATTTAGACCCTCTTCACTCCTTGCCTACATGATTGTTATAGTCTTTTTACTGTTCTTCCAGACTCCAGAATTATTCCCTTTCTAATCTACCTTCTACACAGTTGCCATATTAGTCATCCTAAAGCAAAAGACTTTAGGCTAGGGGAAAGCCTGAAACAGGTGAATCATTTCCCAATTATTAGTACTTTCCCCCTTCCCTCATATCTGTGCACAAAATTGTTTCTCCTTAGTAGAAGTATATTCTCAGAGTTTAGAGAACTTTTATCTTAGTATTTCACTTCTAGCATAATGCTTTGCACAAAGTTTGTGTTTAAGTCCAACAAATTCCTGTTGAATTGAATTGAATTGGACCAAAATCTTTGGCTTGACCTTGGTTCTGATTTGGAAGATTCTGAAATCTTCCAGGACTAGTGACATAATAAGTACAATATCATCCCCAAACAAAAACATCATTCATCCTTGCTTAAGTCACTGATGTGTGCTTGTGCACCTGCACACAGATGCACATACATCATTGCAAACCCAAAGAGCTATACCTGATATATGAAGATAATAGTGGAAGAAATGTTAAGTCTAGTCTTGCAACAGTGTGATCATTTGATGACTTCATTATCAATTTTTTGTTAGACATTTATTCATTTATTAATCTTGCACCCACTTCCAAAGTCCATTTGTAACTTTTAGTTATCAAACAAAATAACCTTGCTATAGGACATTTAAGTGAGCCCTTTGTTGCTTCTGGAGTCTCTTATGATGTGTCACGGGGGAAATCATACCTATAGTTGCTCTGATACCTTTTCATCTTATCTAATCTCCCTCCCCAAATAAAAAAATTGCGTTTTTCTCTAGCCTACCACTGTTTTTGTTATTTAGTAATCCCCTCCCACTTCCTTCTGTCTCCTTCCATTCCTTGAAGTCACAACAGATGATAATAATGCTTCTGAATTTTACCCACTTGAATAACATAAAGAATTACCCACTCAATTCTACCTTCCACCCTTACCCTTTAGAACAATGTTAGTCCTTAAATGCCCCCCCTTTTTTTTCTCTTTTTTTTTAACTTTACCAGAAATTTCTTTTCTGATGATTAAGGAATTTTCAGTTTTAAAGCCGGCATGGTTATGAGATCACTGTTGCTTTTTCTGATCAAATGATGTCTTCAAGGATTTATCTGGAGGTGTCCTTGTTATTTTTCTAAAATCAACTTGTTTATCATTTCTTTCAGCCCAGTACTATTCTATCACATCAAGTGCATTTATTTATTTGAGTCTTTGCATTACCTACAGAAATGTGTGGAATTTTTTTTTAAAAAAACCTTTTAAAAAATATATGACAATAAGGGCAGCTAGGTGGTGCAGTGGTTAGAGCACCAGCCCTGAAGTCAGGAGGACCTAAGTTCAAATCTGGTTTCAGACACTTAGTACTTCCTAGCTGTGTGACTCTGGGCAAGTCACTTAATCCCAATTGCCTCTAGATCTAAAAGATTTCCTTCAAGGTTATTTAGGATATGCAGAAAATTCAGCATATTTAACTTGTACTCCAGTGTACTTGGCAGTCCAATGTGCTATCTGAATTAGATTAAAATGTAATGGAAAATATTTGACAAAAAAAATAGATAATATTAGTTTTTTTAAAAAATGATGTCAGTGTGTGATCTGCAGGGATCCTTACATAAGGGCTAGTGGCTCCTGTTTTTATTTGAGTTTCTAACACCCCTAATATAGTCCATCCCTTTCATTTTCTAGATCATTTTAGGCTTCGACAGGTTAGTGAATTTACCTAAGATCAAATAGTAAGTTCATATATTCCTTTTTATCAAGATAGAAACTCTGGCGTGATATATAATTTCCTTTCTTTTCCTTTCCTTTTAAAAAATAAATTTTATTAGTATATTTAATTTTTATATTAACAAAAATTTCCCCTATATTTCTTTTCCTTTTATCTCCTACATAATCATTCCTCTGGGTAAAGAATTATTTTTAAAAAGAAAAAGAGGATAAGAAAGAAAACCAGAAAAACCTATCAATATACTTAAGAAAACTGATAAATATACAGTTCCATATCTATTAACATTCTATTTCTACAAAGCAATGAGGGGAAGATGCCTTCTCAAATCTCTTCTTTGAGTCCAGGTTTAAGTCTTTATAATTTTTCAATGTTCATTTTCAGTTGGTTTGTTGCTCTTTCCATTCACATTGCTGGAGTTATTGTATATGTTGTTTTCTTGACTTTGCTTACTTCACTTGGCATCAGTTCATGTAATACTTTCCATGATTTGTATTTATCATGAATGTTCTTTCTTACAGTACAGTAATATTCCATTATATTTATATGCCATGATCTGTTTAGTCATTCTCAGTTAGTGGGCATCTACTTTGTTTCTCTTTCTCTCCATCCCTCCTTATGTCCAACTCTTTGTGATCGCATGGACCATATAGCACATTAGTTCTGGGAAAATTTGTGTTCATTGTTTCCATGACATTATCTATTCATCTCATAGTGGCCATCCTTTTCTCCTTTTGCCTTCAGTCTTTTCCAACAATAGGGACTTTTATCTTCTCATTATGTGACCAAAGTATTTAAACTTCAGCTTCAGTATTTGTCCTTCTAATGGGTTGTCTGAATTAATTTTATTAAATGACTGATTTAATTTCCTTGCTCTCCAAGGAACTTTCAAAAATCTTCAGTGCCACAATTTGAAAATGTTGATTTTGTAGGGCTGAACTTTTCTTATAGACAAATTGTCTCTAAATCCAATACTTGTTTTTACATTTAGTTTGAATTGTGTTGTGTAAAGGGCAGGAACTTTGGAGAAATATACTTAAGGTGATTGATTTTAGCTCAGTGGAATTGATAAGACAATGGTTATCTAGTTTAGCATGTGAGTTTTCTAATTCAGTATGATTGTCCTAGTGGTATAATGATTGGTTTATATTCAGTATACTGTAATGGTACAATTGTAACAGAACATATAAACTGGGACAAACTCAGCCAGAGACAGATTCGGGGAAGACAGAGGACTGAAGGCTAGAGTTCAAGCTCTTGGACTCAGATGTTGCATCTTCATTAGCCTCATGGTGGCTCTCCTGCTTCCCTCACTGAGACCAAGGCTTGTCTGAAGGGCCTCCAGAAAGCTAGCCCAGGCCCCAAGCAAGGACACAGACTGAATGAGACAATAAAGATTTTTGGACTTTATCCCTGACTATTCTCGTGATTACTTAGCTAAAATGAAGGCTGGTCTAGTGTTGTTCTTTAGTATTATTTAATTTATATTGCAGCTCTTCTTCCAAATCATCTTGAATATACTGTGTATGTGTGTGCACATGTGGGTATGTGTTATGTATACATATTGCCTCCCCTGTTAGAATATAAAATCCAAGCTCTTTGAAAGCAGGGAATATATAATTTTTGTTTTTATATTCCCAGGACCTGTCACATAAGAGGTAGTTAATAAGTATTTATTAAGAAATTGATTGTTTTATCTCAGTTATGCTTTCTTTGTTCAGAATCAGCTTGTACAATCTTTCCATGTTTCTCTTAATTTCTCATAGATCTTATCTTGTTCAATTATTCCTCAATTGATGAACATCCACTTTTCTCCACTGTTTTTTTTTTTACAATAAGAAGTGATACTGTGAATACTTTGCAATTTATTTCACCTTTCTTTCTACCTTTAATTTATTTTTGTCTTTTAATTTTGTTTGTCATTATGATGTCAACATAGGTGTCATTATTCTTCTAGACTTCTTGGTCATTGTGTAAAAATCTCACATCTAGGGTACTTGAAGTTAAAAAAAAACTAGTGTTCTTAGTACCATCTGCCCATCACTCCAATACCATCACCATGGAAGTAACAGGGGGCCATACTGGACTGCAGGCCATTTAAATGTTTTTGTTTTTGTTTTTGACTCATAGCTTATGACTCATCATCTAGCGGACAATGTAATGGTCATGAAATGTTCTGTTCTTAGCTATATTAGTTTTCAGATTTCAGACTTGGGCTGTTAATTGTGATTGCACATGAAGCCTTTGTAGGTATTAGAACCAGATCTTACTCTTTGCTAGAAAAACCTTGGAGAACTTAGTCATTTCCATGTCAGGATGTGAAGTTTTGGAGAAGAACCTTGTGAAATGATCTTAAGCTATATTAATAGACAGTATACAGAATAAGGTTAGTAACTGTCTTGCTGAACTCTGCTTTTTTAGAACATATCTAGAGTGTTATGCTTAGTAATACTTTATAATTCATTTTAAGAAGGACAATAACAAATTGAAACAAGTTCAGAGAAGGGATATCTGTAAGCAAAGTGAGAAGCCTAGACATAATTTCTGAAGGGAATACTTATCAATATAGAGAGACAAGATGGTGTCCCCAAATATTTCAAGTGATATGATTGGGAAGATAGTCAATAAATATTTATTAAAGCCCAAGCACTATGTAAAATGCTGAGGATACGCAATCTTTTCCCTAAGGGAGCTCATAGTTGAGTGGGGAAGACAACAATGAACAAATATGAACAAACAAGCTGTATACAGGACAAATAGGAGATAATTAAAAGAGGGAAGATATTAGAATTAGAATTAACAAGGATTAGGAAAGGCTTCCTGTAGAATATGGCATTTTAGTTCGGACTTGAAGAAAGTCTGGGAAGCCAGAAGATGGAGAGGAGAAGGAAGAACATTCCAAACAGAGGGAATATCCAGAGAAAATGTACAATGCTGAGAGATGGAACATCAAAGAGACCAGTGTTGCAGGATTAGAGAATTTGTGGTGATGAGCGGTTGGGGGGAAGGGACTAGGTTAGACTGTGTAGCTCTGAATGTCAGAAGATCTTGATACTGGAGGTAATATGGTATAATTGGACTTCATTGAGTGGGGAAGGAGTAGGATGAAGTGGTTGGACTTAGGAAAATCACTTTGGCACATACCTAGCTCCAGAGGACAGAATCAGGATCAAGGAATAAAAAATTATTAGAGAGAAATGTTTAGGATTAATATGAAAAATTAGAGTTATCTGAAGGGGGAATGAGCTCTTGTTGAGAATACTATAGAAAGGACTATTGCTCAGATATAGATTAGACTCAAGATTCAAGTGAGTTTTATTTTTATTTATTTTTTAAAAACTTATTTAATATTTTATTTTTCCCCAGTTACATGTAGAAATAATTTTGAATATTTGTTTTTAAAACTTTCAGTTCTAGATTCTTTCCCTTCTTCCCTCTCCTCCTCCTCAATTGAGAATGCAAAAATAATTCAATATAGGTTATACATGTGTTGTCATACAAAACATTTCAATAATAATCATGTTATGAAGGAAAACAGACCAAAAAGAACAAAAAGCCCTCAAGAAAAAAAAAAAAATAAAGTTTTTTTTTAAAAATATGCTTCAGTCTGCATACATACAACATCAGTTCTTTCTTTGGCTATGAATAACTTTTTTCATCATAAGTACTTCAGAATTGTCTTGAATCATTGTATTACTGAGAATAGTTACACCATTCACAACTTATCATCTTACAATGTTGCTGTTACTTTGTGCACAGCATATTTCACTTTGCATCAGCTCATGGAAGTCCCTCCAGATGATCCAACTGAGCCTTGAATCATGGAGATTATTGATAATATCCCAGCAAAATAACTTCTGAATCGCTCATTTCCTTGGGGCAGTTTTTTCTATAGGCAGTTTCTATTTGCCAGGCACTGCCCTAAATACTGGGAACACAAATATAAGCAAAAAGAAAGACAGTCCCTGTCCTCTAGAAACTTACACTCTAAAGGAAAAATTAACATATAAAAGGAAGCTGGAAAAGAAAGGATGGTAGCTTAATTAGTAAGAAATGTTCATGGTAAGTAGAGGGCTGAGCTTAACTCAGACCTATTCTCTGCTACTTTGAGTCTGATATTGGAGCAAAGGGAGCATGTTATATTAGGATGACCTCATTTCATAAAGTCTTGGCTAAGGTTTTTAAAGATGAGCATTTTAGATGGAAACATGCCAAATGTGAGGAAATAGCTGAACAGAATTGTCTTGCTGAATTTTCATGATGAGTAATCAGCCCAGCTAAATCTTCAGAAACCCCAGCACAACCTATAACTTTGCCTCCTCATTTAAAAGCATAGCACAAAGTGGAGTTCTGGCAAAAGATTGATTTTATTTGGTCCTTTATCTTCTGAGTGCTGTAAATTCATTCTGAAATGATGTCCAATTTGCCCTCTTTTTTCCTTAAAGCAACTTTTTAAGGTAGTGAAATTATTATTTTATAGATGAAGAAACTAAGGGTCAGAGAGATTAAGTGACTTTCCTACAATTATAAAATAGCTTTTTTTCAGAGCTGAATATATACCCAAGTCTTTTGACTCCAATTCCAGATTCTTTCCCTTCTTTCACCCCTTCCATATCCATTGAGAAGGTAAGAAATACAAAAAACAATTGCAAATATGATGTAATGTAAAACAAATTTCTGCATTAGCCAGGTTCTGAAAAGAGGAAAAATAAAACAAGAAAATAAAAAGTTTCAATATGCCCTCTGAGTCCATCGGTTTTCTATCTGAAGGTAGATAGCATTTTCATCATGAATCCTCTGCAATTATAGCAGTTGTTATATTAATCAAAGTTACTAAGTTTTTCATATTTGATTATCATATTACCATTACTGTGCAAATTGTTCTCCTAGTTCTGCTCGCTTCACTTTGTATTAGTTCATATATATCTTCCCAAATTTTTCTGAAACCATTTCCTTTGTCATTTCCTATACTACTGTAGTATTCCATCACATTAATACACCATAACTTGTTCAGCCATTCTTCAACTGATGAGTATCCCCTCAGTTTCCAATTTTTTTGCCATCACAAAAAAGGCTATTATAAATATTTTTGTGCACAAGGGTCCTTTCCCTTTTTCCTTTGATCTTTTTGGGATATATACCTATCTGTGGTATTGTTGGATCAAAGAATATGAACAGTTTAATAACCTCTTGGGCATAGTTTCAAGTTCCTTTCCAATTTATATTGCTTTAAAAGAATGTTGAAATTCATTAATAAAAGAAATGCAAATCCAAACAGCCTTCAGATTTCATTTCATACCTAGCAAATTGTCAATGATGATGAAAGAAGGGAATAGTCAGTATTGGAGAAATTATGGTAAGATAGGCATATTAGTGCATCTTTGCTAAATCTAAGCAAAGTAAAGATTTAGTAAAACAATCTGGGAAAACACTCTGGAATTATTCAAAGTGATTAAAATGCTCATATCATTTGACTCTGAGATATATATCCAAGATATATATTTACATACACCAGGGAAGTCAGTGATAAAATGAAAGTCTTCAAATACACCAAAATATTCATATCATCACTTTTTATAAGTACAAAGAACTAGAAGAACCTATAATTTGGGAAAGAACTAAACAAATTGTGATACATATGTGTAATGGAATATTATTGTGCATTAAGAAACAACAAATATGATAAATACAGTGAAGCATGGAAAGACTTACATGTACTGATGCAGAGTAAAATAAGCAGGACCAAGAAAACAATACACACAGTGACTACAACAACGTAAGTGGAAAGAACAATTACAAAAAATCAAAAGTGAAATTTGTGGTATGGTACACATATTTTCATGCTTTTTCGATATGTTAATCAGTTACACTGATATTTTTTCTATTTTTTTTTTTTTTTAACCTGAGGCTGGGGTTAAGTGATTTGCCCAGGGTCACACAGCTAGGAAGTGTTAAGTGTCTGAGATCAGATTTAAACTCTGGTCCTCCTGAATTGAGGGCTGGTGCTCTATCCACTGCGCCACCTAGTTGCCCCTATTTTTTTCTTTAAAATTATTTTTGTTATGTATGGCTCTCTGGTGAGGGAGGAGAAGGATATTAAGGGAGTAGCATATAATAAGCCTAGGAAAGCAGATGAAGCTAGACTATCAATTGCTCTAAACAGCAAATGGAAAAGTTTATATTTTTATCCTGGAGACAAATGGGAGTGACATGATTAGAACTATGTTGTAAAAATGACAATTTGTCCACTGTTTGGAGAATAGAATGGAGGAATGGAAACTGGAAAACAGAGAAATTAACTAGGAAGCTACTACAAAAGTTCAAGTGAGACATGATGAAGACTTGATCTAGTGTTGTGGTTGCATAGTTGGTAAGAAGGAGTTAGATATAGAAGATGTTGCAATGATAGAATCAATAAGGCTTGTTAATTGATTGGATATGGGTAAGAGAAAAGGTGGAATAGAAGTTGACTCTGAGGCTGAAAAGTTATATTTTTGGAAGCATGGTGATCCCCTCAGTAGAAGTAAGGAAAGAATAAATTAGAATGAGGGGGAAGTTTTGGAGAAAAGGATAATGAATTCTGAGTTTGAGATGACTATAGGATATCTAGTTGGAAATGTCTAAAAGGCATTTAGTAATACAGAATAGAGCTCAAGAGCAAGATTAGAGTTGGACCTCTAGATAAGAGAGTTTGGTTTTCCTAGAAATAGTATTTGAGTCCAAGGAATTGATGAGGTTATCAAGAAAGATAGTGCAAAGAGAGAAGGCACATATAGATGTATATGTATGTATAAGGATGGATGAGCATCTAGCAAAAGTGACTGGGAAGAAGGGTCCTGGCAGATAGGAAGGTGAATCAGGAGAGAGGGAGAGCAGAGGTGACAGCATCCAGGAAGAACAAGTCATCAACAGCATCAGACACTGTTGATAAATGAAGAAAGATGAGGTCTGGGTAGAAGACAATGGATTTGTCATTTAGGGGATCATCAGTAACCCTGGAGAGAACAGTTTCCATCAAATGAGGATGTCTGAAGCCAGATGGTTAGAGGTTGTTGGCCATCTTGAGTGATCATGGTGATGACATTGGTGTACAATGTGTATAAATGCACACAAACATTGCCAATTTTCACTTAGATTTCAGAATAAAGGAATCTTGTGTTTAAGAGTCAGTTTCATCATGGAATAGGTTCTGGAAATGATTTGACAAGCTGAGGCCCTGGGACCACAATGGGTGGGGAAATCTAGGCAATCCTTCACAGTCTATTGTTTCTCTTTATCTAAATTGAATTATCAATGGGTATTATTTCCCCAGCCAAGTAGCTTCTTAGGCCTTCTGAGAGTGTCTTCCACAGTTCAACCATTCTTCTGGCTAAAATTAGGGCCTTTTCTTTTCTGTGAAGACATTCCAAAGTACATCTGCTGGGGTGGAAATGACTTACTTATTATCTCTGTAGATCTCTGTTCCATGAGGGAGGCTGACTTATTACTTGATGGTTTATTAGGGGATGAGGAGCAGAACCAAGAGAACCCAGACAGCTGTGTAGAGAGTGACTGCAATTGGCCATGAAAAGAAGACAGTTTAGGAGGATTTCCCTTAGGGGAAACTGGCTTGGCCAGTCTCTCCTAGTGATTTTAGAGAAAGAAAATTCTGAGTCTTCTTCACTGAACTTTACAAAGTAGCCAGGAGGGGCTGTTTACTCTCAGGGGAGGGAGGGAGAAAGGGAAGAATGGAGAGTTTCCTCCTCCTTAGAATTATTACATTCTCTCTCTTGGGCTTTTTGCCAGTGATTTCACTTGCCAAGTCACAGCTAGGAGCCAGATGACAGGACTGGGTGATTTTTACTTTTCTTATAAGACATTTACATCTTTCTTTCCTGTGGTCTTAGAAGTTTAGTTAATGTTGGAATATATGATTTTATCCTCTGTTCCAAAGTCCATTAGTACTAGACTCTTCTCATTGGTGCACATGAAAGTCTACAGTGTGTGTGTGTGTGTGTGTGTGTGTGTGTGTGTGTGTGTGTGTGTGTGTGTTTTGGGGGGCAGAGTAGTCAAGACTTAGCCAACTCTTACTCAGTCCTATTTTGGGGACTCTTAGAATAGAGTTATCTTCCAGGACCCTGCAAAAGAAAATCTTTTTGGAGTTTAGCTTCGAGCTAAAGAAAGATTTAAGAAAGAATAGGAAATTGCTTGCTGTCCTGAAGAGGGGAGAGGAAAGGGAAGGAAAGGAGGGAGAAAAATTTGGAACTCAAAATCTTACCAAAATGAGTGTTGTAAACTATCTTTACATGTAATTGAAAAAAAAATGATTAAATGAAAAGAAAGAAAGAAGATGGAAGAAGTCAAGCTTACTTTTTTAGAAGAGGGTGGGTAGAGAAGAAGCTAGTTATCCATTCTGCTTCCCTTTGAACCACACAAGGATAGCCCCTTGGCCATAAGTTATCTCTCTCTCTCTCTCTTTTTTTTTTTTTTTTTTAACATGGATTGACATAGTTCACATTCTATTTCTACAAATGTGAACCCCATTCCTCTACTCTCATTGCTTACATGATAAAGGACATTTATTTAAACAGAACCTGGGCATTCAAAATGTTTGTAGTAGCCCTTTTTGTAGTGGCAAGAAACTGGAAAATGGATGGATGCCCATCAATTGGAGAATGATTGGGTAAGTTATGGTATATGAATATTATGGAATATTATTGCTCTGTAAGAAACGACCAGCAGGATGATTTCAGAAAGGCCTGGAGAGACTTACGTGAACTGATGCTGAGTGAAATGAGCAGGACCAGGAGATCATGCAGGGTCCTGGAAGATAATTCTGTTCGAAAAGTCCCCAAAATAGGACTGAGTAAGAGTTGGCTAAGTCTTGACTACTCTGCCCTCCAAAACACACACACACACACACACACACACACACACACACACACACACACAATACTGTATGAGGATGTATTCTGATGGATGTGGATATCTTCAACAAAGAGAAGATTTAACTCAGATCCAATTATCAATGATGGACAGAATCAGCTACACCCAGAGAAGGAACACTGGGAAATGAGTGTAAACTGTTTGCATTTTTGTTTTTCTTCCCAGGTTATTTTTACTTTCTGAATCTAGTTCTTCCTGTGCAACAAGAAATTTGGTTCTGCAGACATATATTGTATCTAGGATATATTATAACATATTTAACATATGGGACTGCCTGCCATCTAGAGGGAAGGAGGGGAAAATTGGGAACAGAAGTAAGTGCAAGGGATAATGTCGTAAAAAATTACCCATGCATATGTACTATTAAAAAAAAAAGTTATAATTATAAAATTAAAAAAAAAAAAAAGAACCTGGACATTTAAATTCAGGAAGCAAGTAAAGAGGTTCTATATCCTTTAGGTCATCTGGGATCACTAATGGTCATTGAGGGTACTCCAGACCTTTAACTAATTTAAAATTCAAGTCATAAAACACAGTGTGTTTTTATATTCATGGGTTGAAAAGAGTTATTTGACAACAACCTTGATTTTAAATTGAAAAACACAGAAATTAATCTTTTAAATGAAAGTAGGATAATTTTTTTTTAGACAGGAAAAGGCTTCAGAAGATTTTTTTTTGCTAGTATATGGAAACAGATAAAAGCTACTATCCATTGGGTCTTTTGACTTGTAATTGTTCTACTACAGGGCTCTTTGAGTGTAGATTTCCATTCAGATTATTTTAGTTTGTATATGTGTGTATGCGTGTGTAAAAATTATTCATAAGGATTTGAATTTAAAAATAAAAAAATGTAAACAAATATGAACATTAAAATAAAGAATAAAAGAGGATTGTCTATGAAATTCTGTCACCTTTTAAAAATGTGAATATTACATTTTACATGATAGTAATAAATCTGCATTTTTATTGGCTGTCCCTCATTCTTTGAATTATCACTCTCCTCATCTCCACTTTCTGGCTTCTATATCCTCAAATTTCAGCTAAAATAAGATTGCCCTATCCACTACCCATTTATCCTATATAGATGTTGTTTACATGTTATTCCCTTCATTAGACTGTGACCCCCTTGAGAGGAGGGACTATTTTTGTCTTTCTTTGTATCTCTAGCATTTAGCACAGTGCTTAGAACATAATAGGTATTTAAATAAATGCTCACTGACTTGCCTTGCTTGTCTATGTCCACTTTAGAACTTCTTTCTGCTTTCTCCTGTATATTTTTAAATGTTTCATTGGTGGTCTTTCCTTTCTTTGCCTTTGCCTTTGTCCTTCCTCTCCCCTCCCTAATTCCCTTCCCTTCACTTCCCTTTCCCTATTTTCCTCTCCCCTCCACTCTTCCCCTCTCCTCTCCTTTCCTCTTTATGCTTCTTTCTTCCTCCTTCCTTCTTCCACCTTCTTTCTTTTTTTGTATCCCTCTCCCCAAGTAAAAACTTTCCCTTATAACCAACAACTATAATCAATCAAAACAGATTATTGTCTATGACTGTAAATGTGTCTCTGCAACTTTAGAATTTTGATACCTTTCATCTATTTTTATAAAGCCCTCTTTTTAATTGATGAACTCTTTCTAATATTTAAGGTGAAGCTGAGGGCTAGGCTGAAATGACTTCCTTCCTCCCCATACTAATATTTAATTACATTAGCATAAAATAATGATAGTTATACCCTCTATACTGCACCATCAGTTCCTTTAGATTTCTCAGGAATAAGAAATCCCCCAGATTCCCAGGGAGAGAGAAGCTAGGTGTAATACAAATACTCTTGGAGTATGCAAGGGAAATACCTCAAAGTGCACGCCTTACTAAGGTAGCATAATCTCCTGTCTACTCTGATATTTTAGTACATGTATTAACTTGGAGAAAAATCACTTAACCCTTCCAGCTCTGAATTCTGTGAAGAAGGCCATTTGTCTAAGAAGTTATATATAATACACTATTTGACCTATTAGTATCCTGTCTGTGTGCTTGAGTGCCCTCTAGCTGCATTCTAAGGAAAGACACTTTATAAATGAAGACAAAACGAATTCTTATTAGTAAGAACACCATTGATTTTTCTGTTATTTGCCAGACATATGTAGACCTATTGAATTCTTCATTCCGTGTCCCATTAGCATTACTGCCCCAAGTTTTCACCACAAATCGGCTATCCTATTCATTGGCTTTTTTTTTTGTATTTTCATACATGTGTGTTTACAGATGCATACATATTCACATATATGCATGTACAAATACACATACACATTTCTCTCCATAGAGCCATGTGTGTGTATATGTATGCATATGTGTGTCTCTCTATCTATATCTTCTTAGTTAAGTTATAAATTATTAGACTTTTTTTCCTTACTCAGGACACCTAATACGATGCTGTGCATACATTATATATCCACAAAATTATGACTGAAATACTTTGACTAGAGAAAAAAATTCCATAGTGGAATATTGATCGAAAGTGTATATTTTATGATCCTGAAATTCTGTGATTCTCTGAGCCTTTTTTCCTGTGCTATGTTGTTAATTTTGGACAGAAATTATTGATGATGAAGATGATAGAAATGGAATGAATTTTTAAAAGCAGCTACTCCAAAGCTCTTATTCATTCAGAACTAGAAAGGAGGCTTAGAGTTTGTCTAGTCTAACTTGCTCATTTTATAGACTCAAGTTCTTAAGGTCATGGGATTAGGGCCAGAGGTGGGGCTATAATCCATGTCTCCTAGAATATAAACCTAAAATTCATGCCATTATGCTGCAATGTCCTCTAGGCATGAAAATGGTTACCTTGTTAAAAATTGTCCTTAAAAATTTCATTAATAATTCAGCTGGATTTCAACCCTGATATATACATAGACTCCAACACACTATCTCCTTTCCTGCATCACATAACTTTTCTTTAGGTTATTTGGAAACAATTTACAGATCTTTAGTGACAATCAGTCAACTTTCAAGCATGAACACAATTGAATTACATTTCAGAAATGCAGGTTTATTTCTGAGACATGTCTTCCTTAGGAACAAAGTACAGCTTAAGTCACTTGTTTTGGAGACAATTGGGGTTAAATGACTTGCCCAGGGTCACCCAGATGGTGTTAAGTATTTGATGCAGGATTTGAACTCAGGTCCTCAGGGCTGATGCTCTGTCTTCTGTGCCATCTAGCTGCTCCTTGTGTAAGTCATTCTTAACCTGGTGGAGCCCTCTACTCCATCTACTGCAAGGATTCTGGAGGGGCTCCAACTTCTATCAGCTGTAAAGTTTTTAAAATCTGAGATAACTTGCAATTTCACAATTGATTTAAAACAACATCAACATCTTCATCTTCATCATTAATAACCTCTGTCCAAAATTAACAAGGTAGCACAGAGAAAATGCTCAGAGAATCTCAAAATTGCAGAACCATAGCATATATACTTTCTTCTCACTTAATATCCCGAAATCCTTCACCTCTAGTTGCTGTGTGATGAGTGATTCTTGTATAATCTGATTTCTGTGTAGACTCATTTAATGACTTTATGTAGTTCATTAATCTGAAGCCTATGAACATTGTTTCTTAAAATGTTTTTGATAATTATATTTCAATATAGTTGCTTTCCTTTGTAACCTTATATATCTTAGTGAATGCCTTTAAAAACACCTTTTAGAAGGGTCCCATTAGATTTCACCACATTTCCAGGAGGCAGGTATCATGTTTCATCACTGGTCCTTTGGAATTGGAGTTGGTCACATTGATCAGAAACGTTAAATTTTTCCAAAACTGTTTGTTTTTAAAATGTTTTTATCACACAAATTGTTTTCCTGGTTCTGCTCACATTAGATCATACATATCACTTCAGATTTCTTTAAAATTATTCTTTTTTTGTAATTTCATACAACAAAATCACATTCCATTAAATTCATATGCCATTATTTATCAAGCCTCTCTTCAATATGATGGACATACTTTTAGTTTCCAGTTCTTGGGCATATTCATTTTAGGAAGCTAATCTTGTTTTGACTTTTGCTATGCTAGCATGACCATAGTCTATTTTCTCTCCTGGAATAATATATGGAAGGCTGGGGGAGGAAATGTCTTGGTAAGAAAAATGTTGAAGGCTGAGAGACAAGGCTATGTGTGAAAGCCTGGCCTTTACATAATAAAAAATGATTATAAATCATAATTTATGTACATAAATATTTAATTTATAAATCATAATTTATATACACAAATATATAATTTGTAAATTATAATTTATATAAACAAATTATAATTACCCACATAAACATATAATTTGTAAATTATAATAATAAATTATTAATAATTATAATAAATAATAAACAAGGTCTCCTTATTTGCCTTCTTTTTTCCTAAGTGGTATGACTTTCTGAATTATTACAGATAATGAGGATATGATAACATAGTAGGACCATACAATATCTGAGTTAGAAGTTACTTTATAGATCTTTTAATTCAAGAGGTGAAGGAATACAGAGGTAATATAAGTTGGCCATGTTCACATGGCTAATTAATGACCAAGCTAGGAAGAAAATCCAGGATTCCCGATTCACTGGTATGTCACTGTTATCTTGCTTTGTTCAAATATATCATGAGGTCATGGGATGATTATTTAGATCAGACTTATCAGGTAAGGGTATTGTGAGATCAATACTTAAATCCTTTTTTGAACCATTACCCAATGATCAGAAAAAGCTCCTTTGATTATTAATATTTACTCCCTCCATCTTTCCCCAATTTTCATTATTTTACCATTCCTTTCAACTCTACTCCATATCAGCTCAGACACAAAATAAGAAGTTTTGGTGATTGGAACAAGCACTAAGAAATGTACATCCAGAGCAGACAACATAAAGTGTATCCTCAGGTCAATTTTATAATTCTTGATGTGAAAATAATATATTCCCTTAGATTGTAAAAAAACAAAATCCTTTAGATTTTAAACTCCTTAAAGATAGGAACTTTCATCTGCCTTTTTTATATTCCCAATACTTAGCACAGTGCTTGGTACATAGTAGATACTTAATAAATATTTTTTGAATTGAGTTAAATATGAGAATTAAGATAAATCAGTTATATGGAAGGGAGACTAGGTAACTTCAGTAGCCTCATAATGGCAGAAATAGTGTGTGTTGAGTTTTTTACTCTCTAAATTTCGGTGCCTAGGGATAAATTTCTGATTGTCTTTCTCTAGTTACAACTCTGTCTATCTCCAACCTTCTGAACACTACAAAGAACTAGGTATGTTATAAATGGTTGAACTTATCATAGATGATAGATAGTAAGGCCCTATTCTGTTTTTGTCTTTATATTTCCAGTTCTTGGAACGTAATAGATGTTTGTTAAATGCTTGCCCATTAACCGATTATTTCCCTAATTGATTTGTGGCAGAATTTTTGGAATATAGATTATGATAGAAAAGCAGAATGGCAGAATGTAATGGATTATTAGATTTGTTTTATTATGGTTGTCATTTTCACTTGTGCCCGATTCTTTGTGACCCCATTTGGGGTTTTTTTTGGCAGACATACTGGAATGTTTCCCATTTCCTTCTCCATTTGACATATGGGGAAAATAAGACAGGCAGGGTTAAGTGACTTACCCAGGGTCACACAGCTAGTGAGTGTCTGAGGCTAGATTTGAACCCAGGAAGATGAATCTTCCTGACCTCAGACCCCACACTCCATCCAATGTGCTATTTAGTTCCCCTTAGGGGATATGGGTTCAAATCTGTTTTTGCTGCTTACTCCCTTGAATAACCTTGGGCTATCACTTACCCACCCATACTACGTTCCAATGTTTTAAAATGAAATCTTGAAAGTCTTTTTGAGTTCTAAGTCTGTGAAAGACAACTCCAATTTTATTTAGATTTAGTATTTCATGAATGCATACAAGGTGCACCAGTCCTGAGGGGGACAGGGGTCTTTCTATGTATACTTGTACTGGGAAGTTTAGATGGTTTAAGTGGTAAATCATGAAGAAGGATGTGGTGGCAAGAATAATGAAGGATTAGAATAGAGTAATTTTATTTTCTAAAGTTTGCCAGTGTGTGGCACTGGTTCTTTAAAGATCAGGTCCAGCTCCGTTTTGTAATTTAACAGTTTCCAAGCCACCAGATTCAGCAGCAATTCTTTATTCAATGAAACCTATCCCTGTTGGGAGAGAGGACACTGACTAGGGCTAAGTAGGGTCCCTGGCACTGATTCTTACCATTCCCCCCAACTTCTCCCATTGACCCCTCCTCCCCTTTCCTTCTTTCTCCCCTCAGTTTGGCAAATTTCTTCTACCCTCTCAGGGTTGGCTGGATCCTGATAGCGTGTAAGTTCCTGGAGGGCAGGGACGATTTCATTTTTGTCTTTGTTATCTCATCCCCCCCACCCCAGCACAGAACCTGGCACATACTGAATTCTTAATAAATGCTTATTGATTCATATCAAATTGACATAGCATTTGACTCTTTAGAGGATGGAGAGTTGGTGACTGAGTTAGGAAGACCTGGATTCGTGTTACACTTCCTACATATGGGTTGTGTGACCATGGACAAATATTTAACCTCTGGGTGCCCCAGAATATTTCTTTAAGATTATAAATTGAAGAATGGTACTTATGACCTCATCTTAAAGTTTCCCTTTATAAAAAAAATTAGATTTTCACCCCTTTCTTCATTTTCACCCCCTTCTTCATTTTCTTTATAATTGCCAACCAAGGAAAATGTGCAAAATAGGCATTTTTCCTAAGGAGTTCCTAGTGTCCCCTGCTTTTTTGGTGATCTTTTCTCTTATTCCAAAGTCCTAGCTCCTTCTTATTATCCAGCTATGGTTTACCAGTGCTCATATGTCTTCCCCAACTTCTATCTCTCCAAAGCTGTTCTGAGGAAAGAATCCAACAAATTTACTTATACTGAGGTGTAAATGACTAATGAGGCTTAATATATTACTTTTTCCAGAAATATTTTCATTTTTATCAGGGGCCAGGGTCATAAGTCAAAGAAAAGAATCTCTAACTGGAATTCTGGGCTTTGGTGAATAACGAAGAGAGGCACTTTAAGGGGGAAGAAAGGAGAAAGAGAAGAGAATAAATATTAATACAGTCCTTTTATGTGATTAGTCCTGTCCATTTTTTAATTTTATCTCATTTGATCCTCACAACAGCCCTGGAAAGTAAGTGCTATTATTACTCCCACATTACAGTTAAGAAAACTGAGGCAAATGGAGGTTAAATGAATGGCTCTGGACCCTAGAGTTAGTAAGTGCCCGAGGCTACCTTTGAATTTGGGTCTCTCTGACTCCTGGACCAGTACTCTATTCATCCACCAGTCTCTTTTTAAGGAACAAGTAGAAGGGGAGGGGAAGAGATCACCTCACATAGATGATCATATACTCTTCTTACTCATAAGTTCTAGAGCCAAATCTTTGCTAGCTCTGTGAGCCATTGTATGCTTGTGTAATGCATGTATGTCATGCCCTAATCTACATCAGTACCTCTCACTTTGATTCTATAGCACTAGCTGGTTAGGGTTTCATATGTTACTGTAAAATATAACTATAATATTCTCACTGGCAGCCATGCCAATGGTGAAAATATACCAATAGACCACTTTGCAAATTTGAATTTTCTATTAACACAGAGTGTTTCCACAATTTATCAAAATATTTCTCAACTTAGTAGGAAAAGATGGATGCAATTAAGATGCTGATTGATGACATTTATCAGATTCAGAGAGTCATAGGATAATGAGAACTGGAAGATTCTTCAGAGCCATATAGCTCAACCCTCTCTTTTACAGAAGAGGAAACTGAGACCCAATTTGGTGAAGTGACTTTCCCAAGGGAAGTGAGATCTGACTCAGATTCTCTAGCCACTCCTCTTTTACTGATCAATGTTACTAGCTGTTTGATCCAGTATGTCACATAGACCTCTTTATGCTTCAGTTTCCTTATCTAAGAAACATAATATCTCATAATCCTATCATCAATCTACCTCACAGAGTTGCTGGGAAGAAAATGCTTTGCAAGCTTTAAAACACCATAGGAATTGCCAATTTTTGTATTATTAGAATCATTAACCATTGAACTTGTTCCCCCCCCATTTTTTGGAAGTTAATTGGGGTTAAGTGACTTGTCCAGGGTCAAACAGCTAGTAAATGTCCGAAGTTAGATTTGAATTCAGGACCTCCTTACCTAGTTGCCCCCATTGTGTTTGTCTTTATCTCCCAATCTGGTCTTTTAGTAACTAAGTGATGCAGTGAATAGAGCACTGGAGTCAGAAAGGCTTGAGTACAATCCAACCTCATAAACTAGTTGTGGACCCTGGATAAGTCACTTCATCCTGTTTGTCTCAATTTTCTTATCTGTAAAATGAGCTAGAGAAGGAAATGGCAAACCACTCCTATATCTTTGCCAAGAAAACCCCAAACTCTGTCACAAAGAATCAGATATGACTGAAAATAATTAAACAATAAAGTCAAGCATCTTCCATAGGATTTCAGAGATACAAAGACGTTGCTTGCTGAAGGTATAATCAGGAGATTACCACCTGATTCAGATCAATAATCAAGTATCTACTACTTGCAATTCATTGTTCTAGATGTTTAAGGATATTAAAGAAAAGTCCCAATACCCAATAAAGAAGGAGATTATGATCTCTGTTGTTTCATTATTGCTGTCAAACTTTATCAGTTTTACCTTTTACCAACCTTTATTCTGCTCTTTATTATGAGGTGATGTGGAGGATGATCAAATAATAACAAGTTATTTCCATGGGAAACATGAAGTGGCAACTGGAAGTTTATTTGTCATTTATGAAATCACAGGATGAAATCTTCCTTTTCTTTGTAATTAATGAATTTCTGAGTAGGTCTTCGTTTTTAACTTTTTCCTTCATTATTCTTTTCTGGTTCCCTCCTAACAGGATGGATTGAAATAACTCATAAACAATACATGAATAAAGTGGTATGACCAGAACTTAGGCTAGCACATGCCTTCAAGAAGTAGAAACAACTGATTCTAGCACTTGTGCCTTTTATAGGTGCTTGATAAATAGTTTGTTGACTATTTGAATAATTAATTTAGAAAAGAAGCTATGAAATGGGATGCTTCTTCCTTCCTCTAGCTATTTGTACCCAAGGTGAGCCCTTTCCCTTGGAGGGGATCTTCCCAGAACACTTGGGGTCCAATGTCTCTTCTTGAGGTCTCCATCTTCCCTTCTTCCAATCTTGCTCAACTGAACTTCCCTTAAAAAGTTGATTTGATGGTGTCTTTAACACTGATTGTCCTAGGAAGTGATTCTTCTGCTAATATTTCCCTCCTTGTTACTAGTATCCGGTTTCTAGGACCACTTTCATCAGAAATCTCTGGTCTTCCCAGATAGCTATTGCTTAATAATTTTTGGTTACACAATGTCTGCTTTGTAGCACTCTAAGCGCATATGATTGTGATTCTCTTTGCCACAGAACTGGGAGCTTCTTTTGACCACATCTGAATGGTACAATTATTGGGATTGGTTGGATTCTTGCAAACTGCCTCCATTTCACTGGCTTGCCAGGCAGCTGTAAGACCTGTGAGACCACCAAAGAATTGTAGTTGTCCTGTAAGCTGTGTTCCCACCCATGTGTACACTATTATTGTTTGACCATCATTTGTCTGTACAATTTCATCTGAAAGGAATATCAATGTTCTACACCGAATTACTTCTGATTAGTTTTTCATTTTTGTGCATGCTTGAATCTTTGGCGTGATGCTATAAAGAAGCCAAATCTTTATGCCCTATAATGGTCTCAATTTAATTAAATATCATCATGTTGTGGTGGTATATAATATCTCTGAACCTTTGGGAACATAAGGTCAAGAATTCCAGATCAAAAATCTGGCAGTGTTGAATATATCACACATATCATTTACTCTCAGGGTACTTTACCCTTGAAATAGATTGACACTAAGCTGCTCCAGAGCTTCCCAATTTATCTCCAAACCTGGTTGCAGTTCTAATTGTTGCCATGTTTCAAGATGGAAGAAGTTATCATATATATGTAAACATTTTGTATACACATATATAAATATATCATATGCACATGTGACATATTTTAAGATAATTGGCAATTCAAAAATATTAGCATGAAAGAATGACCTTCCTGGGAGATAAGTCATTGTTACTTGAGGTTTTAGGGTTCTGGCATAATGTGCATAGTAGCAGTGTAGAAACAACGGTGGACCACTAAAGCTTTGTCTCTAAGTGTCAAAATTTAGAGGGTGATGAAAATGTTTGTAGTGCTTGAGCAACATAGAAATAAGTTAAAATAGGAAGATATCATATATCAGATTTCCTCCCTTCCCACATCTATGTCTCCTCAAGTGAATTTATCTTTAAAAAGTTGATTTAAAAGTGAATTTTATGCTGTTTGTCATGGACACAAAAATTACTTATTATGGCTTTTGCAGTAGTTTAGAGAGCCTTGGAGTAGGATATTTTATTTTAGTTTAAATTTTTAAAAAATTATTTTATTTTAAAGCAATACAATACCTTTGAAATCACCCAATCCAAGTCCCTTATTTAGAGATGAAGAAACAGAACTTTACAGAGAAAAAATGACTTGCCCAAGTTCACATGGTGAGTTAGTGGCAGATCATGGAATAGAACCTGTGGTCTCTTGGCTCCCAGTCCAGTATTATGTAATATTCCAAATTTAGATGCCAGAATATTCTTTCTACTCATTGTAGAATGTTATATAACATTCCAAATCTGTAATAGCAGAATATTCTTTCTACTCCTTTTATGGAGGAAATAATAAGTTAAATTGGTAAGAAAATGACAATTTTGGGTTCAAGATGGACCATTTTCTGTTTTTTTAGGGACACTTGGCTATTGCAGTGATTGAGACTCTGTGCCTTCTCATATGATACTTGGTTCCTTTACCAGCAGGGCCTCAGGAAATTTCATTAGGATTGGATAATAACATTTAGTGCACTGTGACATTCTGCTGCATATCAGATGGTCCTTCTTCTGACTGTAGATTCTCAATAAAATCAATAGCATGAGCCCCAGCTTTCCCCGCTGGGACCACATTAATCTTCACATTTTTGCTGCATCACTGATTTTCATGACAGCTCAAGATGTCTTTCTGCTTCTGAGTATCCCTTATATTAAAAGACTTTTGGGTCCCATAGACTTGTTAACCAGTAGTCTCTTGGGTTTCACCCCTTGCCTTTCCATTTTCTCAGCTATGTTGCTGCTTCTTTGGCTCTCCCACAATTCTTTCCACATCATTCATCTTGACATTTAAAAGTTTCCAAGCTTGTTCTCAGATGACACAAACACTGCCTTTGTTGTTTGCCTGATTTTGGAATGCAGAGAATCCCATGACGCGAAAGGAGGGAGGGCTTGCTTCAGGAAGGGGATAAAGAGCTACTCCATACCTTTGGAAGGAAGGTTCCTGTGAAGACTAAGGTTAAGCTTCTGAACCATGTGCTGAGAACATGGGCTGGGGGAATTGCTGCCACTCAGTTTCTTTCTTTTTAGTTGTACCTTGGGAAATTCCCTCTCCCCCAAACTAATGTGAAGTTTAATTTTTAGATCATCCCAGTGAATGCTTTCTAGAACTTAAGACTGGAAGAACCCTTAGAACTCATTTAGCCTAACTCTTCTTATACATTTGACAGATATAGGGACCTAAGTCCTGGAGAGGGGAAGACAGATTTTGAATAAAGATTCTCTAGTGTACTTTATAATATCAGAGATGGATTTCATCTGGTTCAACCAATACCTGATAGGAATTGTCTCTACATCATTTCTGACAAGTGGTCATCCATCTCCATCTGAAGATCTCCGTAATGAGGAAACCATTACCTCCTCTGAAAGTATTTTCCTCTTTTGTTAGGAATTTTTTTCTTCTAGGTATTATGAAAATTTGCTCCTAGTTTTATTTCAGGAACAAAGAAGAATAAGTATAATCTTTTTTTTTCTCTTCTGACATCTCTTTACATACTTGAAGGCACTGATCATGCCCTTTCCCATCCTCTCCCTCACCCCTCACCTCTAGTCTTCTCTTTAGGTAAGCATCCCTGTTTTCTTAAATGGTGGTGTAGTGCCCAAGCCACTGCCATTGGGGTTGCCATCTTCTGAACATGCTCTGTTTTTTCAAAATCAGGTATTCTAACATGAATTTCACTGTTCTTTCCATTACACCTGCTGATGTTCTGCAGCAAATAACTTTCATTTATCCATTCCTTCTTTTTATCTTTTAGATGTTCAAAAATAGGACTTGAGATTTTTAGGTCTAAACAGAGCCTATTTAAAAAACAAACTGGAAAAGTTTGCCTTTGGCTATAAAAAATTGCTTTGGTCTACTCCTTGTTATGTGATATGGCATAAATCTTAGTCCTGTTTTCATAAGGACTTCATGTCTACTTTCCTTTGGCCAAATAGTGATTTTTCTTATTGAGAACATAAAATGTACTTACAGAAAACTGGTATACTAGTCTCTCTCCCATTCTGACAAGTACAAGGAGAATGAACATCAGACCTAGCAAGCCTAGATTCACCAGCATTTGTCCTTTGTGACTGAATTCTAATGCTCTGGAATTTCCTTTTCCTAGCGCCTACTTGTCTTTCTCTATTTCTGAGTCTAGCTCTCTGTTTTGCATGGTGAGCAGCATGAAGGTAATGAATTAGGAACGTGCACAGATCCAGGAAGTAACTACAATCTTAACACTGCATTACAGAATCTCATGAAATCTTATCCATACCTTAGCAGGAATCCTTTCTATCATTTCCCCAACAATTGGCCAGTCAGATGCAGCTTGAGAACTTCTAGTTACCAGAATGTTGCAAACTCTTGAAACAATCCATTCTGCATTTGGACAGTTCTAACTATTTGGAAGTTTCCCCCTGACATCAAGACTAAAGTATTTTCTCTTCATCTTCCACCTGGTTCTGACATCCCTTATCAGGGTCTATGTTGGATGACATAGGAATCAGTCAGATTCATTATGATTTGTCCATGCAGTGCTCAAAGTAATAATTCAGTTCAGATGATTTGGTGAAAAACTCATTCTATTACTTGTCTATCATTTGATACCTTAAAGACCAGATTAATTGAACAGCAACGACTTTTCACCCAGTATGTTCTTATGTATAATACAACCCAAATACAGTCAGAGATCATAATGCATCTCAAAGGTTACTAGGACAATCCTGATAAGCTTTTGTGAGCAAAGGTAACATTCATACTCACTAGTCAAGCCCCTTCTTTTTTTTCCTCCCTCTTGTCAAAGCTAGAACTTGGAAGTGAGAGAGACTGATCATTTGCAAAAGCAGAGTACACAGAAGTAAATGAATCAGCTCTAGGTTGCCCCTGGCAATTCCACATTACTTATGGTGCTTATGTTTGCCCTGTTTGTAGAGTGACAGAGGGATTTATATGGTAAAATATATAGATTCTTGGGCAGCTAGATGGTGGTGAGCCTGGAGTTGGGGAGATTCATCTTGCTGAGTTCAAATCTGACCTCAGACACTATCAAGTTGCTTAACCTTGTTTGCCTTAGTTTCCTTATTTGTAATAGAAGCTGGAGAAGGGAATGGCAAACCACCCCAGTATCTCTGCCAAGGAAAACCCAAATGGGGTCACAAAGAGTCAGACGTGGCTGAAAACAATTGGATGAAAATATAGGTAGATCCTACTTTAGAGAGGTAGTATAGCATGATAGGCAGCTGGTCTCAGCGTTAAAAAGATCTGGGTTCAAGTAGATTTTAAAACTGTGTTAAAACTATGAATTGTTCTTGACCTCCTTTAGTAGGATTTCCACAACAGGAACTTCCTATTCTGATGATATCATTGGTCTGTTTGCTTGTGGTCCTTTTAATTTCAGCACCTAAATGTACCTCCCTCTTCCCCTCCAGCCCAATATTGATTCCCTTAGATATTGTTGACCTCATTTCCTCTCAACAAGCAACTTTAAGGGGGGAGGAAAGGAATTATTTTCCTTTCTTTTTAAAAAATAATATATATATTTTTCAACTCTGCACTCCCTCTTAGTCCCTACCCCTTTTCTCCTACAGGTATTTTTTAGAGGAAGATGACATACCTACTTGTTAGACATAGGCCATAGTTTTCTAGTGCCTATGGTTAGCATATCACAGAGTGTAATAGCCTCAGTTACTCATCACTGTCTGCAGCTCCACAGAAATGGTCTTTTCTATTTGGACTTCATGCTGCATCTGTATCCAATACCATTAGATGGCACTCTTATAACTAGAGACAAGAACTCTGTTCCCCTGCAATTTTTTGGAGATTTTTTTCCCCCCTTCTCCTTCTTCTGTTCTAATCCTCTCCAAACCAGTGATTCCACCCACCTTCTTGAAAACAGAATAGAACAAAATCGTTTCCTAGCCTGGTACAGCTGTTATGTTTTTTGCAACTCATGTCTTGCTTCAGATCCCCTCGTCCCCCTTCTGAGCTTGTTCATTTTTGATTCTGGCCTTAGCCTCTGTTATTATCCTGTTAATCTTTGTCCTCAGAGATTCCCAGGCCCACAGAATGGTGATAAACATGGTCTGAAAAAGGCCTAGAAGGGGTGCACTTCCTAGAAGAGAAAGTCGGGGGATGCATTTATGCATATGCAGCATTTTTTGATATTGATGTTATTTTGAGTAAAGATGAAGAAAGGAAGAAAAAAATGAATGAGGAGTAGAGCAAAGGGATAAAGTGCAGGGGAATCAGTGGGAGAGGGGACAACAGCAGGAACTGAAGGAATGTGGAGAAGGAGCTTGGGAGAGGGCTAGAAAAAAAGGTCTCTGAGAAAAGCATCTTGGCAACAGAGTGGGGGAGAGGAAAGGCATCCTGCTCTTTTATTCCTGCCTCTCTAGCTGCAGCTGCTGTGAAAGTCCCCTATTTATGGTCAAGGGTGCAAGGGGTATAGATCTCAAAAAACCCAGTAACAACAACAAGAAGCAAACACCCATCTTTTTAAAGTGAGGATCTCAGGCTTTTTTTTTTTTTTTTTTTTTTTTTTTCACTGCAGCTTCTGCTGAGGCTGTTTCCTCTCTGTAGGTAGGGGCTGTGTGTTAGAGAGTAAAATATTAGAGAAAATGAAAGAGCTCAGGTCTTGGAGGTCCTTCAACACTCATCCACATGTTTCAACCCCCCCCTCTCCTCTACCTCCCTTTCTTCCCCAAAGCCAAAGCTAGCTTCCCTGGGCTCTCAGCCTCCCTCCTTCCTGAAGATGGAGAGAATGCTGTCTCCTGGGAACAATTAGATGTGAGAAAAGCATTTTCCCAAACAATTGCCAGGAAATATTGTCTTGACTGATACTCCTAAAGTAAGGCTGCCTTCTTGGCAGGGTTATTCTAAGGCTTGGACTGTGGAAACAGCAGTAAGTTGTGGTTCCAAACCCCCTAATCTGTCACATACCAGAGTCCTCCTACGACAACCCTCCCTTTTGGTTTTGCAGTGATAGATGCTCTTGGTACACTTGAACTAATAGCCTTGACCAGCTAACCCATTTGAGACCTCAGCTGTGCCAGCCTGTTTGCTGGTGGGAGGTCATTCTTTTGCTGACTCAATCCCAGACTCATTGCTCCTTTCCACTCCATGAGTAATACCCAGGGCTTTTCTTCTTCAAAGCACCTTCCCAACATTAACTACTTAGTCATCCCCACTCCCCTCCTCCAAAGCGCTACCAGGGAGGTTATTATTATTTTAATTTTGCTCTGGCAGGAGGGAAAACATAGGAAGATAAAATGGAAACTCAGACCTAGACTAGCCAGGAAACTAGGGAGAGAGTCAGCATCATGGCTCAGGAGTTTATGGCTGGTTGGGAATTCCCAGAACATCAGAAGATTGGGCAGTGATGATATAACATGGTCCTTCAGCAGAGACCTAATTTTGGGTGGGAAGTAAGGGAGCCATGGGATCTTAGGGGAAAAAACCGGACAGTCTTGGACCTTTGGCAAAGGTCTTTTTTGCTAGTCTCAGAATTTGTGCATGGATAGCAGGCAGGTCTTACTGACCTGAAGGGCCATCCTTATTCAGACACTGCCAAAGGCATAGCATGTGAGCACAGACATAAAACTGCATTACCTTCCCGTGCTGCTCCCGAATCTGTGACATGTATCTCAAAAGACTTCTTTCTTTTTCCTGACTGAGCATGGTGAATGACTCCTGTTAGTAATAATACTAACTGTCATTGAAGCCCTTTGCAAATCTAAAGTGTGAGAGAGGGCTTAGAATAGGAAGGATCCTCCATTTTTCTTAATTGCTGAATTGAAGATTTGTCCTCCTTTTTGGGTGTGCTGTGTGAAAGTTACAGGGTTTTCAGAAATAAGTCTGAGTCTTGGTGATAGGGTGTGAACTGAAGCACCTTCTGGAAGGCAGACAGCAGAGTAATCCTTTCAGTCAACCCTGTCTGCAGCTGCTTTTTATAAACTTGGCATAAATATGCACTCGGGAAGGCCAGGACTGTATCTGGAAAATATTTTCCACCATCTGAGACACACACACACACACACACACACACACACACACACACACACACACTATTGGAAAGAAAAAAGTGCCCAGAAATTGTGCACAACACGGAGCGGCTTCACTTGTGGTTTTTTTCCATTACTTCCTCAGCTCATTTTTCTGCTGCCAATTTTAGAAGGCCATAAGTCATAGTTGTTGTTAAACTTTTTCAGTTAAAATGTAACTCCAAGAACAAAGTCATATGATCTGCTCTAGTCGAATAGTCCTTGGAGGAAGTTGAGATGGGAAGAAAACCTTTCCTCACTTGGTCAAGCTCTGTGGTCTGGGTCTGTCTGTCTATTTGTGGGATCTCCATTATGTGTGTTAGAGACATGTATCCCAAGTCCTGTCGGTGGACCTTGAGGCTCTGGGAGGGGGGCAGTTATTTATAACTGAGATGAACAGGTCTCCATCTGTCCAAATGGAAAGAGGAGATGGATCAAATTTTAGTTTTTAGTATAAATTAGGGGCAGGATGTGGTCTTAGGAGATAATCCTTTTAATCTGTTCTCTCTCTTCAGCCCTTTTCTTTTGGAATCTATGGCCCCATTCTAGCTCAGATCATCTGCCATCTCCTCCATGAAGACTTTCCTCTCAAAACCCAAATTGTCAGTGTTTTTGTACCCTTCCAAATTAGGATTATAATTTCAGAGAAAGATTTTAATGCCTCTAAAGTCTGAATCCAAATACCTCATATTACAAATAAAGAAGTGTCTGAGGAAGGATTTGAACATGTAATAGCCATTCCATATTAAGTACTCTACCCATGACACCATACTGCCTCTAATACTTTCTTTCTCTATGTTCATGTCTTTCTCTGCAGTAGAATGTGTTTTCACTTTTGTCTTCGTAACCCCAGAATTTAGCATTGTACCCTAACAGTCCCATTAAGATTGGGCTTTTGATTTCATTGGTTTAAGAAACTCTCATAAGAAAGCTATTGCACTTTTCCCCTCTATAATAGCTCCTCCTAATCCTTTTGCAAAACCTTGTGTTCCAAAATTTTCTCCCTCTCTGTCCCCTTATTTCCCTTCCCTTAGATAGCAAACAAGTCAATATAGAATAGAGTAAACATGGATTTGCACTTATTTTACAACCTATGAGTCTTAGAGAGTCACTAGGTCACTGAGAAAAAATTAAGTGGCTTGCCCAGGTCACATAGCCAGTCTGTTGTCAGAGCCTGGGTTCTTGCAGATTCCAGTTCTTCTGACTGGGAGGTCAATTCTCAATCACTAGAGGTGCACACTAGTGAGTTAATAAATACTCATCAGATTGGATGATATTGTTTCATTTTCCAGGGGCAATACAGGGTAGAGGTGAATTTGGGTGAGTTTGCTAATTTCCATTTGGGCCTGTAAGTAGGCTAAAAGTTAGTTGTTCACTTCCACTCTGGTTTTCCTTCAGTGAATCTCTGGTTCCCCTATTCCTAGATCCATGAAAATTAGAATCAAGGAGACGGTCATTAGTAACACACATCGACTTGGATGATCTGGAAAATTTTTCTTTCTTTCTTTCTTTTTTTTTTCAAGAGGGCAAATTCCAGGGTGCCTGCTGGAGTCAATATACATTCACCTCTGCCCCACAATGTTTTCAAATGTATCTGTCAAATAATGGATTGCTAGAGTTGGAAGGGACCTTAGTGAACACCTGCTTCAACTCTTTGATTTTACAAATAACTTTAACAGATAAGTTGCTTTCTCTAATGTCACTGGACAAATCTAGGAGTTTTGCCTATCAGTCTTCATCACAAATCCCTCTGATCATGTCTCTTGATTCCTAAACTATCTTTAATTTATCTTATAAAAATGTAAAGTCATTGAGAGCAAGGATTATTTCATTTTTGATTTTATCCCTAGTACATAAGCCTAGTTAGTTTTGGTCTTTAGTACATATATAATGAATGCTTCATTCATTTATTGATTGCTCATGATCCAGGGAGAGAGTAATATATGTAAAATTTTTTCTTATGAAGAAAATGAATTATAGAGAGTTAAAGTTATGCTGGGGGTCCCATATTTAGGTAATGGCAAAGCTGGGGTTTGAAAATCTGGCTATTAGTTAAAATATTCTTGTTAATTAGTATGTCTATACCCTTAAATTTTAAGAAGACTATTGAGGTAGAGAAACATATCAAATTTAACCTACCTAGGATAGGGTTTCCTAACTTGGAGCCTATGTACTTGCTTTAAAAAATGTGGATAACTGTATTTCAAAATAATGGATTTCTTCTTTCAATGACTCTCTTAGAAGCGATTGGCACTGAATGTTTGTGGCAGCTCTTTTTGTAGTGGCCAGAAACTGGAAGATGAACGGATGTCCATCAACTGAAGAATGGTTGGGTAAATTATGGTATATGAATGTTATGGAATATAATTGTTTTGTAAGAAATGACCAGCAGGAGGAATACAGAGAGGCTTGGAGAGACGTACATGAAGTGATGCTGAGTGAAATGAGCAGAACCAGGAGATCATTATACACTTCAACAACAATGCTGTATGAGGATGTATTCTGATGGAAATGGATATCTTCAACAAAGAGAAGTTCTAATTCAGATCCAATTGATCAATGATGGACAGAATCAGCTACATCCAGAAAAGGAACACTGGGAATGAATGTAAACTGTTTGCAATTTTTTTCCCCCAGGTTATTTTTAACCTTCTGAATACAATTCTTCCTGTGCAACAAGAGAACTGTATGAATCTGCACACATATATTGTATCTAGGACATACTATAACATATCTAACATGTATAAGACTGCTTGCCATCTCGGGGACAGGGTGGAGGGAGGGAAGGGAAAAGTTGGAACAGAAGTGAGTGCAAGGGATAATGTTGTAAAAAATTACCCATGCATATGTACTCTCAATAAAAAGTTATAATAAAAAAAATTTAAAAAAAAGAAGTGATTGGCACTGCCCAATGTATTTAGACTAGGGTTCTTAATCTGCGGTTCATGGACTTTCCAATGGTCTATGGGTAAATTTCAGCAGGTGCATAAACTTGAATGGGGAAAAAAATCTTATCTTTAGTTTCCTAACCTTTGATTTCCTTTGCAATCATATGTATTTTATTTTATTCATTTAAAAACCTTATTTTGAGAAGGGAGTCCCAACCAGACTGTCCATAACAAAAAAAAGTTTAAATACTTTCTCTAAGGTAAACTTTCATTCCATTTGTTCTCCTTTTCTCTTTGTTTCTCACACTTTCTTTTTATTCCTCTCATTTTCCCCCATTAAATCAGTCTTAGGTGTGATGGGGCTAGCTCAAAGCCACGTTGGGGTTGTATTAGGCCTCTATACCTGGGTTATGGACATAGAAAACATGTCAGTGCTTTATTTTATGATGAAGGATGTACATGAAGTGGATGTACCTTATATACTATATATATATATATATATATATATATATATATATATATATATATATATATATATATATATATATATATATATATGTATGTATGTATATATGAAGCAGATGCAGTGCAAGCACAGCATTTATTGCCCTTTAGCTGACCTCCCAGGTAATAGTGTTCCTTACCTTCCCCTACTCCCCCCCTGCCCTCCCCCATCCTTTGATGCTAGATACCATCAATCCCTATCTTAAGTCTCAAACAGTCTGGTCTTTGAGATCTTGTTTTTTCTCCCTGCCTTCTTTCTTCCCCCTTCCTGTTTGGGAATCCTCCAAAGTATTCTTGGTTTAAGAATAGGGCTCCACCTGGAACCCTAGTCATTAGTAACACTGCTCTCTTTCACACCTTCTCAAATGAATTACCTAATTCAGTATATTGGAATCCTGCAGGGATAAACAAGGAGACCAACCTGAACAACCAGCCTCAAAACATTTTCTTGGGGAAACACAAAGCCAATCCACCCTTAGAGCCCTTCAGCCAGCCTTCATGTGGAAGCCAGTTTTTCTACAGATGTCCTGTAAAAAAGCATATGTGGTGGACCAGCTCCAATTTTCATTCCAAGTGTGCGGTATACCTGATAGCTCTCCCTCCTCCTAGGACCTCCCTAACTATCCATACTCAGTCTGCAGAAAACTATTTAAGAGAATCAGGAAATGGACACATATTTTTCTCTTCCTCCCAAAACAGTTCAGCTTTCCTGGAAAACAAAACAAAACAAAACAAAACAAAACAAGTGTGGTCTTAAAAAAAGAAAGAACTTTTGGAAAACCAGTTCTGAACATTAGTTTTTTGAAACTCTGGCTCATTGGTTTGTGCCCCACCCTCACTCGTGTCATTCTTTTTGCTTCTCACTCCAAGACAGCATATCCTGGGAGGAGGGAGATGGATGAATGATAAGGTCTTGCTGGGAGTTGTCTCTCATAGCATAAGGAGGAAGGCAGACCAACAGAGACAGCTCGAGCCAAATACTTGTGCAAAGGAATACAAAATAACTGCATGTAATATACATGGAAAGGGACTGCACCTGTGATTTTATGGGTATAGACAATTCCTAGGAAAGAAAGGGAAGCTGTGACTACAGATCAAATCACTGACAGGTGATTTGCTAAGGGACACATAGCAAGTATATGTCAAGTGAGACTTGAATCTAGGATTTCCTGACTGAGGTCAGTTCTCTATCCACTCTGTCAATGCTGTCTCTCCTAATGTAATTTAAATAGGCCTAAAATGCATATAGAGGAGAATATACATGTGTTTACATGTGACATTAAAACCAGTTTTGATAAGGTTGGGGCTTGGTGGAGGGATATACCATTAGTTACCTAATTGTCAATATGAAGATTATTCTCCTGTCATGAGAAATATGATTATTATTATTTCTGTGCTCCTTTATTTTATGCAGTGGAATTATTGTTGTTATTATTGTTGCTGATAATAGTATTGGTGATATAGCTATTGATGAAGTCTATTCATTTAAAGCCATCTGGTCCACATTCTTTGCCTTTGATGAAGGAAAAACCTTTTCTGAGTTTCAGCTGGAACGCTGCCTTTCAATTAATGTAACAGCAGATGCTGAATCCTCCTGTATTAGCAGGAATAGGATGCTTAGCCAGGCTCTTAAATACTGGCTTAGTCCAAAAGGGAGAGATCCTTTCCTATTGATTGTGGTTTGGTATGCAGTTCAGGCACTGGCTTGTAGGAAATCTGGGCCAGAAGAGATATCATTAGGTATTTATGGGGGCTTGGTTGGCTCAGCAATCAGTTTTTCCATTGTTGTGCCCTGACAGTGGTGTATTAACACACCCTCAGGAGATGTTTTTCTGTTTTCACAACAATGGAGAACTTTTGTTTCTGATCATCTTCAGAAAGTACCCCCCCCATTAAAAAAAATAAATATAATTAGCTATGGGCAGACATAGTATATGTAGCTGTCCCAGCCTATCAGACTTATAATTACAAATACAAGCTAAGCTGTCTGATGCTTATTGTCTTGCTGTCACCCTAAGATGAAACACTAGATTTTCAGAAATTCTCAGATCAGTAAGAGTTGTCTTGTGCCCTAATGACAAAGCTCATGATCATCTGCCTTAATATTGGATTGGGGACTAACACACTGACTGTCCTTTTGGACCATCTGTGCTGTTGCCATACTCACCATTCTCAATCTTACACAGTTAATAATACAATTCAACAAGCATTTATTAAGGTCCTACTATATGCCATGCACTGTGCTAGACTCTGAGAATACAAAGATAAAAGAAATTTGTCTTTCCCCACATGAAATTTTATATATTTTTTTTGGCTAGAACTCTATTACACATATGAGTAAATACATGAGTAAACACAATGCAGTTTGGAGGTGGGGAAAGGCATTTGTTGAATACAAAGAGCAATTTGTTAATAGGGTTCTAGTCAGTCAATACACATTTATTATCTACTATGTGCTAGGCACTATGTTAAGTACTGGGGCATATAGATACAAAATAGACAAGCTCTCCCCTTGAGGAATTTACATTCTAACAGGGAAAACAACATAAAAAAGAAAACTGGAAAAAATGTATTTGTATAAGGGAGGATTGGGGGTGGTGCAGGCTGGGTCAAAAGTACTGAAACCAGGTGGGAAATAAGGAAATAATTGTCCTGAGCCTCCTTATTAAATGGACTTTTGAGAATACAAGTAATCCACCCACTAATCAGAGGACCATGAGCAGTACTGAATATAAAGTCCAGAGAATACAACAGCAAAATATGGAAGTGCAGGAGAGGGACACAAAGGGATGGACTGTGAGATGGGCAGGCATTCGTTGAAAGGAGGGAGTAGGAAGGGTCAGTGAAAGGAACTTCTACCAATTTGGATAATAAAGTGATCAGTCTGGGATTCAGTTTCCTGGTTTAAAAAGAGTGACAGGTACCAAATACAGATGTCACCGAAAGGCAGAAGAATTTCAGTCTGAATGCAAGAGGGGTGGAGGATAGGGACTGCCTACCTGCAGGCCCATGATCTGCTTTCCTAGGCTGGGAACTGAAGCTGCTTTTCTTTGTTCCCAGCTCCCTAGGAGCCAGGTTGGCTGAGAGACAGCAGCTCCGCCTAGCAACAGATGAGCTCAGACAGGTTATCCCCAGGTAACCCTCCCATCTCTGGTTCAAAAAGGCAAGCTGGGAACTCAGTGGCTGAGGCTCCTGGACTAGAAGAGAAGGAGGCTTCAGGAATAGTCCTGGACCACAGTGACAAAAGGCCTGAGGATATCAGGGGAGGATGCTGAAACTTGACCCTATTGATGATTGCATACTGTGGACATTGTTTCTTCTTTGTTCCTATTATATGGAATATTCAGGAGATCACCATCTACATGAGTTAGATTAGATGAAAGGTTTATAACCTGAGGTCCATGAGCTATCTTTATAATCTTATGTATCATATTTTATGCATTTAAAATATTATTATGAGAAGGGGCTTACAGGTTTCATCAGTTTGTCAAAGGAGCCCCTGACATAGAAAAGGTGAAAAAGCTCTGAACTAGAAGATGTCGAGGGTCCATTTTAATGCTAACATTTTATGATTCTATGATCCTACAGTTTATTTAGCTTTGCTGGGGGTGGAAGCACAACTTCTATAGGAGGCATTTCTAGGTCCCCCACTACTGATCTCTTCCCCAAGAAATTACCTCATATTTCATTTGTATGTAATTCAATAATAATTGCTGGCATTTACAGAGCACATTAAGGTTTGCAAATATATGTTATCTCATTTGATCTTCACAACTCAGTAAGATAGAGGTTATTATTATCTCCATTCTACAGATGAGAAAACTGAAGCTGAATAAGATTAACATACCTTGCCAAGGGGCACAAAACTAGTAAAAATAAGTAGCAGGATATGAATTTTTAAAGTCTTCCTAACTCCAAATTTTATACTCTCTATACTGTTCTATTCAGTTGCCAAAAATATTTGTGTATTCATGTATGTGCATATGTATATGTATGAACATATGTATGCATGTAGCAGCTGCATGGTTTAGTGGGGAGAGTGCTGGGCCCGGAGTAAGGAAGTAAGTTCGAATCCAGTCCCAGCCACTTATCAGCTGTGACTCACTTAATCCTGTTTGTCTTGATTGGAGAAGGAAATGGCAAGCTACTCCAGTATCATTGCCAAAAAAAAATAAAATCCATGAACAGGATGGTCGTGGGGTCACAAAGAGTTGGACATGACAGAACAATAGCATACATGCATATGTGAATGTAATCACATGTAATTATGTATGTATACACACATGTTCTCTCCTATGATAAAATTTAATCTCTTTGAGGGTAAGGATGGTCCATTTTTGTCTTTGTATTCCTAATGCCTACTACAGGGTTTGACACATAATAGGCAGGTAATAAATGCTTATTGATTGATTGGCAGGAAGCAATGCCCCGATTGGATTTGTGGTACTGGTTAGGAATATTTCTGCACTGACCTGGTAAAAACACAATAAAATCATTACTATCTATGTGTAGTTCATATAATTTTAGGAAATGGTGGGAGACTAGGAAGACCATGAATTTCCAGGAGGGAGTAAAGGTAAGAAAGATTCCCCCAAGATACTGGTGGATAATAACCAAGATGAATGAATGAATAAATGACCAAATAATGATCATTTCCTAAAAGAATGGGATAAAATTATGATTTAGTGATGTCTGACTTTTTGTGATCTCATTTGGGGTTTTCTTGGCAAAGATCCTAGAGTGATTTGCCATTTCCTTTTCCAGGTCATTTTATAGATGAGGAACTGAAGCAAATGACTTGTCCAAGGTATCACAGCTAATAAATGTCTGAGGCCAGATTTAAATTCAGGAAGGAGTCTTCACATCTGGGACTCTATCCACCGTACCACCTAGCTGCTCCTTGAGGTATTGAAATGTATCCTGTATTGATAAGCCATAAGAAGTATCAGCATCTCTTTAAAAATATTAATATATATTTGTATAAGTATAAAATATTTAAAAATTAAATTTTTAAAATTTTAAAATAATAAAATTATTTTAAAAATTAAGAAAATATTTTAAAAATTAAAATATCTAGATTCTCAGAGATGTGAGTGACATTGTTGTATAAAGCAGTGATTTCAAATTCAAATAAAAACAGGGACCACTAAACCCCTCCATGAGGCTTCCTTTGGATTGTATATTGGTTTAGTTAATCACATAGTAACATTATCTATATTTTATCGACTTTGTTAAATATTTCCCAATTGCATTTGGATCTGGTTTGAGCTGCACTCAGGAATGTTTGGGGCCACATAGGCTGCAAGTTGAATACTTCTGTATAGATCATGGGATTTAGATTTAGAAGATTGGGCTAGGTCTCATGTTCTGACTCTGACACTGATCTGGGGCAAACCACTTAGTTTCATCTGTGAAATGGGGGTAATAAATAATACTTATACTACCATTGCTCTGATTATTGTGAGGAAAATGCTTGGTAAAACTCACAGGACTATATGGGTTGCTCTCTGTTTCCAAAGGACCACAAAGGAAAAAAGTTAAGCTGTGGTAGGGAAGATGAAGAGCTGGATACAAGGTGTTCCATGATAAAAGGAAGCCCTAAGCACTTTTTAACTCTTAATACTTAGTCATTTGTCTCTTCAGCATTTAAACCTCCTTTTGTATTCCAGTGGAGATAACAATGCAGATCTTAGTTAAAGAAAGGCTTTGTTGGTTTTTGCTAAACATCTGTGAAGAAAGGACTGGCAAAACCTGGTCTATGTGATGTAGGCGTGTCCCTTCTAATAAAATACAATCTGTCAATCTTTGATTTTTTTATTTTTAGTCCATCACCATTCATATTTTAATCTAACACATTTCTATGCTTGGGCAGTCAAAATAGACTATTTTCAGTTAACCTGTGTGTGAATAACACACATTATAACAATCCTCCCTACTCCATAGCTTAGTTCAGTTGTGACTCAATAAGAAATATTGGATGGTAAAACTTGAGTGAGTTCCATTCCAAAAATAATCTCTGAATGTGTTGTGATGGATTGAGAAGAGGGAATAGCAGATTCTTTCAGGATGTTGGTTATTTAAAATCAGTGAGGCAGGGTTTTGCAAAGGTACTGTGTGCTAATCAAGTCTGAGATTTCAAGGGACAAAGATTCTCTCAGTAAAGGGTTTATTGATTATATACAAAGCAAGTGAATATACTTACCCATTCAACAAGGATGTAAAGACATTCCATTTCGTGCTTGTGCTTTGAACTGGTTTGGGGAAATAAAACTGCAACTTTAATTTAGGCAACTAGCTCTAGTGAAAACACTGAGTGAACAAACTATGTCCCAAGGGTCAAATCCAAGGAACTAAAATTGATGTTTACATTTAAAAATAAAATCTTATATTAAAAAAACTGTAACTTGATTTTAAAATGTAAATACAATTTTCTGTTGCTGAGAAACAGCCTTGTCATGGATTTTGGCTTCCTTAGTTTCCTGACCCCTGTAAACAATAGATTGGTTCCAGATGCCTCTACCTGTTAGGGCTGGTGCAGTTTTATTTGTTCAGTTGACTCAGTCTTGTCCCACTTTTTGTGACCTCATTGGAGGTTTTCTTTACAAAGACACTGGAATGGTCTGCCTTCTCCAGCTCTTTTTTTTTTTTTTTTTTAAACAAATGAGGAACTGCATAGCAAACAGGGTTAAATCTTCCTGACTTTCTGCCTTGCAGTGTAGACACTGAACTACTTAGTTACCCTGGGCAATTTTATTATAAGGTAATAAAAGTGATATGGAGTTTCTTACCAGTATACCTATCTTAGGGTGAGCTACAGCTTTGATAACTTTGAATATTACTATCATGAGTCAGTCGGCTAAGGCTAAACTCGGTGGTTGGTAGAATTCTTTGGAATCACATTTGAAGTCATGAATATTGATCTAACTAAATGCTCCACCTTCTCTTTGAGGGTTAGGACCCTAGTCCAACTAGTCTGTGTCCCTTTGGGAGGCATTTCTAGGCTTCTTCTGTGAAGCACTTTGCACAATGCCCTGCACATAGTAGGAACTTAGTAAATTCTTATTTCCTTCTCTCTTCCCCTTCCCTTTGAAAACAAATTTATTGTGACTATTGGGAATCAGGAGTTCTAAAGTTCTGATTTGTTATTGATCTTGTGTGTATTTTTTGGATATTTTCTTATTTCTTCTTGCCCATTCACTGGGTAATATGATTCAATGGAAGAAACGTTATTCTGGAAATCAGGAGAGCTGGAGAATAACCAGGAGTGTTCTGGAGTAAGCTCAAATCAGTTCATGAAAGACAAATATTAAATTTTCAGTGTGAGCATTTATGTCTCAGAAATCAGCAAATTACAAACCAGGACTTAATTTATTATTTTATCAGTTATCTATACATCAGAAAGTGGTGGATAAAGTGTTAATAATTCAAAGTAAATTTAAAGATGTATGCTATGTACATTTTTTGGGTCTTCCACAGATTTGTTTGTTAAACATTATCAGCATACCTCTGATCCTCGCCTTCATTGTGCTGCTATCTATCACTGTCCATGCAAAAGTCTCTTTACCTTTGTGGCTTTCCTATATAAAGGTAAAGGACCTGGACTAGATGATTTCTGATATGGTTGTGTACAGCTCTAGAGGTAGAGTGGTGAAAAGAGTCATGAGCTTGCAAAAAGAGTGCTAAGTTTCATTTCTAGTGTTGATATTTAATAGCTGTGTGGTCCTGGGCAAGATATTCATCTATGAGCCTCAGTTTCTTTATCTATAATGTAGGGATAATAATACCTACCTTATCTAATTTACAGGGTTATTCTGAGTAATATGTTTTGTAACCTTAAACACAAGCTATTATTATAAACTTATGTGTAAACTTGAGGCAGTAAGAAAATCTGCTATTAGCTATTAATGTGATATCTTTGGTTAATATCTCTTTCATAGTTATATAAAAGTTAATAACTATAAGTAACAAAGCTGCAGCTTAGATCATCATTATAAGTAGCAACCTAAGTTTAAATTCTAGACTCAAAAGTAGATTCTTAGCAAAGGGCTCCCTTATGTTTTGTTTTTAACTGCCTTGTGCTTATTCTATATATTCTTATACTTATTCAGGTCCCATCTCTGATAGTATCAAGTAGGGGAAGTTATTTAATTTTTCAGTGCTCTATGTAAATCTTTAATACTGTAAATTTCAGAAAAAAGGCGCTAGTCTGAAATGGTAAAGGCTCATCTGGAAGTTCCCTACATTAAGTGAAACAGCAGCGAAAGTTATAAATGTATATGTCATCTCCCCCAAGTAGAAAGGAAGTTACTTGTTCTGTCATCCTTTCTACTTGTATCCACAGTGCCTAGAGTAGGGTCTGGGCCATAGTGGGTACTGATAAATGTTTATTGATCTATTATAAGATGTTCTGCATACGAGAACCCTCCTTTTGGAGGGACTATTTCTATATTTTCCCTAGAATCCCACTTTAAAACTACTCATTATAGATCAGAACATGGTGTAGAAGAAATTCACCAACCTCAGGACTTTGAGGAAAATTTTCTAGGGGACCAATGTATTTGTTTAGAGATTAGCCCAGCATCTTTTTCTGAGGTGGATGACATCCAGTTTTTGATGGCAAGGAGTTCTACAGAATCGCACTCGGGCACTGAAGACATTTCTGTAAACAGACTTGATTTGTATGTCTGTCAGGATGGTAAAGCCAGCTTGGGAGATGTCAGAACCTCCCTGATCTGGCTGCTGGGAACCAGTTATATGCTTCTGGGGATAGTTTCGCAATGTAGCTGGAGGCTGAGAGGGTTTATATCAAAAGCCATTACTTCACCAATGTTAATCAAGGTCATGCTTCACACCCGGAAGCACGCAGGGCTGCAATTGCCAGAAGGGAATGAACCTTGGTTTCCAAAGCTAAGACCAGCACTTGCATTGGGCACCCTTTTCTTGTGGGGTGGGAGTGAGAAGGAGTTTGTGGCCACCTTGAAGTAAAAGGTGGCCATTATTCAGGGAACCACAGCTCTTTGAACTCTGGCCACTGGAAGACAAAAAAATTAACCCAAGTTCTAAGTGAGGGTGACTATCTCCCCACAGAGTCACTCCTTTGGGCTCAGGTGAAGACATCGCTTAACGGGATTCAGGATGGTTGGGATGTTCATGGCGTTGGCTTCCTAGTTCAGCAAGCTGCACTCTATGCGGCTTTGTTATGAGGTAAACTACAACTAAATCAATAATATCCTGGAATAGAATTCCTTGAAGTGTGAGGCACTGGGACAATAGAGATAGATACCACTCAGGCTTATACTTAAGGAGGAGTGCACAAAGAAAGTACAAGTATAACTGGATTCCAAGGAAAGTATAAAGTATGCAAAAGAAAGATCTAGACTTGTACTTGTCTTTTTAAAAAATATATATATTTAAAAAATTCATTTGAAAATTTTTGAATTTCAAGTTCTCTCCCTCCTTTTTGCCCCTCTCCCACCCACAGAGAAGTCAAACAATAGGATTTCAGTTATACTTGTGAAGTCATTCAAAGCACATCTTCATATTAGCTGTTACAAAAACAAAAACAAAAAAGCAAGAAAAATAAAATGGAAAAAAGCATGCTTCAAACTACTCACTGTTCATGAGCTCTCTCTGACGCTCAATGGCATTTTTTAGCTTGAGTCCTTTGGAATTGTCTTGAATCATTGTGTTGATCAGAGTCTTTTGCAGTCTTTGTACAGTAGTGCTGGTATTGTATTAAAGGTTCTCTGGTTCTGCTCACTTCACTGCATCAGTTCATATAAGTTTTCTCAGATTTTTTTCTGGAAGCATCCTACTTATCACTTCTGATAGAGCAACAGTATTCTATCATAATTATATATCACACACTTGTTCAGCCATTTCTTAATTGATGGGCATCCCCTCAATTTCCGATTCTTTGCCACCACAAAAAGAACTTGTAGGTAATTCTTTTCTTCTAAAGTAATAACAGCCTTTTATTTTTCAAAACACATGCAAAGATAGTTTTCAACGTTCACCCTTGCAAAATCTTGTGTTCTAAATTTTTCTCTCTCCCTCCTTCTTTCCCTCCTCCTTTATACAGCAAGTAATCTAATCTAAGTGAAACATGTGCAATTCTAACCATATTTCCACCTTTATCATGCTGTACAAGAAAAATAAGATCAAAAGAAGAAAAAATATGCAAGCAAACAACAACAAAAAAGTGAAAATACTATGTTGTGAAATACATTTAGTCCCCATAGTCTCCTTTCTGAATGCAAATGGCTTTTTCCATCATGAGTCTATTGAAATTGCCTTGAATCATCTCATTGTTGAAAAGAGCCAATCACATAATCTTTTTGTTGCTGTGTGCAATGTTCTCTTGGTTCTATTCATTTCACTTAACATTAGTTCATATAAATCTCTGTAGATCTGTCTGAAATTAGCCTTCCATGTAGTTCTTAATCTAGAGTCCATGCACTTAAATTGTTTTTTGAAAATGATTTTTACATGTATCTGATTTACTTGGTAATCTTATATATTTTATTTCATGTATTTAAAAACATTATTTGCAAGACTCCATAGATTTTACCAGACTGCTAGAAGGGTCCATGACACATAAAAAATTTAAAGACAGTTGGTCTAGAGTTTCTAGATAAAATACTATTTGAGAAATGTAAAGAAAAGATCATTTTGATTAAGGAAGGCGTTAAGGAGGAAGTGACACCTGAGTTGTGCCTTGAAGAACACCTTTCAAAACGAAACATTGAATAGAATGGAATCTCCAATAATATAAATTGCTTTTTAAGATTTTTTAAAAATTTCCTTCTCTGAGGAAGCATATGAATGCTGATAAATGCAGTCAGCTGGCTGTTTGTTTTCAGAACACTGCACAGACAGAAATAAAGAAGGCCTACACAAATGACTTTTGGAGATATAATCATTCTTTGGACCATTCTGTAAATTAGCCTTCAGATAGTGAGTCAACAAGGTGGTGTAGTAGAATATTGAGCCCAAAGTCAGGAAGATATGAGTTCAAAACCAGCCATAGACATTTATTAGCTGGGCAAGCCATTTAACATCTGTTTACCTCAGTTTTCTCATCTGTATAGTAGAGATTATAATAGAATTTTCCTCTTAGGTTTAGGGTGAGGATCAAATGAGATAATAATTGTAAGGTTCCTGGTATATAGTAGGTACTATATCAACATTAGCTATTATCATTAATACTTATTGAATGAATGAACCAATTGTGAAGAGGTGGGAGTAAAGACAGAGAGTGTTAAAGTATGACTCAAGCCTCAGAAAACTGATGCATCATTGCTGAATTAGGGAACTCAAGAATTTGTTTCTCCCTGTTATAAATTCATGCCAAAGAACCACACCTACTTCTTGATCTAGCAACATGGGAAAGAGAAGCAAGCAAGGGAGGGCTTATTTTGTAAGGGGGAGAAGGTCAATTTTTTTTCTTCTCATTAAGGATTGGGAAGCATTTCTGGTGTGTTACCATTGCTTGACGAGTGATGGATGAATTCCCTTATGTTTCCTTGCATGTCCCTGCCATGTTCTTCAGCAACCTGCTGGTTCTGACATGCATTTCCTTTCTAGAGAAAGCAGCCTCTGTAGTGTCTAAATCCTTCCTTTTGTATTTAAGATGTATACAATCCCTTTCAAAAAGGAAGATAAAATGGGGGGATATTGGACAAGAACTCCTTTGGACCCTCATTTTACTGTCCTGTGCTCGAGAATTTCTCTGATCTCTTCTGTGCATGTCCGTGCTACTCTGCTGTAGCCTCAATAGCTTTATTCTTCCAGGAAGGTCAGAATCATATTCATTTGGTCCTTCCCCTTCTCCACAGGATCCTTCTCTGAGGATATGGAAATTTAATAGCTAAGCAGCTGAAGCACAGAGCCAAATCCTGCCCAGAGACCGTGACTTTATCACTGCACCAAAGTAATAGCACCCAGAAGCAGCATTTCTCTCCAGTTCAACATTTTGTGTGACTCTCCAAAGATCTGGTTTGGCCTTTGGAGACTGGAGGCCGGAGCCATTTATTGCTGCTCTTTTTCTCTTTTTCCTTTGTGGAAGGACCGTTAATGTCCAGGTTACGATGCAATCTAGGGGATGAGAGGTAGGGCACTTAGGGTAGCTTTCAAATAGATCTTTCATGCTGAAATCCCAGGAAAATAAGAAAAAAAATCATCACAGAATGTTGGTAGGCAGAAGGGTAGCTTTTGGAAAAAATATGAGGAAACTGAGATTTAGGAGTGTTAAACTGACCTGCCTAAGGGAACACAAATAATAAAGATCACCAGCAGGATTTGAATCCAGATCTACTTCTGACTACTTATTCTTTGCTTTTTCCATTATACTGTGTGTGCTTCCTCCAGTGCAATGGAATGTAAGCCCATATCCTTCCTTTTTTTTGGCTTATTTCTTCCTTATTTGGATACCTTTGCTTCAGTCTTCCTTCTTATTCTTTCTTTTGTTTCTAGCATGCTGGAGATGTGACATTGCATCAAGAGCCAAAAGATGTGCTTTTGCTGTTCAATTGTTTTTCAGTCATGTCTGAACTTTTCATAAATATATTTGGGGTTTTATTGGCAGAGCAATTTGCCATTTCCTTCTCCAGCTCATTTTACAGATAAGGAAACTGAGGCAAACATTGTTAGTAATTGGCCAGTTTCACACAGCTAATGAGTATCTGAGGCAAAATTTAAACTCAGGAAAATGAATCTTCCTGAGTTCAGGCCTGTATTCTATCTGCTAGTCCATCTAACTGTTTCCACTAGTGTATAATGGAACTGCTATTACCTACTTATTTTGGCCAAGTTTCCTTACATTTTAGAGTATCTGCATCACTTCATTCAAATCTTCCCATGCTTCTCTGAAATCCTCAATTCATTCTTTCATATGACACAATAATATTCCATTAATATTATATTATACTATTATTTGTTCAGCCATTTTTAATCTGTAAAATGAGGAGGTTGGACTGCATGAAGTTCAGCACAACAAACACTAATTAAGCATCTGTTGTATGCAAGGCATTGTGCTAAATACTGATGATACAACGAGAGAAAGACAAAAATGAAATAATCCCTTTCCTAGATAAGTTTACATTTTCCTAGATGCCAAATATATCTATTTTTAGATCTTTTAGATAAAAGATATAAATAAGGAAATACAAGACGATTTAAGAAGAGGGAGAGTATTAACATCTGGGAGTAGAAGGAGGAACTGGGCATTTGAGGATGACAACTTAGCTGAGCCTCAAAGGGCCAGTAAATATTCTAAGAGGTGAATGTGTGGAGGAATTATATTCCAGTCATATATGTGATAGGTAGGAGATCATTTCTAAGATCCTTTGCAGTTGTAATTGTCTTATGATTCTTGGACTTTTATGAAGTCATTTTACTAATTCTGTTGTTTCAGTTAAATTATCCTTAGAATAGAGATACTAGTACCAAGGTGTGTATGTTTGAAAGAAAAAAAGAAGCTTTCTGAAGCTTTTGTACTTTACCCTCTCCCCAGGGTACCTTCTCCTTGTACATGTGTAAATATACACATATATATGACATGCTTTCTTATCAGTTTCTTTTTTAAGTTTTATTGATCTTTTTTGTTTTGTTACCAACCATTTCTTGATATCTACTTCCCTTGCACTAAACTCTGGTTTATAATAAAAGACAGCCAATTAGCCAATTAAATAAAACCAATTACCATAATGACTAAATTTGAGATCGCCTACTACATTCCATGATCCTTGTCCCATTGTCTCTTCTCTGAGACTGAAATTAGTCATTACAATTGGTCAGGGTTCATCTGTCTCTAAGTACTGTTTTTATTTTTGTTTAGTCGTTTTCAGTCATGTCTGATTCTTCATGATCCCATTTGCAGTTTTCTTGGCCAAAATATGGGAGTGGTGTGTCATTTCCTTCTCCAGCTCATTTTACAGATGAGTATACTGAGGTAAACAGGGTTAAGTGACTTGTCAAATCACTTAGCTAGTAAGTAACTGAGACCAGATTTGAATTTAGGAAGATGTGTCTTTTTGATTCCAGGCATTGCACTCTATACTCTGTGTCCCTAGCTATCTACTGCTTTCATTTATATTATTGTGATTGTGTGTTTTATTACTCTGGTTCTACTCATTTCACTCTGCATCAGTTCATACAAATCTTCCCATGCTTCTCTGAAATCCTCAATTAATTCTTTCATATACTATACTATTATTTGTTCAGCCATTCTCCAAGTGAGGGATCCCACTTTGTTTCCAGGTTTTTTGGTACTATAAGAAGTATTGCTATGAATATTCTGGCATCTCTTACATCTCTTACATAAATATCTCCATTAGAAGGATTACTGGGCCATATTGGCTTAAAATTATGTAATTCCAATCATTTTTCATGATGGTTGGACAAATTTATAGCTCCACTAGTAGCATATTAGTGTATCTATCTTCCTATAGCTTCTCCAAAGTTTACTATTTCTGTGTTTTCTTATGTCTGCTACAATGATGGGTATCAGGTAAATACCTCAGTTGTTTTAATTTTTAAGCATTGCATCTTATCCTGTAATCTCATAGCAATCAGGGGTCTGTTTTCCTTGCTTTGTGTACAGATAGCACAGATCTATGTCAAAGTAATGAGATCCTTATCATGGAGGTCTTTAGGAAGACTCTGGAAAATGATTTGCTAGGGATTGTGCAGAGGTGATTCCTGTGAACACATGGAATAATCTAGATGACCTCTGAATTCCCAACTCAAGGCTTCTTTGAAGCCTTTCACAAATGACAATAAACTCTGTTTAGAATTGATCACTCTGCACTAAATCCCTCCTTCCTTTTGAGAATTAATCTGGCCAATAGAAGCATTCAGTTCAAAAGATGTAAAATTGGGCTAATAGTTTCCAATTCATCCCAGATAACAATATATCTATAGAACTTCCACTCACATGCATGCTCTGTCAAAAAAACAAACCAAAATAAAATCCACATTTTGCCCATATAAATTTTGGATACCTACCTTTTTTGGGGGCGGCGCTCTGTCACATTTATAATATTCTCCTTTGTCAAAGCTCCCCAATCTTTGTCAAAAGCCCCTCAGACTTCTATCTCCTGTGATTTTTACTTTGCCCAGTGTAACAGAACACATTTGTCTTTTAGGTTCTTGAATTTGATGGCATTTGTATAGAGAGTGGAAGTCCTATGGTGAGGTCTTTCCTTCCATTGTGGGGCAAATGTGTGCTCTGCCCACACTGAATTTCAATGATCCAGCTGCAGGCAGCGCAGCCTATATGTAGCTCACTTGCAGCTTAATCTCATAAGTTTGACAAATCACTGCAAAATAATTCAGGGTTTCCAGATAGAAGAACAAATGAGGTCAATAAGTGTGCAGTTTGAGAGGACTGTGCTTCCCACGGGCACTTGGTGATTAATCTTTTAATTCATTTGGATCTAGGATAACAGTTATGGTGTGTAATCAATACAACTACCTTCCATATGGGGAAATATAACCAGATTACATTTAGAACTAGACCAGGTTCATTTTCCTAATGATTGTTTCACCTGATGATTTTATAAACAGGAAGGAAAAATTCTCATTATTGGCCCTATTTTTCACAGGCTCTGAGACATGCAGACCTTCAACTAATCAGTTAACAAGGACTTATTAAGCATTGACTCTAGATCAGTAAATATCAATTGTCTACTTGCACTAGGCACTTTACTAAGCACCAGAGATATAAATATGAAAAAGAAATCTAGTCCCTGCTCCCAAGAAGCTTATAATCTAATGGGGATAGACAACATGCAAAAAAAGACTGGTGGTGGTGGGAGGAAGGGGAGGAGAAGGTACCGGGGGTGGGGGGAGAGGGCAAGGTCCAAAAGGTGCAGCAGTGGGGAAAACTGAGAGATGGTCGGCCTGAGTGCCTTTAATGCAAGTTTGGGGAAGAGCTCATCATTCTGCCTTCTATACTTCAGATATGATGCTAGGCACTGTGAATGAAACAGGCCCTACCTTTAAGGACTTTACGTTGCATTAGAGGAAACAACTTGTACCAGAGAGATTGAGAGAGATGAAGGATGAAAGAGAGAAATAGAAGGAGAGACAGAAACAGAGAGACAGAGAAAGAGAGACAGAGGAGAGAAAGAAGGAGGAGAAGAAGGAGGAGAAGATGAAGAAAAAGAAGAAGGGAGAGAGAGAGAGAAAGAATATGCTAACAAAATATAAAATAATTTCAGGGTTAGTAAAGGGCATCAGCAAAGGTTTCATTTCGTATAGAAGATGCCATTTGAACTGAGCTTTGAAGGAAGCGAGAGACTGTCAGAGGCAGAGCTGAGGGGCACATACAAGCTGGGAATGTGCATAAGTGATGGGTACACCTCTCTTTCCCTCAGCCTCATCCACACATCAGGGAGGTATGGTAGATAGAATGCTGGATTTAGAATCAGGAACACCTGGCTTTTAATGCTTCCTCAGAAATACATTACCTGTATAACCCTAGGCAAGTCAATTTATTTCTGTTTGTCTCAATTTGCCGGCTGTAAAATAGAGATAATCATAGCATCTACCTCCTAGAATTGTTGTGAGGATCAAATGAGATAAAATAATTGTAAAGTGCTTAGCACAGCGCCTGGCATATAGGAAGTGCTATATAAATATTAGCTATTGTTGTTTTTAATTGTTACCTGGATAATCCTGGGTAAGTCACCTAATATTACTGGGTTTCATTTTTTTCATCCATAAACAAGAGAGTCTGACTTGGTGACCTCTAACTCTAAGCATATGATTCTATGTGTCCAGACCACATATTCCAGACCTACTAAAATTCTTATGTGAATTCTAGCCAAGAAAAACCAGGAACACCATTGATTTCTTGGTAATGACTATACTTGTTTCCTAGAAATGCAGAGAGCCAAGTTAGTGAGTCCCACTTGGGTGTGTATTTGTATTAAAACACAGGGTAGGAAAAGGGAAGAGAACAAGAATTTATTAAGTGCCTACTAAGTTCCAGGATATTTTTCTTCTTCTTTCTTTCTTCTTCTTTCTTTCTTTCTTTCTTTCTTTCTTTCTTCTTTCTTTCTTTCTTTCTTTCTTTCTTTCTTTCTTTCTTTCTTCCTTCCTTCCTTCCTTCCTTCCTTCCTTCCTTCCTTCCTTCCTTCCTTCCTTCCTTCCTTCCTTCCTTCCTTCCTTCCTTCCTTCCTTCTTTCTTTCTTTCTTTCTTTCTTTCTTTCTTCTTTCTTTCTTTCTTTCTTTCTTTTCTTTCTTTGTTTCTTCTTTGTTTCTTTCTTTCTTTCTTCTTTTCTTCCTTTCTTCCTCCCTTCCTCCCTTTCTTCTTTCTTTCTCCTTCTCTTCCTTTCTTTCTCTCTCCCTTTCTTTTTCCCCTCTCTCATTCTTCCTCTCTCTCTCCCATTCTTCCTTTTTACCATTCTTTTTTTCTTCCTTCCTTCCTTTCTTTCTTTCTTTCTTTCTTTCTTTCTTCTTTCTTTCTTTCTTTCTTTCTTTCTTTCTTTCTTTCTTTCTTTCTTTCTTTCTTTCTTTCTTTCTTTTCTTTTCTTTCTTTCTTTCTTCTTCTTTCTTTCTTTCTTTCTTTCTTTCTTTCTTTCTTCTCTTTTTCCTTATCTCTTTCTTTCTTACCAAATATTATTTCATTTGATCATAGAATGTAGTCATAGAATCAGAGATTGTTAGGGCCAAGAGGGAAGTGAATGTTGCAAGTCTGATTTCCTTCTGGACTAGTTTGTGCCTTTGCCAGCAAAGAACAGCCCTAATTGAACTCATAAGTGCACAAAAAAGCCTACTCTGGAAAAAATATGCATCATAAGTGAGTCACCCAGAACTTCCCTTCAGAGGAATATATGGAAGTAGTGGTTAGAGGCTGCCAGACATGTGGAAATGGAGCTATGACTTTGTGGATGAGCCTGGCTATGCCCAAATTGCTGCACAATCCCTGTGCAATAACAAAGTTCTTTAAGATCTCTATATTATGCCCAAGGAGCCTAGTTCTTTAATCGAATAAGTTGGGGCTTGATAGGGTGATCTTGGGTAGAGCATCAAGTCAAT